>NC_083805.1:128886-196386 GCF_015708825.2 Lethenteron reissneri
GTGTGCGTGGTGTGCGTGGTGTGCGTGGTGGTTCTGTGCGTGGTGTGCGTGGTGTGCGTGGTGTGCGTGGTGGTTCTGTGCGTGGTGTGCGTGGTGTGCGTGGGGTAGTTGCGGGGTGCGTGGTGTGCGTGGGGTAGTTGCGGGTGTGCGTGGTGTGCGTGGGGTAGTTGCGGGGTAGGTCAATGAAGCGAGCGATGTGGCTGATGGGAGCGAGCACTGTGGGTTAGACAGTGTAGATGGGTAACGTGGTTGTGTGGCGTGCGATTCGCTCCACCTGCCCGCTCCACCCCGCTCCACCACACTCCACCCCGCTCCACCCCGCTCCAGCCCGCTCCACCACGCTCCACCCCGCTCTTCTCTGCTCCACCTTCTCCCCGCGTCTCTCTCTGAGCCCCGTGATCCGCGGCCCTGATCCGCCCTGATCCGCGCCGCGCCGCGTGGAGGAGCCGCGCGCGCCCTGATTGCGCGGGGCTTTGCTGCGAGCTCGAGGTGAAGGGGGGTGCGCGGCAATGGGCGGTGGGGAGCGTGGGGGGATGTAAGGGGGTTAGAGGGGGGTTAGGGTGATGACTGATGATGTTCGTGGCCGCGAAGGCGCCTCTCGGCTCCTGGCAGCCAGGCCCTCGCGCCGATTAGACCCCACGCGGGACCCTAATACCCCCGCTCGCCGAGCGGCCACGCGGCGCGGGCTATCGGCCCAGGCATGATTATCTCCTGGACGACTCCCCCGCCCCCCCCCCCCCCGCATGCGAGACCCAGAGAGAGCCCGGGTGTGGAGTGGGAGCAGCGCTCGTTCCGCGCCCTCCCCGACCATCCCCGCCTTCCAAGCCCGACGCAAAGCAACGCAGAGCGCCCTGGTGCAGAAGGCAAGCACCGAGATGAATTAGCAGACAACGATTGAGTGCATAAAGAATTAATAATTGAGTACATTTGGTACGGGCGCTGTGGTTCACATCGCGCAGGAAGGCGCCACCGCTGCGTCTCACAGACACAGCCTGCGGTAATTTCAAAGAGGGGGGGGGGTGGCGATAATGCTGCTGTGTGGTCTACCCTAGGGGTACCCCCAGCGGTAGCTGCCCTGGTGTGGCGCAAGGCTATCATCAGGTAGGGAGTCGCTGTTGCCATTTCTCACAGCCAGCGGGAGTTGCACAGCAGCAGTCTGCCATCCAAATTGAGTAAATTGCGGTGTCATTTGCTTTCAATTTATCAAATGTGGACCATGACACTGGCACACAATGGCCTTCTCGTTTCGGAGGACGTCACGGGGTTCTTCAAAGTCCGCCGTTACGGAGACAGCTCGTAGTAGTATTTCGTGGTAACTACACTCGAAGCAGTGACCGGGGCGGCCTGGGATTAGAACCGCGAACCTCTGTAACAGGTGCCAGCTGTGCTTCCGCTGAACCACGTGACCGACAATCCGCCTCCGTATCTGTCCATCCACATAACAACATTCACGTCTTTTTTACAGGTCCCATCAGCCACACGCATCTGGCAATTCACCAGCATTAGTTCGAGCGAGCCGAAGTCTGCTGATGAAACGGTGAATGTCGAAACCGGTCCGGAGTTGGTTTGTGTTGAAGGAATGCTGTTGCAATGAGTGCTGTGTATGGGTGGGGCGAGTGGGGTGTATGAGTGATGGGTGAGTGGGGTGTGTGAGTGATGGGTGAGTGATGGGTGAGTGGGTGAGTGGGGTGTGTGAGTGATGGGTGAGTGATGGGTGAGTGGGTGAGTGGGGTGTGTGTGATGGGTGAGTGAGTGATGGGTGAGTGATGGGTGTGGGTGATGGTGAGTGGGGTGTGTGAGTGATGGGTGAGTGATGGGTGAGTGGGGTGAGTGGGGGTGTGAGTGATGGGTGAATGAGTGATTGGGGTGTGTGAGTGATGGGTGTGTGAGTGATGGGTGAGTGGGGTGTGTGAGTGATGGGTGAGTGATGAGTGAGTGGGGTGAGTGGGGTGTGTGAGTGATGGGTGAGTGAGTGATGGGTGAGTGATGGGTGAGTGAGTGAGTGAGTGAGTGATGGGTGAGTGATGGGTGAGTGGGATGAGTGATGGGTGAGTGAGTGATGGGTGAGTGATGGGTGAGTGGGTGAGTGAGTGGGGTGTGTGAGTGATGGGTGAGTGAGGTGTGAGTGATGGGTGAGTGAGTGATGGGTGAGTGGGGTGAGTTATGGGTGAGTGATGGGTGAGTGGGGTGTGTGAGTGATGGGTGAGTGGGATGTGTGAGTGATGGGTGAGTGAGTTAGTGATGAGTGAGTGGGGTGAGTGGAGTGTGTGAGTGATGGGTGAGTGAGTGAGTGAGTGATGGGTGAGTGATGGGTGAGTGAGTGATGGGTGAGTGATGGGTGAGTGATGGGTGAGTGGGATGAGTGAGTGATGGGTGAGTGGGGTGTGTGAGTGATGGGTGAGTGAGTGGTGTGAGTGGGGTGTGTGAGTGAGCGGGGTTAGTGGGGTGTGTGAGTGATGGGTGAGTGAGTGAGTGATGGTGAGTGATGGGTGAGTGAGTGATGGTGAGTGATGGGTGAGTGGGGTGTGTGAGTGATGGGTGAGTGATGGGTGAGTGATGGAGTGATGGGTGAGTGAGTGATGAGTGATGGTGAGTGATGGATGAGTGAGTGGGGTGTGTGAGTGATGGGTGAGTGGGGTGTGTGAGTGAGCGGGGTGAGTGGGGTGTGTGAGTGATGGGTGAGTGAGTGATGGGTGAGTGAGTGGGTGAGTGATGGGTGAGTGATGGGTGAGTGAGTGGGTGAGTGATGGGTGAGCGGGGTCTGTGGATGATGAGTGGGAGTCGGGTGGTGGCCACGGCGGTGCCAGCAGCCCTACCGGCAGATGGCGCCACCACCCTGGGGAGCCCCGTCGGAGCGACGCGCAGCTCCGATGAAGATTTGCGTGGCACGCGAGGGGGTGGGTGGCCAGTACCATGCCCGGCCGCCTGTATCTCCCCAGTGATGGTATTATTTACACATCGCATCAGGTACTCGTGTGAGGCTGAGTCGACCTAGGGGAGGCTTAGGAACGATTCATATAATCGGGACTTGTGGTTGGTGGCCGTGAGCATCGCACTCGGGTCGTGGAGTTCCAAGCGAAGCACGCGCTAACCGCATCACTGCCGCTCTCCACACGAACACTGGCACGCGTACTCGTCACACCAAGGCCGTAATTATAATATATATTGGGGGGGGACACTTGCTCAAAATGTCCCCCCCCCCAATATATTTCTATAAAATAGATTTCTGGTTATATTATTGTGGTTATGGTTGTACTTTATAAATCCCTCATCTCTGCCATTACATACAATGAAAGAAGAAAAGGTAAAAAAGAAAAAACAGAGCGATGTAATACAATACACTATTAGACATTATTGTAAAAAATACATTAAAAGTCCATCCTATGTGTTAGTTAATTTTTTAATATTATAGGTAGGAAATGGCAGGAAATGAGTTTTCAATTTAGATTTTTTTTTCTGGGGGGGGGACCCCAGACCGCCTGGAAGATTTGATCCCCCCCAATGTTGACTCCATTGCTACGGCCTTGCGTCACACACACACACAAAACACACACGTGCGCACACACACACGTGCGCACACACACACGTGCGCACACACACACACGTGCGTCACACACACGTGCGCACACACACGTGCGTCACACACACACACGTGCGCACACACACAAACACGTGCGCACACACACACAAACCCACACACGTGCGCACACACACACGTGCGCACACACACACACGTGCGTCACACACACGTGCGCACACACACGTGCGTCACACACACACACGCACACACACAAACACAAACACGTGCGCACACACACAAACACAAACACGTGCGCACACACACACACGTGCGCGCACACACACACACGTGCGCACACACACACGTGCGTCACAACACACACGTGCGCACACACACACACGTGCGCACACACACACAAACCCACACACGTGCGCACACTCACACACGTGCGCACACACACACACGTGCGCACACACACACGTGCGCGCACAACACACACGCGCGCACACACACACGTGCGCACACACACACACATGCGCACACATACACACATGCGCACACACACTCACACACGTGCGCACACGTGCGGCGACCTCTGGACGCGTCCCGCGCGCTGCTGCCCAATGCGCCACCGTGGCAACTCCCTTCGCTTCCCTCTTACAGATGCGCACGGTTGGCTGGGTACGGTGCGGAAGCAGTTCTAAATAAATACACAGCGGTAGCAATATTCTGGCTATTGCCCGATAAAGTTGATACTTGTGCGGCAAACGGCTTTCACCGCTTGTTTGCATGCACTTACCGGTAATGCAGAAACATGGATGTTGACAGCGCTCATTGGATGTCGCATTGAGAGGGCGGGTGGACACGGGGTGGAGTCGGCGGCGTTTAAAATGTCAGCGAGCGCCTGCGTCACGGCGTCCGTGTGGCTGACATTCGTGAAGTGTTTGTGTTGGCGATTTACAACAACAACCACCATCAGCACCACCGTGTTTATCATCACTACCACCACCACCATCGTTACCACCACCACCACCACCACTGTCATCACTTCCAGCACCACCATCAATCAAACGACATCTTCATCATCACTACCAGCAACACCACCATAACCACCATCCTCATTATCACCATCATCACCATCTTCATCACCACCACCATCACCAACATCATTACCAGCACCACCCACCCTCCATCATCACTACCAGCACCACTATCATCAACACCACCACCATTACTACCAGCACCCCCATAATCACTACCATCACACCCACCATCATCATTTCCACCAGCACACATCACCACCATTTCCCGACCACCACGTCATAATACCGAGCTAATAGAATGTAACTAACATGACACGTGGTGGTGGTGCACAGGCAAATGACGAATCTTCAATGCTGCACCAGGCCCGTTGCTCTGAACGACGGCCTCTTAATGATGCGTGAGCCATAATCAGGCTGCAGAGATGACGATCCGAGGCGAGCCTTGTCTGGCTGTTGTTGTTGGCTGTTGTTGTTATTGGCTGTTGTTGTTATTGGCTGTTGTTATTGTATTGGCTGTTGTTGTGGTGCTGTGTAAACTGTGCACGGAGGAAATGGCCGCGGAGGTGCGCGCCCTCGGCCCCGCGTCTCCCCTCGGGAGGTCCAGGGGGCGGGGGGGGGGACTGCTGGTGATGATGGTGGTGGTGATAGTGGTGGTGATGGTGGTGGTGATGGTGGTGATGATGATGGTGATGGTGGTGGTGATGGTGGTGATACCCCCCCCCCCCCCGCCTCATCACGGGGGTAGCGATCGCGCCCCCACGCCCCAAATAATCCATCGATGATCCTCGTACCGGGCGCGTTGATCACAATCAGCGGCCGCGTGTGCGTGTGTGGGGAGCGGTGGCGCAGCGGTGAGCGCACTGCGCTACGCACCCGGTAAGCCGTCTTTGATTCCCACTCGCGGTCAACACCGCGTGGTGACGATGACCTTAACCGGTCCCGGGCCTCTCACAGGTCGAGCCGGCTTCAACTGAGTACCTGGGGTGGCGCGTACACAGGACCACGAGGGAGACGAAGACGGCCACCCCCCCCCCCCCCCTCCTCGTGTGAGACTTCATAGGTGCTCACTAATAGCTCTTGCCTCACTCATCTGCTAAAGGCTGTACGGGGGATCTTTGCTTTTGTTTGACGTGCACACGACCCGCCTGCCAGGCCGCCTTTGTCTCCCCGGTGCTGATTTATACACAGAGCACCGCGGGCGCGCTTGGCACCGCCCCGCGCCCCCTCGTGCGCCTTAATAGGTGCTCGCTAATTACCGGACTTATCCCATGCGATCTAATTCGGCTATACGGGGGATTCTTTACTTTGTAAGTGTACATGTTTTCGTACATGTATGTATTTGTGTATATGTGTACCTGTGTGTTTCCGATGTGTGGGCCTTAGCGGTACGTATATGTGTATGTACGTGTTTGTGTATATGTCTATGTATCTGGGGAGCGGTGGCGCAGCGGTTATCGCACACCGCTACGAACCCGGGACCAGAGTTCAATTCCCTCCGACCACCACCAACAGTGGCGATTATTTAAATAGGTCCTGGGCCTTCCGTAGGTCGATTTGGCCTCAAATCCGCGTCTGGCGCGGTGTGCTAACATCCTCACTGGGAGACGAAGTCGCCCGGGTGTGGTGTTGGTCACCCACCCCCTCGTGAGCCGTGCCGGCAGGCGAGTGGACACGATATTCATGGAAACTGCATAAACAGTGCGTGGGCAGTTGTCCACACGCATAAATAAATTCGTAGCATTCATAAACACTGCTGAAATGCAACAAAGTAAAATATGTAATCGTGTGACGTTTCTAATAACAGTCATCCTCTCTCTACCATCAATAAGGACTATTTCCCGAAACGTCAGTACTTGTGTATATGTATGTTCCTGTGATGAGGCCGTGTTGCTGATGAACGGAGCGAGCGTCGTGTACCGCGTCCGTGCGCGTGGCGAGCGGTGGCGCTGTCGTTAGCGCGCTGCGTCACGAGCCTGAGTTCGATTCCAACTCCATGCCCTCATTTCGGGGGTCCCGTGCGCGAAGGGGGTGAGACCGCGTTGACTTCGCTCCGGCTGGAAGGACACGGGAGCCACGAGCCGAGCTAAGAGATCGCACTCGCCGTGGTCTTTCACGACGAAGACGCAACACGGGCTGGAGAGTGCGCGAAGAAGCGTGGAGAGACGCTCGCTTGGGATCGCACCGAGAGACGGGGAGAGACGGGAACACGGCGGCTCGAGAACGCACGCCGCGGCATCGCCCCCCAGACTGCCGAGAGGAGTGGGCGGGGCCTGGGCAGGACGCGTCACGGCCACAGGAGGCGACCGTGATGGACGATGGTCGAGAGTCGTCACGGAGCGGCAGTCAAGGAGTGGAACGCGTCCGAGAGGGCGGCCACAGCGGAGATGGAGCGATGGATCGCTAAATCGCCGGGTCGTGAGAGGTGGTGGCGCTTGGCAGTGGATTGAACATGGCTGCTGCTGCTGCTGATGATGAATGTAAATATATCCTCGACTATATTAGTGCCATGCTTCAGCTCTCTAGCCCTTTGATCGCATCATTAAAATTCACATCGGTCATTTAAGATCGCCTATACCGTCGTGTATGCTGCTGGTATGGTTGTCTGCACACGCGTTTGGGTGGAGTGGGAGGCAGTTGGCCTCCAGCAACAACGGAGGGCAGAGGAGCGAAGCTCACAACAACGAGCAGAGCGCCTGGTGGATAAACCGTTGGGGCAGTGGGGTGCACAGGTGGGGTGTCTGCCAGTCATCCCATGGCACCCGGAGCTGTTCCGTGACCTGCCAGCAGACCCTCGACACTTCGTGTGGCTTCAAAGTGCACCTAGCCTGGTACACGTGCCCTGGTCACGTCACCGCCACTTTGTGGTGAACGGTGGTTGTTGTGTGCGCACCTATCCACGTGTGTACCTGTTTATATATACACATTCACTGTGCATGTATACACGTGTGTGTATACACACAATCACTGTGCATGTATACACGTGTGTGTATACACACATTCACTGTGCATGTATACACGTGTGTATATACACACATTCACTGTGCATGTATCCACGTGTGTGTATATACACATTCACTGTGCATGTATACACGTGTGTGTATATACACATTCACTGTGCATGTATACACGTGTGTGTATATACACATTCACTGTGCATATATACACGTGTGTATACACACATTCACTGTGCATGTATCCACGTGTGTATATACACACATTCACTGTGCATGTATACACGTATATATACACACATTCACTGTGCATGTATCCACGTGTGTATATACACACATTCACTGTGCATGTATCCACGTGTGTATATACACATTCACTGTGCATGTATACACGTGTGTATATACACACATTCACTGTGCATGTATCCACGTGTGTATATATACACATTCACTGTGCATGTGTACACGTGTGTATATACACACATTCACTGTGCATGTATCCACGTGTGTATATACACACATTCACTGTGCTTGTATCCACGTGTGTATATATATGATTAAACATTCACTGTGCATGTATTCACGTGTATATATATATAAACATTCACTGTGCGTAACCCAGCGCCCCTACTCGATTCCCGCTCACGACCAATAATAATAGTGGCGAATATTTTAACCGGACCTGGGCCTCCCTTAGATCGACTCAGCCTCAAATGAATACCCGATGCAGTGTGTATTAAACAACATTAGCACTGGGGAAACAAAGGTAGCCGGGCGTGATGTAGGCCACCCAAGCGCTTGTGTGCCGGGCCGGCCTTCATAGGTGTTACTCGCTAACAGCACTTGCCCCAACAGTCTGTTAGAGGCTGTACAGGGAATCTTTGTCTTTGCTTCCAATGAACGCATAATCCGCGCTCCTCCAAGCGGTCGCTTCGGCTCCGGTGCCAGCGACACGAGGGGGGGCGGGGATTAGGGGGGTGGGGGGAACAGGAAATTAAACAGAGGCTCAAGTAGCTCCCCCGCACAGCACACACACCCCGCACAACACGCACACACCCCGCACAACACCCACACATCCTTCTAACAGCACACACACACCCCGCACAACACGCACACACCCCGCACAACACGCACACATCCTTCTAACAGCACACACACACCCCGCACAACACGCACACACCCCGCACAACACCCACACATCCTTCTAACAGCACACACACCCCGCACAACACGCACACACCCCGCACAACACCCACACATCCTTCTAACAGCACACACACACCCCGCACAACACGCACACATCCTTCTAACAGCACACACACCCCGCACAACACACACACCCTTCTTACAACACACACACCCTTCTTACACCACACACACACACCCCAAAGCAGACACCCCGCACAGCACACACACACACCCCGCACAGCACACACACACCCCGCACAACACCCACACATCCTTCTAACAGCACACACACACCCCGCACAACACGCACACACCCCGCACAACACCCACACATCCTTCTAACAGCACACACACACCCCGCACAACACGCACACATCCTTCTAACAGCACACACACCCCGCACAACACACACACCCTTCTTACAACACACACACCCTTCTTACACCACACACACACACCCCAAAGCAGACACCCCGCACAGCACACACACACACCCCGCACAGCACACACACACCCCGCACAACACACACACCCCGCACACACACAGCACACACACGCCCACAGCACACACACACCCTTCTAACAGCACACACACACACCCCACAGCACACACCCCGTACATCACACACACACCCCGCACAGCACACACACACACCCCGCACAACACACACACACACAGCACACACACCCAGAGCACACACACACCCTTCTAACAGCACACACACACCCCACACAGCACACCCAGCACACCCCGCCCAACACACACACACCCCACACAGCATACACACATACCCACAGCACACTCCGCACAGCACACACAGCACACACACCCTTCTTACACCACACACCCCCCCACAGCACACCCCGCACAGCACACACAGCACACACACACATCCCGCACAGCACACACATACACCCTTCTTACACCACACACACACACCCCGCACAGCACACAACCCCCTGTCACATCGACTCAGCATCCCCGCAGTTCCCACTCCGCTAACCCCACGAGGCATCGGGGGTCTCCCGCCGCCGCGCGTTGGAATCGCGTTAATCAAAGGGAGTCCCCGTTTAGGAGGGGTCCCCTGGGGGTCTGCTGGAGTCAAGGGGACCCCCCCGGGAGGGACCCGGGTGATGCGCGGGGTCCAACGGGGAGCGGGCAGGCGGAGAGGGGGGGATTGGGCAGCAGTGACGCGATCGTATGTGCGTGGATGTTGAATTTCTTTCGCACCGTACGTAACCGACCGTGCTCATCGGCTGCGCGGATCGCGCTCCGCACCCCCGTGCCAAGATCGGGGGCCCGGCAGCGTCCATTAGGGGACCCCCCCACCCGCCGCCCCATACACACACAGGGCGGGGGGGAGGGGTGGCTCAGAACAGCGCGGGTTAAATGACGTCATGTTTATTTCAATGATTAAATGACGTCATGTTTATTTCAATGATTAACATTTAGGGGCGGGGGGGAGGGGGTCGCTCGGTCGCGTGGGAGGATGGGGGGGGGGGTCACGGGACGCACCTTCACGGGGCTGCACACGGCGCGTGTGGGGGGGGGGGGGTACAAAGAGCATCACGAGACAGAAACACGAGCCCCCCCCCCCCCCCGGAGGGGGGTGGCCCCTCCCCCCAAACCAACCACGCAGCCAGCGCCTCGACGGGCGCAGCTTTCCACCTCAATTCGCCCCCCCACCACCAGCCCACGAGATGAGGGGTGGGGGTCAAGGGTGGCAGCTTGGGGGTGGGGGGCGGATTGCAAGGGGGGGGGGTAAGGCAGGCGGGTGCAGGGAGCTGGGGAAGCGCCGCAGCTGCAGCAGGAGGGGGGGGGCGGGGTGTGGGGGAGCGAGGGGGGGTGCGGGGAACGATGGGGGGGGGGGGGCAATGGTGGTGGGGGGGGGCACGGGTTAGCCCCCCGACTGTACACGTGAATATTTACAGAATGTGCAATAAATTATGATGAACTCTGTGGAACAGGCTACGCAACCGATGATGAGAGCGACGGTGTGGTCGTGATATTTACACAGTATTGGCCGAATAATTACATAAATAGCTGCGATTACCTTCACTTATCATCATTACCATCATCATCATCATTGTATTAATGTTATGGTTTGTATTATCATCATTATAATTATAATTACTCGTGTTAATATCATATTGGAATTACATGGAACATGACATGGACGCTACACTATGTCACAGCTGAAAGAGGTGGGGGGCAGGTGAGGAGGGGGAGGGGGGCTCTCCCCCCCCCCATCTCACCGGGAGTTGCCCACAGGGCCAGGGGGGCTCTCCCCCCCGCCCCCCTCCACGGGGAGAGGGGCAGTCAGTCCGCAGCTCCTCCGGTCACTACGTGGTTCCTCTGTAGTGTTGGGGTGGGGGGCAATGAGGGGGGGCCCGAGGGGATGGGCCCCCCCCCCCCCCCAGTGGCTCTCCCTCTCGTTGCGATCACGTGGCCGGGCTGCACAGTCTGGCCCAAGTATCAGTGGTTGAGTCGTGGACTCGGCACGAGTACTCGGTCCACTGTGTACCCACGGCTGTGTGTACTGTGTGAGTATCCTCACTGTGTGTACACTGCGTGTGCACTCAACGTGGTGATGAAAGTGTCTGTGTGTGACATGGCGCATTTCAGCCGCCACTCTGCTACACACATGGGAGTTGTGTCTGTGTTGTGGAGGATCGGCACAAAGGCGTGTGTGCGCGTGTGTGCGCGTGTGTGAGCATCTCCGTGTGTCCCAGCGTGTGCATGCGCACTCGTGTCAGTGTCTGTCTAGAATGTGTCGCCATCAGCGTTTCAAGTCCAAGTTGATTCTGTGTGTGTGTGTGGCCAGGTGTGCACTCAGGAGGCCAGTACAGAGTCTCAATTGCCAGCGAGACTTTGGGCCCCAGTCTGCTGCCACGATTTTGCGGCGTCCAATCCCACTCGAGCAATATTTTCCAACTTGGACCCTGCTAATGACGTCACGGGATCTTTAACGTCCGCAGCGAAGCAGACGACACGTGGTGTTGTCACGGCCAATGCGCACCACCGCGGTATTAATCGGGGCGGCCGCCGCCGCCGGGCCGCGTCGCCGCCCGAGCGTAGGCGGATCCTGTCGGCATGAAGGGTGCGCGTGCGTGCGTGTGTGTCGGCATCGGTGCGTACGTGCTCGCGTCACCCCCGGGGCGTCACAGCGAGCGCGCGCGCCGGAACGCCTTCGTGTTTGTCGGTCGGCTGCCCCCCCCCACCCTCCCGCGCGTGGGCAGCGGCAGGCTCGGGGGGCGGAGCGGCAGGCAGCGGACTAGGACGGGCTGCCCCTGCCGGGAGACGCGCCCCGCTTGCCGCCCTCCAGGCCGCTCACGAGCCGCTGGATGCTCCGCAGCTCGCTCTTGCCCTCTCGCTCGGGGCTGGCGCCGTGGCTCCTCGGGGGGGCGGGCGACGCGGCCCCCCCAAGTTTCCCCTCGACGCCGGACGCGGCCTCGGCCGCCCCGGACGGCGGCGCCGCGGGCGGCGGGGGCGGAGCCGCGGCCGCCGCCCCCGCGGCCAGGAGGCCCGGGCCGCCGGGGGCCGGGGGCGTGGACAGGGGCAGCGAGTAGGGGCTGAAGCGCAGGTGCTGGCGGCCGAACAGCGGGTGCCGGTGCGCGGGGCTGCCCGCCCCGGCCGCCGCCGCGGCCGCGGCGGCCGCCATGTAGGTGTAGTGGTAGGGGAAGAGGCTGCCGAAGGCCGACACGGGCAGGCCCTGCGACGCGAGCAGGTGGTGGGGCAGTCCCGGGAAGTGCAGCGCGGCCGACGAGGCGGGGACGCCGTGCGGGGCGCCCGCCGCGTCCGCGCCGCCCAGCACGCCCGACATGGAGGCCAGCAGGGGCCCCATGCCGGCGCTCAGGCCCGGGAAGGCGCCCGAGGCCATGGCCATCTGGCCGGGGTGCAGGAAGAGCGGGTGGCTCCCGTTGATGGGCGCGAAGAAGGGCTGCCCATGCAGGCCCGGGAAGCCGAGGTTGTGCAGCGCTCCCGACGCGACGTGCGCGTGCGGCCCGTCCGTCTGCACGGTGAGCGGGGCGAAGCTCTCCTTGCCGCCGCCGCGCGCGGAGGCCCCGTCGCGGGCCTTGCCCGCCGGGTCGTGGTGCTTGTCGGCGCCGTTGTGCTCGGGGTGGCGCGACGCCTCCGAGGGGCACGAGGAGGAGCGCGCCGGGTGACGCGGGGCATCGCGCTCCGGGGTGCGAGACGAGGAGGAGGAGGACGAGGCGGAGAAGGCGGCCGCGGCGGCCGCGCGGTCTCCCGGGGAGCGCAGCTCCTTGGCCGAGAGGTCGAGGCCGCGGTCCTCGCCGCCGCCGCCGCGGCCTCCTCGCTGCTCGCGGTCGTCGCGGCTCCGCTCTGCGACGCGAGAAGAGAGTTTGAGAGCACGGCTCTGAGCTCGCGGAGTGTCACGACGTCTCTGGGTTAACCCCGCGCTTGCCAACTCCGGGGAGAGGAGGCTCGTTGGCAAGAGCTACGACTTGGGTCACCACCAACGGCACAAACGTCAAATAAAGAGCAGCGATCCGAGGAAACAGCGTGCGTGTTCGTGTTGATGTGCACGCGTGTTTGTGTACCGATGTCACGTGCACACGCGGTAGCGTTTTATATTTTACTGTGAATATCAAAACCAGGCCGTAGTTTTGCTTGCGTTGAACCGACACAGCCGAAATAACGCTCTCCCTCAAAGCCGGAGCGAGCGACGAGATTATTTTGATTCTAAATCCAGTCGCCTGATTGTGGCCACGGCAAAGCGACAGCCATTGCCCCCATCATCATCACCATCATCGCCGGCCATCATTGCCCACGTCTGCCTCCATCTCGGATCCCTGCTCCCACGTGCGCGGAGTCGCAAACTCGCTCTGCCGCTTTGCAAACGCTTCGCGAGACGGCACCAGAGTGGTTGGCACAGATGTACGTATATAAATGTTGAACTTCTCTCGCACCTAACGTAGCCAACCGTGCTAATCGGAGGTGCAATCGTCCGATCACCCGCTCGCACTTTAAACCTCAGTACCTGGGTTCAGCCCGGCCTGAGCACGCACCCCCCCACTGAATGGGAGATTAAAGACGCAGTGACGGGAGTAGTGCGATTGTGGCCATGTCGTAGCCAGCAGCAGCAGAACCTCGACAACGTCATCGAGCTCCTGGACTACATCGCCGCCGCCATCGCGCGAGAATCGGATGCGATAGTATCCCGCTGCCCGGTGCCGCCGTGGCGTGTGGCCATCACGGAATCCTCGATCTGGCACCGATTCTCCAGGTTCACGGCACAGACACCGACTCGATTGTGCAGGGACCCAGGTCTCTCGATGATGAACAGGATGATGATGATGACAGTAGATGGGGGGCTACGGGAGGCCGACGCGACGAACCCACGGGTGCAATCGAGACGTACGAGGAATGCGCTCCCGAGTGGAACCGCGACGCCGATTCGTCGCAATTCGTCTGTCGTCTGGATGCCGTGTGCGTGACGGTGGTGGGGCGCGAGTGGTGGTGGGGTGTGAGTGGTGGTGGGGTGTGAGTGGTGGTACTTGGGGTGTGCGTACCGGAGTAGAGCGGGCTGGCAGGGAGAGTGTGTCTGGACGAGGCGCTGGCGGAGCCCGGGGGGGGCTCCTCGTCCGAGTCGCCGTCGTCGCGCTCCTCGCCCTCCGCCTCCTCGTACGTGCGCAGCGAGTGGAGCGCCAGCTGCTTCCTGCAGGGGGCACGGGGGGGGGAGGGCGGGGGTCAGTCGGGGTTGGGGTCAGGGTCAGGAGATGGGGGGCAGCAGATGGTGAGACACGGAGACACCTGCATCGCACGTGGGGGTCAGCTTGATGCTTCTCGTGAATGGTCACCCTGGCGAGTGGCGAGGTGGCCCTGCTGAGTGGTCACCCTGGTGAGTGGTCACCCTGCTGAGTGGCGAGGTGGCCCTGGTGGTCACACTGATGGCGTTCCGCGTCATCGCCGCCAGGTGGCGCCACTTGCTCGGCATTGACCCCCGAGGCGACGAGAATCAGGACTGGGGCAGGTGAGCAGCGGGGTGAGTTTGTTCCCACCGGGGGGTGTGTAGAGCTGGGTGAGCGAGGGCACGTGCGGGGTGGTGGTGCGTGGTGGTAGTGGTGCGTGGTGGTGGTGCGTGGTGGTGCGATGCCCTCCGCACCACCGCCCGGGTGCGAACTCTCTACCTCTTCTCTCGGCGGCCGTTGCCCGTGTCCCGGAACCCCTTGGCGAAGGGGTTGTTGTCGATCTTCAGCTGTGTGATCTAGGGGAGGGAGGGGTGGGGTGAGAGGAGAGGGACGTGAGGGCGGGGGGGGGTCACCGTGGGGCGGTGTGTGTGTATATTTACCCCGTGTCAATGAACACTGTGTACATGTGCAATGCGTACGTGCGCGTGTGTGTTTGTGTACACAGCGTGTGCGTCTCTGCTTGTGTTAAGCTCCGTATGTGTCAGTGTACAATGCACGTGTGTGTTTGTCAATGAACATCGGAGCTCGCTGGCAGCACTTGCCCCGACAGCACGTGCGGATATATTCCGGGGCATCTTTGTCTTTGTCAATGTACACGCGCTGTAGCGACATGGGTGCAGTGCTATGTTAACACTCTTTCTCTGTGCGTGTGTGTTTATGTATGTATTGTGTAAGCTCTGTATACGTGTGGATACTGTTATGTCAGCGTGTTTCAATGTGCGATGTGTAACGCGTGTGTGTACGTGCATGGCGATGTTGCAGGCTGCATGCGCGCACTTGCTGTGCACGCACAAGCGTGTGCACACTTGTGTACAATGCGTGTGCATCTACAATGCGTGTGCATCTACAATGCGTGTGTCTATTCCCCTGTCAGTCTTAGAGTTGGTCCCGAGATCCAACAACCTTAGCGCACAGCCCGTGCGGTCCGGGTGACACGGACACAACACCCTACACTGCAATGCCACTCGAATACAGCCAACACGGTCCGAGCTACTCCGCACAACACGCGGCCACAGTTCATGAGATGCGGAACACCCCGACCCACGGATGTCGCGACCTGTATCACTGCAGTGCGAGTGACGACGACACACAACAACAACAGCCAACAACAGCCAACAACAGCCAACAACAGCCAACAACAGCCAACAACAGCCTCACCGCCACTGCGGCCTGTCCACCGCCCCCCGTAACTCACAGCGAGACGGCACCACCTTTCAGCGAGTGTACGCGGGGAGCGACACGTGGGGGAGAGGACGGGGACAGGGGTAGGGGACAGGGGTAGGGGACAGGGGTAGTGGACAGGGCTAAGGAGAGGGGTAGTGGAGAGAGCTGTGAGAGCGGGGTAGGAGATAGGGGTCGGGGAGAGGACTGGGAGGGAGGCGTGAGACAAGGATGAGGGGTCTTTGCCGAGCCCGTGCGTCGATCCCAAGGGGACCCCGAGAGGACCGTACCCCCCCCCCCCCCCCCCGAGAAACTGTCCGTGGCGGGGGGCGAATTCGCTCCCGCGTAGCCCGCCGCGTGTGTGCACACGCGCGGCGAGAGCTTGCACACAACACGCACTGCTGTCAGTGTACACAGCAAGCGTGTGCACACACCGTGCACTGCGAGTATACACGGCACGCGCGCTCTGGAGCTCGCGGCGAGAGAGAGGGAATTAGTAATCGAGACGCGCGTGGATTTCACTCAAATTACAACTGCGCAGAATTTCCGACTCCCAAACAAAACTTAGCTTAGCGTGGGAGGTGGATGCGGTGAGGTTCTCCCCCCCCCCACCCCATTGCTTCAATTCGCAAGTTTGATTTCAAGACCGAGCCCTGAAGATGTTCCGCGCTCTTTGTGAATGTGCGGGGGCAGTGGTGGCGCGCTCACGGCACTCGCCCCAACGGTCCTTTAAGGCTATATGGGGCACCTTTGTCTTTGGAGAGTGGTGGCGCATTGGTTAGCGGGACTGCTGCGCTAAGAAACCCAGCGACCGGAGTTCACGACCAACACCAGTGACGATTATCCGAACCGGTCGTGGGTCTCCTTTAGGTCGACTCAGCCGCAAATGAGTATCGGGTGCGGTGTGTAAACATCGCCACTGGGGATACAAAGGTGCGTGACGATGGCCACCCACCCCTCGTGTGCCGTTCTGGCCTTCATAGACACTGTACTCGCTAACGGCACTTGCCCCAACAGTTTGTCACGTCTATACGGGAGATCTTTGTCTTTGTAATGGTGTGCGCGTGTGTGAGAGTCCGTGTGTGCAACTGTGTGCCCGGGTGTGTGCGCGTGGTGTGTGCACGAGTGAATGTGTGCACGAGTGTGTACGTGAATGACTGTGTACGTGAATGACATATACCTGCACGTATATCTATATCACACTCACAAACACACACGCGTTCTAACACAAGTACAGAATGTCTCGAGCCTGACACACTGTTGGGCAAGCACTGTTAGCGAGCACCAATCAAAGCCCCATGGGAAGGGAGAGATAAAGAACCACGCACGACCGTCTTTGTCTCCCCAGTACAAATGTTCACAGACCGTGCCAGCTACTCATTTTAGTCTGAATCGGCCAGGGAGAGAGACAGCTCGGACGGGTTCGGGTACCATTGGTCCCTGGGTGCGTCGTGTCTGTCCATGGCCCGGTGTTGAACCTGGATGGCAGGGAAGGCTGCGCAGTGCGATAAATACAGCGCCACCACTCTCGTGACACGCAATAAATGCGTTTCTATTGGTTGTGGGCCTGCCCGAAGTCGGCTCAGCCTTAGAATAGCATCTGGGTCTGGCGTTCAAAATATCAGCACTAGGGAGACAAAGGCGGCTGGCCGGGCGTGGTGCTGGCCACCCACCCCGTCGTGTGCCTCCCCGGTCTTTATAGGTGCTCGCTAACAGCACTTGACCCAACATTCCGTTGATGGCTATACGGGGATCTTTGTCTTTGTCGTATGAAAGGGGGATTCGCCCACTCTCTGTCGGCTTTACCGTCACACCCGGCGGGAGGCGAGTTACTCGGTTCACCGGTGATGGATCGTGTGGACCCCGCGCTACGATTGAGACCAATCGACCCCGGGAGCTCGGGGTCCTTACAGGGCCGCCAGCAGCCACAGGGCGACAGTGCCGAGTCTCGGATATGTGCACACAGAGACTCGACTGCAGGGTGCGTGTGTGTCTGCGTGTGTGTGTCTGCGTGTGTCTGGGTGTGTGTCTGCGTGTGTGTGTCTGCGTGTGTCTGGGTGTGTGTCTGCGTGTGTGTGTCTGTGCGTGTGCCTGCGCGTGTGCCAGCGTGTGTGTCTGCGCGTGTCTGGGTGTGTGTCTGCGTGTGTGCGTGTTTGTGTCTGCGCGTGTGTCTGCGCGTGTGTCTGCGTGTGTGTCTGCGTGTGTGCCTGCGTGTGTGTCTGCGTGTGCCTGCGTGTGTGTCTGTGCCTGCGCGTGTGTCTGCGCGTGTGCCTGCGTGTGTCTGCGTGTGTCTGCGTGTGTCTCTGCGTGTGTCTCTGCGTGTGTGTCTACGCGTGTCTGCGTGCGTCTGCGTGTGTCTGCGTATGTGTCTGCGTGTGTCTGCGTGTGTCTCTGCGCGTGTCTGCGTGTGTGTGTGCGTCTGCGTGTCTCTGCGTGTGTCTCTGCGCGTGTGTCTGTGAGGAGCAGAAGTGTAGCGGTTAGCGCGCTGCGCTGCGAACCCGGCGACCCAAGTTCCATTCCCGCTCACAGCCAACATCAGTGACGAATATTTGAACCGGTCCTGGGCCTCCCCTAGATCGACTCAGCCTCAAATGAGTACCTGGTGCAATTTGTAAAAAACTCGCCACTACGCAAAGGTGGCTGGCCGAGCGCGGTGCTGGCCACCCACCCCCTCGTGTGCCGTGCCGGCCTTCATAGGGGCTTGCTAACAGCACTTGCCCCAACAGTCTATTAAGGATATACGGGTAATCTTTGTGTGTGAGAGGCAAATACCACACCACTTGCCCTTCTAGAATATCGATAGAATATACAGCAGTGAGTCACCATCGTCTGTATGTATGACACATGCACATCAATACACACGGTACACGCATGGATGTACATGAAGTATGTGCTACGCATGTGTTCAGGCCCAGTGAGAGGCTCCACACGCCATGCGGCTTTATTTGACCATACTTCACCACGATGGGCAGTGCGGATTGGTGAGGATACATATAATATAACTGGTATACACACATCATCGCGATTTCAACTTTGACTACCACCATTACCTCCACCACCACCGCAAACACAACTACCTCCACCACCACCTCTATCAATACCTCCACTACCACATCCACTACTACCACCACGACCACCACGACCATCATGATCTACCACTACAAACACAACTACCTCCACCACCATCACTACCTCTACCACCACGAAGTCTACCGCGACCTCTGTCATCACCACAACTCAACGCTCACAGGCGCAGGGACGCGTCGGTGGAGACGTTCATCCCCATGCACAGAGGCGGCCACACCAGAATAGAGAATCGCAGAGCTTGGGCTACCACCCGCCCTTCCGCTGATCTGTGGTTCCCGTCTCCTCCGTGCGACTGCGGCGATGTTGCGGGTGGTGGTGTTGTTGGCTGCGCACGTGACCCGGCGCTGTGGAGGCAGCGGCGAGGGTTGGTGGGTCACACGCAGATGTCGTGAGATTCTCTCCCCGTTGGTTCGGCGTCGAGGAACCGTAACCACTGGGACTGTGCCAGGAGAAGGCAGTGACAGCAAAGTGGGGACTGGTATCACCTGTGCCTGATTACCATGGGATCGAGTGTTGCCCCCTCGCACGCGTGAGTTTTCTCCCAAGTGTATCATAAACACAGCTCATCATTAACTGGGGCTGAACACATCTTACATCGAGAAACCCAACGTAGCGGCAGCAGCAGGACCCTCTAGATAAAGCGGCACGCGCCTCTCTTGGGTAAATGTCAATTATTATTATTTGAAATGCGATTTGCATGAATGACAATGGCTAACTACAAATCACACTTCACGGCGATGATGTCGTCGTTGTACACAAGTGTATTGTATCAATGCGCACCACGTAGGCGCGACTTGCTACACGAGTGGAGGTGTTAAGTTCCCGCTACATCATGAGATCGTGAGAGATGGCGACCGCGTGGGGAAATCTTCATCCACCAGGAGATTGATCGTAGCTGCTGCTCATGATGGCGATGGAAGAGAGCCGTCTTGATCCAATAGACATGTAGATCAGAGAGGGAGAGCCGCGGTGCAATGGTGAGCACGCTGTGCTTTGAGTTCAGTGGGGAGTAACATCTGAATCAGTCCGACCAACTCCGCCAGCCCTTCACCAACCCGCACTGACCAGCGTGGTGAAGTATGGTCAAACAACCCCCGCTGACCGGCACGGCGTGGGGAGGCATTAATTCAGCAGTGGATAGACAAAGGGGGTTGTGAATTGCTATCCGTACGCACGAGAATCTGCTCTGTACTGCGCATTGCCGTGTAAGCTGTGGACGCTGGGCGTGTGTGTTCAGTGTGAGTGTACACGTGCGTCAAGATGCACACAGGCTGAATAATGCAGCACGCGCATGGCCAGGGCTCGGAAACCTGCCGCTCCGGGGCCGCGTGCGGCTCTTCAAGAACTGCCTCGCGACGTACCATTTATTAGGGACCATCGTCTCGTCGTATTCATGTGCATCGCGGTTCCTGAAATATTGAGCGTTTTACCGAATTCGACCAACATGCCTCTGCTCGTTATGTCAGTTGTCGAGCCCTGTACATGAGACGCACCCATACACACAAAGCACACGTGATGCATACACAGCACTCACGGTACACATTTTACATCTGCCATGTACACAACACAATGCACGCACGTGTGATGTATATGCAGTGATGGATAATAAAGACAAAGATCCCCCGTATAGCCTGCGCAGACTGTTTGGGCAAGTGTTGTTTGCGAGCACCTATGAAGGCCGTAACGGTACACGAGGGGGTGGGGTGGTCAGCACCACGCCCGACCGCCTTTGTCTCCCTGGTGACGATGTTTACGCACCACACCAGGTACTCGTTTGAGTCGACCGAGGGGAGGCCTGGGATCGGTTCAGATAATCGTCACCGGTGTTGGCCGTGAGAGGGAATCGAACTCGGCTCACCGGGTTCATAACGCAGCGTAGCGCTAACCGCTACACCACCGCTCCCCACAGTAATAATAAACCAAACACACACTTGTAGACTGTATATATATGTGTGTGTGTCACTGCACCTACGGTTACCTCTATGAATTAAACACTTCCACTGTTTCAGCACGGAGATGCTGTCGCATGCAGACGCGATTACGGAGAACAGGAGGCTTGTTAAACCGGTAACAGCTAAACCGGTTCCAGAATAGGTAACTGCTACAGCTGCAGCAGCTACAGCAGCTACAGCTACAGCAGCTACAGCTTCAGCAGATGCAGCTGTAGCAGCTACTGCTGCAGCTGCTACAGCTACAGCAGCTACTGCTGCTACAGCTACAGCAGCTACTGCTGCTACAGCTACAGCAGCTACTGCTACAGCTACTGCTACAGCTGCTACAGCAGCTACTGCTGCTACAGCTGCAGCAGCTGCTACTGCTACAGCAGCTACTGCTACAGCTGCTACAGCAGCTACAGCTACAGCTGCTACAGCAGCTACAGCTGCTACAGCTACTACAGCTACAGCTGCAGCAGCTGCTACTGCTACAGCTGCTACTGCTGCTACAGCTGCTACAGCTGCAGCAGCTGCTACTGCTACAGCAGCTACAGCTGCTACAGCTACAGCTGCTGCCTCTCTTTCTCAGCCGGAAAATCGGTAACCTGCGCCTGAACCGGTTTTACTCATTCGGTTACCGATAATGCCAAAAAATTACGATGTTAAAACCTTCATATTTAAATCCGCGTTATGTTGCCGTGCAACAATAATACACAGTACACACAATACTTCATACAATGAACATTACACAGACATTGTACATAACCGCTGCTGAGCTTAAATAACAACATTTCACCGGGATGATCCCACGAGATGGGGGTAACATATCGTTCGCTGTGTGATACGCAGACACAATACACACATATACAAAGGACATCAATGTACATCAACAATGTGTACGGTACAATAGGGACCGTTTGATACGTACACACCCACACGTTCATACATAATGTTAAACACGCACGAAATTCGTACAAATGATATGTGCATGAGACACCACGCTTTGTGTATTCGTACTTAGCATGCTCTGAAAGTACATGCACAAATAAAAGACAGAGATCCCGGTATAGCCTCAACAGACTGTTGGGGCAAATGCGGTTAGCGGGCACCTATGAAGGCCGGAACGGCACACGAGGGGGTGGGTGGCCAGCACCACGCAGGACCGCCTTTGTCTCCCCAGTGGCGATGTTTACACACCGCAGCAGGTACTCATTTAAGGCTAAGTCGACCTAGGGGAGGCCCAGCACCGGTTCAGATAATCGTCACTGGTGTTGGCCGTGAGTGGAAATCGAACCCGGGTCGCCAGGTACATAGCGCAGCGCGCTGACCGCTACAATACCGCTCCCCACACAGGTACACACACACACAGGTACACACACAGAGGTACACACACACACGCGCCCGGGTGTTCCTGATTTTCTGGTTCGGTCGCCCCGCGCCGCGCGCCCCCTCGCGCCCCCCCTCCCTCTCCGCGCGTGCCCCCCCCCGCGCGCCCCCCCCCCGCGCCCCCCCCCCCCGCGCGCGCCTCGGTGCTCCCCCCGTGTTTGCCGAGCGCATTACCGCGGCGTGCGGCGCGCGTACCCCACGCGGCACGCATCCTGCATTGCCACCCGCGCGAGTCCGACGGGTGTATCGGGTGCACGTGTTGTGCGTGCGCGTGTACCTTGTGTGTACCTGTGTGTGTGTGTGTGCGTGTACCTGTGTGTGTGTACACCTGTGTGTGTACCTGTGTGTGTGTACCTGTGTGTGTGTACGTGTGTGTGTACCTGTGTGTGTGTACGTGTGTGTGTGTGTACCTGTGTGTGTGTGTGCGTGTACCTGTGTGTACGTGTGTGTGTACCTGTGTGTGTGTACGTGTGGGAGCGGTAGTGTAGCAGTTAGCATGCTGCGCTATGAACCCAGCGACCCGGGTTCGATTCCCCGCTCACGGCCAACACCGGTTACGATTATGTGAACCGGTCCTGAGCCTCCCCTAGGTCGACTCAGCCTCAAATGAGTATCTTGTGCGATGTGTAAACATTGCCACTAGGGAGACAAAGGCGGCCGGGCGTGGTGTTGGCCGCCCACCCCCTCGTGTGCCGTGCTGGCCTTCATAGGTGTTACTCGCTTACAACACTTACCCCAACAGTCTTATAAAGGCTATACGGGTGATCTTTGTATTTCGTGTGTGTATGTGCGCGTGTGTGTTTGTACGTGAATTTGTGTGAGCTCACGTCTGTGCGAGTTTAATTATGTGTGCGATTATGCGTGCGTTGGATTGCGTGTGCGAGTTTATGTTCGCACCAGCGAGCGTGAGAAGGGTGAAGGTGTGTGCGTGTGTGTTGCGACAAGGGTGTAGGTGTGTGTGTTTGGAGGTGTGTGTGTGTTGGGAGAAGGTGTGTGTGTGTGTGTTGGGAGAAGGTGTGTGTGTGTTGCGAAAAGGGTGTAGATGTGTGTGTGTGTTGGGAGAAGGTGTGTGTGTTGCCAGAAGGGTGTAGATGTGTGTGTGTTGAGAGAAGGTGTGTGTGTGTGTTGGGAGAAGGTGTGTGTGTGTGTGTGTTGGGAGGTGTGTGTGTGTGTGTTGGGAGAGTGTGTGTGTGTGTTGGGAGAAGGGTATAGATGTGTGTGTGTTGGGAGGTGTGTCTGTGTTGGGAGGTGTGTGTGTGTTTGTTGGGAGAAGGTGTGTGTGTGTTGCGAAAAGGGTGTAGATGTGTGTGTGTGTGTTGGGAGAAGGTGTGTGTGTTGCCAGAAGGGTGTAGATGTGTGTGTGTTGAAAGAAGGTGTGTGTGTGTGTTGGGAGGTGTGTGTGTGTGTTGGGAGGTGTGTGTGTGTTGGGAGAGTGTGTGTGTGTGTTGGGAGAAGGGTGTAAATGTGTCTGTGTTGGGAGGTGTGTGTGTGTGTGTGTTGGGAGGTGTGTGTGTGTGTGTGTGTTGGGAGGTGTGTGTGTGTTGGGAGGTGTGTGTGTGTGTGTGTTGGGAGGTGTGTGTGTGTTGGGAGGTGTGTGTGTGTGTGTGTTGGGAGGTGTGTGTGTGGGGAGCGGTAGTGTAGCGGTTAGCGCGCTGCACTACCAAGTCGGCAGAGGCCCGAGTTCAATTCTCGCTCACAGCCACCAACACGATTATCTGAACCAGTTCTGGGCCTCATCTCGGTCGACTCAGACTCAAATTAATACCTATATGGTTCGATGAACATCCCCACCAGGGAGACAAAGGCGGCCGGGCGTGACGTGGAGCTGCCCACTCATCCCGTCATGCGCCGTTCCGGCCTTCATAGGTGCTACTCGCTAACAGCACTTGCCCCAACAGTCTGTTAAGGTTATACGGGGGTTCTTTTTCTTTAACGCTGTAAGTGTGTTTTTGATTGTGAGATTCAAGAGTGCATGTGCGTTCGTGTGCGTGTGAGTTTAGTCTGTCTGTGAAGCTGAGTGTATGTGCTTCTGTGTGAGTCTAAGCGGCTGTATGTGTGTGAATTTAAGTGTGTGTGTGTCTGGGAAAATAATTGTCCGTGCGTATGTCAGTGTGTGCGTGCGCGCATGGAAGTGCGTGTGTGAGTTTACATTTCTGCGTTTGTCTTTTGTGTGTTAATTTGAGTGTCTGTGTGTGCGCGCGCGTGTGTGCGTGTCATTGTGCGACTTTAAGTATCCGTGTTTACGTGCGTGCGTGTGTTTGAAGTGTGTGCACGTCTGTGTGGATTTAAGTTCCGTGTTCATGTGGTTTGTGTGTGAATTGCGCTGTGCGTGTCAGTCAGATTGTGTGTGTTGAAATGTGTGTGTGATGTAGCGGCTAGCGCATTACGCGACGAATCTGATGACAAGAGTTCGAATTCCGCTCATGGCCAACACCAGTGACGATTATCTGTACCGGTCCTGGGTCTCCCCTAGGTCGACTCGGCCTCCAATGAGTACCTGGTGCGGTGTGTAAACATCGCTACTTGGGAGACAAAGGCGGCCGGGCGTGGTGCTGGCCACTCACCCCCTCGTGTGCTGTTCCGGCCTCCATAGGCGCTCGCTAACAGCACTTGCCCCTACAGTCTGCTAGGCTATATGGCAGATCTTTGCCTTTGTCTTACATGTGTGCGCAGCGGTGAGCGCGCTGCGCTACGAACCCGGCTACACGAGTTCGATTCCCGCTCACGACCTATGACAGTGGCGAATATTTAAACCGGTTCTGTGCCTCGCCTAGGTTGACTCAGCCTTAACCGAGTGCGGTTTATACATATCACCACAGGGGGATGAAATAGCGGTTGTCTGGCCGGGTATGGTTGAGACCACACCACCCCCTCGTGTGGCTGTGGCAACCTTCACAGTTGCCGCGACTCGCTCACAGCACTTACCCCCCAACCGTCTGTTAAAGGCTATCCGGGGGAGCTTTGTCTTTGTTACTGCAAATGTGCCGACGTGTCTAAGCGCGTGGTGCGGCGGCGAGGTTCGACACGTGCCCAGGTGAGAGGGACGGGTGAGAGAGAGGGGGGGTACGGATGAGAGAGGGGCATGGGAGTGATAGAGGGGCACGGGTGAGAGAGGCACGGGTGAGAGGGAGGGGGGCACGACTGTGAGAGGGGGGGGCACGGCTGTGAGAGAGGTGGGGGTCGCTCCTCGTCGACTCACCTTGTCGTTCTGGTAGGCGGTCACCGCGATGAAGTCCGTCTCGGAGAAGACGTAGGTGCGGAAGGTGGAGTAGGGCAGCTTGAGGATGTCGTTGGCGCGCACGATGTGGAAGCGCGGCTGGTACTTGTGCATGGAGTTGAGGATGGTCTGCGGGAGAGAGGGCCGCAACTGAGTGGCCACACACACACACACGGGCACACACACACACGCACACACACACGGCTCACTTCGCGCTCAGCTCGGCCAACGCGGCGCGACCGCGTACGCGACGCGACAACAGCAGCAGCAATAGCGGTGCACGCGACAAACACAATAGCAGTGCACGCGACAAACACAATAGCGGTGCACGCGACAAACACAATAGCGGTGGTCGCGACAAACACAGTAGCGGTGCACGCGACAAACACAATAGCGGTGCACGCGACAAACACAATAGCAGTGCACGCGACAAACACAATAGCGGTGGTCGCGACAAACACAATAGCGGTGCACGCGACAAACACAATAGCGGTGCACGCGACAAACACAATAGCGGTGCACGCGACAAACACAATAGCGGTGCACGCGACAAACACAGTAGCGGTGCACGCGACTTCACAGTAGCAATGTACGCGACTTCGCAGCAGTGTACGCGACATCACAGTAGTAGTGTACGCGACATCACAGTAGTAGTGTACGCGACATCACAGTAGTAGTGTACGCGACATCACAGTAGTAGTGTACGCGACATCACAGTAGTAGTGTACGCGACATCACAGTAGTAGTGTACGCGACATCACAGTAGCAGTGTACGCGACAAAACAGGAGCAGTCGTAGTAGTGTACGCGGCTTCACGCGACAACACCAACCAGACACACGTGTGTGCTGTGTGTACTCTGTGTGTGTACACACACACAGAGTACACACACACGGCGGTGTCAAAGGGGAGCGTGCAGCAGCAGCGCTTCGCTACACAGGCGGCTGCGTGTGCACACACAGGCGGCGTGTGTGTGCACACACAGGCGGCTGCGTGTGTCTGTGCACACACAGGCGGCTGCGTGTGTGTGTGCACACAGGCGGCGTGTGTGTGCACACACAGGCGGCTGCGTGTGTGTGTGCACACAGGCGGCGCTGTGGCGGCACAGCCGAGCGCGTTACTTCGGTCCGCACGTCGCCGCTCACGCGTGGCGCAGTGTCGCGACCCCACGGGAATGAATCCCCTTTTCGGGGGTTCCAGGGACCCCCCCCCGGCCATGCCTCCTCTATCGCTGTGTCAGCGAGGTGAGGGATGGTGCTCGGGAGGGGGCAGGGGGCGTTGGGCACCGCGGCTCCCCGCACACCCCACCCCGGTAGCTCTGGGCGCGTGTCCCCTAATCCTCCCCTAATGCTTTTTGACTGAAATCCGCGCGCGGCCGCGACTCGCGGGAGCCGCGCCCGCTGACGGGAGCTGGCAGGGGCTGGGGGGCTGGGGGCGGGGGGAGGGGGCGGGGGGAGGGGGCGGGGGGTGTCACCTGGGAAGCCAACAAGCCCCCCTCACCACCACCTTGTTCCCTCCCGCCGCTGCCTCCCCCTTCTCCCCCTCCCTCCCACGCATCCGTCAACTTCACACCGGGCCCCTTCCCATTCCTTCCCTCCCTGCTGCCCCCCACGCTGCCCCCCCCCCCACCCTTAATTTTGAGTAAACGCCAAGGGCAGTCGAGCCCCGTGACGTCACGCGGCGTGACCCCCTTTGGGGTCGAAATCGCAAGGACACGGGGGTGCGTGGGGGGACACGGGGGAGGTTGACAGCGAGGGGGGTGGGGTCATCTGGGGGGGGGTCATCTGGGGGGGGGGGGTGGGGTCATCTGGGGGGGGTCATCTGGGGGGGGGTCATCTGGGGGGGGGGGGGGTTGCGACTCAACGCAGCGACTCGGCTCACCTCGCTAGTCGACAACTCACGACTACAAAGACAAAGTTGCCCCGTGTAGCCCACACGGCCTGTTGGCGCAAGCGAGCACCGATGAAGGATGGTAGCGGTGCGCAAGGGGCTGCCGTGGATGGCACCGCGCCCGGCCGCCTTTGTCTCCCCGTCCCGATGTTTACACACCGTAAGCGGTACTCGCATGTGGCCGAGATGATATCATCCGCCATTGACATTGGCCGTGACCGAGAATAGAATTCGTAGCAACTGCTCCCATACGCGTTGTGTATGTGTGGGTAACGCGCACTTACACATCATAGCATGTGCCACAAACCACGAGCACGCAATGCAATATATAGAGACAAAGATCCCCCGTACAGCCTAAATAAACTGTAGGAGTAAGTAGCGTTAGAGAGTGGCAATGCATGCGAGGGGGTGGGTGGCCAGCACCGTGCCCGGACGCCTTTATCCTCCATAGTGGCGGTGTTCACACATCGCATCGAGTACTCATTTCAGGCTGGGTCGACCTAAGGGAAGCCCAGGAGCGGCCTAGATAATCGTCGTGTTGGCCGTGAGCGGGAATCGCGCCCGGGTCGCCAGGTTCGCAGCGCAGCGGAGCGCTAACCACTACACTACCGCTGCCCACACAATATATCCACACACCCATGCACATACACACTACAAAACCATGCCTTTATAACATAACATCTACAATTCGCAAATACAATGCACGCATACGGCTTGATACACACACGCCACGGATACACAACAGCACACACACACAATATCTAAATATTGCACAAATTGTACACACCTTGAAACGTATTTACACAAAACCGGCTCAAGCCAGTCAACACGCGCGCAACCTGCTATGAGACATAACCTGCGTGATGTATGCACAGTCAGCATCGCCGGCTCGTCCACTCGGAGCGTCGCTCACGGCAGAGCCCACGCCGAGAGGGCCACCTCGTTCACACAACATCACCATGAGTGACACACCACCACCACCACCTCGTTCACACAACATCACCATGAGTGACACACCACCACCACCACCTCGTTCACACAACAACACCATGGGTGACACAACACCACCACCACCACCTCGTTCACACGACATCACCATGGGTGACACAACACCACCACCACCACCACCTCGTTCACACAACAACACCATGGGTGACACACCACCACCTCGTTCACACGACATCACCATGGGTGACACACCACCACCACCTCGTTCACACAACAACACCATGGGTGACACACCACCACCACCTCGTTCACACAACATCACCATGGGTGACACAACACCACCACCACGTTCACACTCACACATCACCATGGGTGACACAACACCACCACCACGTTCACACTCACACAACATCACCATGGGTGACACAACACCACCACCACCTCGTTCACACTCACACAACATCACCATGGGTGACACAACACCACCACCACGTTCACACTCACACATCACCATGGGTGACACAACACCACCACCACGTTCACACTCACACAACATCACCATGGGTGACACAACACCACCACCACCTCGTTCACACTCACACAACATCACCATGGGTGACACAACACCACCACGTTCACACTCACAACATCACCATGGGTGACACAACACCACCACCACCACGTTCACACTCACACAACATCACCATGGGTGACACCACCACCACCACCATGGATATACAATACACACCACGGCCACACAGCTCGCTACAAACGCGTGTGCACGTTACACACAGACACATACCGACACACGCGTGTACACATACCAACGCGATCACCATCAGCCATGTTCAATCCACTGCTGGACGCAGGCTGCCCCCCCCACTAACGACCCTGCAAGTAACAATCCACCCAGCACGTGCACACGGCCTGATTCCATGACTCCATCTCCCATATGTCGACACGATCATCACGCCGATGCATACATACAGACTCCTCCGAAACCGACATTACACGTGCTTGCATACAGAACACACGCATTCTGAACACCTCGCATAGAATAACAAATAAATCATAGTTCTAATTTACAACCATCGCTGTAAATCCACTGCTGGATTAATACCACGCAGCAGAGTGAGGGGGCTGTGAAGCGGAGAGTATCCCAGGTGCGCTTCACGAGCCACTCGCCACTGATGTGAGCCGTGGTCGGCAATCGAACTCAGGTGCGGCAAGGATGCATAGCGCCCTCGCAGTGGTGCTCTAACCACTGCGCCACCGCTCCACCCCCGTATACACACACACCGCATTCTTCACACCCGTAGCCAAACACGCAGGATGACACACAGACCGACACACAGACAGACTGATACACGCAGACTCACAAACACACGGACTCACACAGACTCACAAACACACACACAGACTCACAAAACACACAGACCCACAAACACTCAGACCCACGTGTAAACATTTAGCAGACAGACGCGTAAACCAACACAAACACCCGGCTACACTCACAACTCAGAGGCACATTTCGCGCCCAGGTATGTATATATCTATATACAAAGGCAAATACAAAGATCACCCATATAGGCTAAACATACTATTGGGGCAAGTGCTTTAGCGAGCACATATGAAGGCCGGCACGGCACACGAGGGGTGGGTGGCCAGCACTACGCCCGGCCACCTTTGTCTCCCCAGTGGCGATGTTTGCATACCGTACCAGGTAATCATTTGAGGCGGAGTTAACCTAGGAGAGACCCAGGACCGGTTCAAATAGTCGTCACTGGTGTTGGCCGTGAGCGGGAATCGAATCTGGGTCGCTAGGTTCGTAGCGCAGCGCGCTAACTGCTACATTACCGCTGCCCACAATATATACACACACACTGTTACACACACACGGTATGTGCTTGCGTATGCATACATCCATGGCTAGAATTCAGCACGGGTCTGTCCAGAAAATGTTTCCACACCGGCACACCACATCCAGTACACCCCATGTCGCCATGGCCGCGGCGGCGCGGGACGCATCCAGTGAGAAACGAAGCCCCCCCCGTACGTGTGTGTGTGAGCGAGCGCACACACACACACACATATATATATGTGTGTGTGTGTGTGAGCGAGCGCGCACACACACATATATATGTGTGTGTGTGAGCGAGCGCACACACACACACACATATATATATGTGTGTGTGAGCGAGCGCACACACACACATATATATGTGTGTGTGTGAGCGAGGGCACACACACACACATATATATGTGTGTGTGTGTGAGCGAGGGCACACACACACATATATATGTGTGTGTGTGTGAGCGAGGGCACACACACACATATATATGTGTGTGTGTGAGAGCGAGGGCACACACACACACATATATATGTGTGTGTGTGTGAGCGAGGGCACACACACACACATATATAGGTGTGTGTGTGTGAGCGAGCGCACACACACACACACATATATAGGTGTGTGTGTGTGAGCGAGCGCACACATACACACACATATATATATGTGTGTGTGAGAGCGAGCGCACACACACATATATATAGGTGCTCGCTCACGAAACGTGTCCCAACAGTCTGCTTGAGTCGATGCGGGGGGTGTTTGTCTTTATTTGCATAAATGTATTCCCGACGAAGGCCAGTCGGTCGAAACGTTGATATCTTTGCTTTCCTTCTTCAGTGATACGAACATATATTTGTGAGTCGCCCTTGGTAATGAGCTCCACACACCGTGTCGCTCATTGGGGGAGTGGTTTGACCATACTTCTCCACGCCGGTCAGTGCGGGCTGCTGAAAGGTGGCGGCCGCCCAGATATGGACTCAACGCCGCCGAGCGTTAGACCTGGCCGGGACCCACCCGACTAAAGAACTATCAAGATGAGTATTGTCGTCTTCTTGGTTCTTTCGGTAAAGTCACGTAGAAGGGAAATAATAAATTAATAAAAATAAAACATAATTAAATACATTCTCACGACGTTTCGACCACAACGCAAGCAGCCGTCCTCAGGTAAAGAACAGGGCTGTATTTTATTATGTTTCATTTTTATTATTTTATTATTTCCCTTCTACGCGACTTTACCGAAAGAACCAAGAAGATGAATCCCTGCAGTCACGAAAGAAGCTTCAAATCGAAATGTAGTATTGTCATGCCACTCGTCGTGTCCAGGTTCTGACCGAGCAGGTCCGCGAGTTCGACGACAAATCGCTTCTGCTCCCCCGCGTCGCTCTCCATCCAAGACGGCCGTCAGCCGCTGCTCTGTCGAGCTGCGATGATTTCAGTAGCGCAGTCACTGCCACAACGGTAGTGCAGTCATCTTCTCGTTCCGTGCGCACGTGTGTACGCACGTGTGTAAGTATGTGTGTGTAAGTACGAGTGTGTGTAAGTACGTGTGTGTAAGTACGTGTGTGTAAGCACGTGTGTGTGTAAGTACGTGTGTACGCACGTGTGTAAGTATGTGTGTGTAAGTATGTGTGTGTGTAAGTACGTGTGTGTAAGTACGTGTGTGTAAGTACGTGTGTGTAAGTATGTGTGTGTGTAAGTACGTGTGTGTAAGTACGTGTGTGTAAGTACGTGTGTGTAAGCACGTGTGTGTGTAAGTACGTGTGTACGCACTTGTGTAAGTACGTGTGTGTAAGTACGTGTGTGTAAGTACGTGTGTACGCACTTGTGTAAGTACGTGTGTGTAAGTACGTGTGTGTAAGTACGTGTGTATGTACGTGTGTAAGTACGTGTATGCGAGAGGCGGGTGGCGCAGTGATCGACCAGATGGCCCAAAGTTCCTTCCATTCCCGACCGCGGCTACCATCCGTGGCAAGCGACGTCGCTGAGCCTCACCTCGTATCGGACTGCAGATGCCCACGCATTATGAATCATGATATATCTCGTGTGGTGGGAGAGCATTAGAACTTCCAGCTACCTTTGCTACGTACACATCGCACGAGACGTAGGCGGGTTTCGGCCCTCATGCGTCTCCTCAGCAGTCAGATTTGCTAAACACATTGTGCCGTCTCATCAGCTGTTACTAGCACGTGCCTTTTCTCTGCACCACAGACAGGGCAAACACCACACAACTCAGTCCAGCCCCGCTCAGCCGGAGGTCGCTCCTTCTCTTCTGCTGCCCCCACAGTCTGGACCTCCCTTCCCACCAGACACCCGTGCTGTCAAGTCCCTGTCCCTGTTTAAGTCCAGGCTCAAGAGCTCCTCCTCTGCCTATAACGGACTGCATCTAGAAGACAAAGACCCGACCTTAACAGATTGGTTGGGGCAAGTGCTGTTAGCGAGTCGCAGCTATGAAGGCCGACACAGCACACGAGGGTCACCAGCACCACGCCCGGCCGCTTTGTGAGCGGGAATCGAACTCGGCTCACCAGGTTCATAGCGCAGCGCGCTAACCGCTACACTACCGCTCCCCACTGCCTTTGACGCACTCCTCTACACACACACACAGCCCACTTTTATAGATGCACTCCACACAGACACAGCCCACTGTTTCTAGATACACGACACACGCATTCCCCACTGCTTCTGCGCAGCACCGCTGAGACGCGCTCACATTAGCCGACCAGTGTTGGTGGCTACGCACGTCGCCTGTGACCCTGCCTTGTGGAGGCAGCAGCGAGGGTTGGGGGATCGCGCACACGGGGATGATGTCTCCCCCTTCCCACGGGTGGGCATCGAGGAGGAGCCGTGCCAGGAAACGGCGGTGCCACCAAAGCGTGGACTGTTATCCCCGTCCCTTCTGTACCGTGGGATCGAGCGTTGCCCCTTCGCACGTCGTGAGTTGTCTCCGCGTGCTCCCACTCGTATAAACATTATGAACATGGATTACCTGAAAATATACAAACGTATTATCGATATAGAGGACCGCAGAGCTCGGGAAATTGTTGGTAGCACCGCCGGCTCCTCAGCACCCTGGCTGATGCTGCCATCTTCACGCTCGCGTCTATGATTCTCCCTCGGCGATTGTGAGAGGCGCGATTTATATGAAGGGTGACGCCGCTGTGTATGCAACATCTACTACACGTGATGGACGGTCGTGATTTAGCAGCTCTTCCACTCCACATTGTATTGCACCGTTACGCTGGACACAACCTCGTCACGAGCTGTGAACTACTGCAAGTGATTCATACCAACATTCGTGTAATATCGGAGCGCGCCGATATTAACCCGGCAGCGTAGAGAACGCGGTGCAAGATATGAGGGGATACAGAACTGGAAATTCAGTGGGCCATGCATGGGACGTGTGTGTACATCAGCAGTCAAAGAGGCATGAACGTGTTGAACTCGCACAGCCGTATATATATATACAAACACGCGTACACAATCGTGTACATAACCATAAGGACAGGCACACCGCACAAACGAGCAGAGACCATGAACACACGCGTGCACAACAAGATGTGTCCGAACACATATACATGTATATATGTACACGCGTACACACGCCTACACAACCGAGCAATGCACACATAACCACCACAATGAACACAATTTGTTAATTAATTACACTGCGTAGAACAAACAAAAATATGTGTCGTGACGCAATGAATCCGCATGCGAAAATACACAATCGTGCAGTGGTTCACATATACATGTAAGCATGTTGAACGTATTTCGCACCGTACGTAGCCAACCGTACTAATTGGAGGTGCTACATTTGTATATATGCGTGGTAATTTATTACACAAATTACAGAGCCAACACACAACGAGTACACGGACATAATTACCACACAATATACACATACACCCTTATGAACGCACAAAACACGTACATTTAGCACACACACGCCTGATTGTCAAAAACGAGAACATCGTACATAACTCATAGAAATGCACAAAAACACACGAACACAATTCATGTGTTATTAACACAAACGTCAACACACCGAATACAGAAATACACACACACCTAAACACCAGTCACACACAAAGCTAACACATAATCAACATCCGCATATCAATATTCACCGACACAACAGCGCTTGTGCACAGAAGCGTGGACGTTTCGTTGTGGGCTCGGGGATTGGAGCCGGGAACGCGAGGAGGGGACACAGCGGGAAAACCCCGTCACACATCCATTAGTCAACCACAGCCAATACCCACACTTTACCCCACCACACATTCATTAGTCAACCACAGCCAATACCCACACCTTACCCCACCACACATCCATTAGTCAACCACAGTCAATACCCACACTTTACCCCACCACACATTCATTAGTCAACCACAGCCAATACACACACTTTACCCCACCATACATTCATTAGTCAACCACAGCCAATTCCCACGCCTCAGTCAACCCACCGGTCAGCCGGCTAACTCGAATCAATGCCCACACTCGACCCTGCCAGTCAATCCCAACCGATATCAACACTCCACCCCACCACACCGGAGTCCAATCGACCACAGCCACTCCCCATAGCCGACCCCGGATCGAGGCCGGCCCTTAACGCGACCCCGTGGCCGAGTGACCCCGTAACTCAGGGGTGGAGGCAACACAGGGGCGATGGTCACGCTGGGGTAACGTAGAGGCAAAGCGGGGTCACGGCAACGCGGGGTCACGGTGGCACCGCTACGCGCAGGCCGCTATTGTTCTCCGCGCGACCCCCGTCTCGAGAGGGCGGGGGTGAGGGGGGCTAACGGGGCGGGCGGTCTCGATACGAGCGGTGATTGTCGATCGCAGTTGGAGAGGGTAGTAGGGGTGGAACGAGGGGGGCTTGGAAACCCCCTGAATGCAGCTCGCTCAAGCCCTGCCCCCATCCCACGCCCCCCCCCCCCATTTCCCGCTCAAGTTCACGGCGTTGTTCGTTCCCCGAGCCCGGCAGCGACTCGCGGGGTCGGGAGAGCGAAGCGGGGAGAAGGGGAGAGACGGTGGTGGACGAGAGAGTGAGAGACTGTGGGAAGGAGGGAGTAGATGAAGGCAGGGAAGAGGCGGACGAGATGGGGAGAGGGAGGCGGGGGAGATGGGGAGAGGGAGGCGAGGAAGGGAGAGGAATGTGGAGTCATCGCCTTCCGCGGTGCCGGCTCCGAGTCTGCGCGTGTGTGTCTGTGTGTGCCCGCGTGTGTCTTTGCGTGTTGTTTGTCCATGTGTGTGTCTGTATTTGTGTGTCCCTCACTGTGTGTGTTCGTGTCTTTGTCTGTGGGTTCGTGTTTCTCCGCGTGCCCAGCGTGTTCCTGTTGCCCTGCGTGCGTCTTCCGTGTTGTGTGTGAAAGTGTCTATGCGGCGTTCCCGTGCGACTTCGTGTGTCTGTCCCCGCGTGTGTGTGTTGGTCTGTCCGCGTGTTTCCAAACTACAGCATATTCACGAAACGGAGAGTGCGTGCGAGAGAGAGGGGGGAGCGAGGAGAGCGAGGAGAGAGGGAGAGAGGTCCCCCGGCCGTGTTTGTCTTTGTCGAGTTGCTCACAATTGTCGCACGAACGCGTGGAATAGGGAGCGGGGCGCAGCGAATTCCCGCGCGCAAGGATCCTAAACAAACGGCGCTGATTCAATTAGCGCCGCGTCCGCCCCGTGGCCCCAGGGCCACAAGCCCCCCCCTCCCGCCTCGGCCCACGACCGCGCTCCGAGCCCCTGGGCCCCGTTTCGGGGCCCGCGGCCGCGATGCCGCCTCGCAAAGGCAGCGGCAGCACGAGAACACACGCTTTGGGTGCAAAGACAAAGATCCCCCGTAAAGCCTTTACCAGCCTGTTGGGGCAAGTGCTGTTAGGGGGTAGCACCAAGCCCGGCCGCTGTTGTATCCCTAGTGGCGATGTCTATTAGGTACAGTACTTATTTGAGGTTGAGTCAACCTAGGGGAGGCACAGGACAACTTTTTGGCCGTGAGCGGAAATCGAACTCGGGTCGCCGGGCTCTAGCGCCAGCGCGCTAACCACTGCGCCACCGCTCCCATAAACGCACACACGTACATACACGTGTACACAGCTACGAGCGCGCACGCGTGTGTACACATCAACACGTGTGCACACGTAACTAGAGACACGTGTGTACCAATACATAGACACAGCTATACACCACCAATGCATGTGCACACAACAGATGTACGTGTATGTGGTTGTACATAAATAGAAACACTGATATAACACACACAAGAAACACAAATACCCCCTTAACAGACTGTTGGGCTAAGTGTTACATTCGAGCACCTTTGAAGACCGGTACGGCACGCGAGGGGGTGGGTGGCCCGCATCACTCACGGCCACCTTTGTCTTTCTAGTGGCGATGTTTACACATCGCGCCACGTACTCAGTTGAGGCTGAGTCGACCTAGGGGAGGCCCAGGACTGCTTCAGATAATCGTCGCTGGTGTAAGCGGGAATCGAACCCGGGTCGCTGGGTTCGTCTCGCAGCGCGCTAACCGCGACACGACACACACGCACATACCATACACACACCACACACACACCATACACAAATATACACAACGGCACACGCACACACATCACACACACGCGTACACAGCATATGATATACACGTGCATTTGATCAAATGCATGCACACACACATATATACAGTACAGCAAATACGAGCACTAAATAACATACACACGCTCACACAACACACAAAGACACACAATCGTAAACACGCACGTCCACAGATAATGGCACACGTTTCTGGGTGTGAATGCACGCACATTCGTCCATACAGGCGCACAAAAAACAAACACCGTGGCGCGTACACTCACACAACAATAAATAACCACGCAGTCGGAGTCGACTGGCACGCACAAAGACAGAGGTACCCCTGTAGCCTTACAGGCAGTTGCGGGCAAGTGCTGATAGCGAGTCCCGATCAAAATGCGGCATCGCGCACAGAGGGAGGAGGTTGTGTGGCCAACCCCTCGCCCGGCCGCCTTTGTCTCCCCAGTGCTGATGTTTACGCTCCGCACCAGGTACTCGTTTGAGGCCGAGTTGACACACGTGCATATATACACAGGTCCCCCATATAGCCTTCTACGGACTACTGGGGCAAGTGCTGTTAGCGAGCGCACAGACCTGGCACGGCATATACGGGGCATACACAAGGGGGTGTGTGGACAACACAAGCCCCGGCCACCTTTGTCTCCCCGGTGATGTTTACACACCACGCCAGGTACCCATTTAACTCTGAGTCGACCTAGTGGAGACATTTTCCCAGAACCGGTTCAGATATTCGTCACCGACAGTGACCGCGAGCGGGAATCGCGCTAACGAACACTTCACTACAACACACAAACGTGTATCACACACACATGTATAACACACACATGTATAACACATACACACACGTGTATCACACACACACGTGTGTGTAACACACACACACGTGTATCACACACACACACGTATATAACACACACGAATGCCTCCATGTGATCACTATTTAATTCATACGTGAATGCATTTGCACCGTCATTTATTTATTACACTCCAGCGCGTGCACGTTGTCTGTGCACACTTGCAGCTCTGTGCGTGTGTGTACACGCGGTCGTGCACACATGCACACACGCGCGCGTGCAAAGGATCGCGTGTGTGTATGTGTGTCCGCGTGTACACGAGTGTGTGTCCGTGTGTACACGAGTGTGTGTCCGTGTGTACACGAGTGTGTCCGTGTGTACATGAGTGTGTGTCCGTGTGTACACGAGTGTGTGTGTGGCTTCGCTATGAACTCAGCAGAGAGAGACCCGAATTCGATTCCCGTTCACGTCCACCAATATCAGTGACGATTCATCGGAACCAGTCCTGGGGCCTCCCCTAGGTTGACTCAGCCTAAAACGAGCATCTGGCGCGATATGTAAACATCGCCACTAGGGAGACAAATACGAGCGGGTGGTGGTGGTGCTGGCCAATCCGCCCACCACGCGTGTTATACACACACACACGTGTTATACATACACGCACACACGCGTATGCCGGCCCCGGCCTTCATGGGTGCTACTCGGTAACAGCACTTGTCCCGACATTCTGTTGAAGGATATAGGGAGATGTTTGTCTTTCTACATTAGTGTACACACACACACGCGTGTTATACACAAACACACACGCAGGTGTTGTACACACACACATACACGCGTGTACACACGAACACACACACGCGTGTACACACGAACACACACGTGTTGTACACACACTCGTGTACACACGGACACACACACTCGTGTACACACGGACACACACACACACGCACGCGTGTTGTACACTCCCCCCCCTTGCCGCCCCAGACTCCGCACCCACACACTCGGCCTATCGGAACGACCATCATCACGTGGCTTACCTGGCGGGGCTACACCTGAGCGCTTGGCTATCGCAACAAGAACAACGTTCACTAGCATCTATATATGCATACAACATACGTGGGTCATGTAACATATATATGGTAAACACGTGTAGCACATGAATCATGAGACTTGAGCGGATGGTGGAGACGTGGGGAATGGTGCGGCCTTCATAGGTGCTCGCTAAAAGCACTTGCCCTTGCTGTTAGCGAATACAAACGTTATATGGGGGATCTTTGTCTGTATGTGTGTACAGTCTGTGCTACGGGTGTAGCTGTCAAGTGTGTGTGAAATGTGTCGCTGCCAGGCTGTGTGACGGGTGTAGGTAGTTGTCAAGTTTGCGTGACGGGTCCCATGTGTCAGTGTAGCCGTGTTACAGTGTGCGGCTGTCAGGCTTGTTGTCGGCTGCGTCCGACAGCCTGTAGGTAGCTGCCGTTAGCTCGTGTCCAGTTAGACACGCAGTTTGTTTGTGAAGTTATCGACTACCCATCGTGTCTGTGCATCGTGTCTCCAGGGACGTCTGTGGACCCTGCAGACACGAGGCAGGGTCTGGCGCAGTGCGCCCTGGCCGTCGTGTCTGTGTCAAAGATGTCGGTGTGAAGATTCGCGTGTGAAGATTCGCGTGCGAAGATTCGCGTGTGAAGATGCGCGCGTCTGTGCGTGGTCGAGGCTCACGGCGCCTTCTGTGCTAAGCGTCGAAGTGCTGCGTTGTGTCCGGACTAAAGTCTCTGTGCTCACGGTGCGTTTGTGTGAGACTGATGATCTCTTGCAGCTGCTGCGTTGGCTTTGGTGCACAATCAAAACAAATATATATTTAAAACATCTAAACACTTTAACTATCATACTAATAATATCAAGTGTCAATAACATATATAGATGACGTTTCGGACTATGTACCTTATTTATAACGCATAGACGTTCCCTTGTAAGGCAGTACAAGTCAACATAAACCACGTACTTACATAACATGTCTGTAAGTATACATAGACTAAAGGTGCCTGTTTTCCACAGCCACCTGAACACCCTAAGTGGCCCATGTGCGCGCGACGGGGGGCGGGTGGTGGTGGTGGTGTACTCACGAAGCCGTGCTTGTCCGAGATGTTGTTGGTGAGCTTCAGCTTGTGGAACGAGACCACCTTGGACATCCACTGTTCGCCCGTGGCCGGGCTGTCGGGGTGGATGTACATGCGCTTGGGCATCTCGGGGTCGGCCTTGCCCGCCACCATCCAGCGAGAGTTGTGGAACTTGTAGCGGCAATCGTCGGCCGCCACGATGTCCATGAGCAGGATGTACTTGGCCTTCTTGTCCAGACCCGACACTCGCACCTTGAAGGGCGGGAACATTCTCCTGCGGGGGGGGGGGGGGGGGAGACGGCGAGTCGGCGATGACAAGACGGTGTCGTCTGCTGCTGCAACAGCGAGACGCAGACGGCGCCCCCGAATAACCAGGCACAGCCGTGTGCCCTTTAAATAAACACGAATCATCAGACACACGAGTCGCAATCAGACGCAGCTATGCCCTTTCATAATCAGACACAGCTGATGTCCCATAATCAAATGAGACATCGCCGGTGTCGCGTGCTATTATTGCTGCTCGCGCGGAGCCGCGCACAGAAAACCCGCGCGGTTACCGTGGCCTCGTTGATCAAGAGTCGCGCCGACACCAATACACGAGATGACGAGTACACGGGATGCAGAGTACACGGGATGCAGAGTACACCGGCTGGCGAGTACACGGGATGCAGAGTACACGGGCTGGCGAGTACACGGGATGCAGAGTACACGGGATGACGAGTACACGGGCTGGCGAGTACACGGGATGACGAGTACACGGGATGCAGCGTACACGGGCTGATGAGTACACGGGTTCGATTTATATTGTCGGACGTGTGCGTGATTATTAAGATGCAAACATGTGCGCAATGAAAAGTTTGTACGATAAAATGAGTACAAATACAAATATATATACAAGCGCACACATGAATACGTATGTGTGTGTGAAGATATCCAGCTACCTTCTCCGTGTTCAGTTGCTGGTTGAATTATAAATGTGCACGTGAGGTCTTATGAGTACGTACGCACGAATGCGTGTACATAAGAGTGAATATACACATATAGCCAATGTCTATACACGCTCTACGCACATATACACACACACGACTGCGCGTTCGTGCGTACACGCGTGTGCAAACGTCGTGGACTATCAAACACTCAAGCCAGCCCCACGCAGAGACAGACAACCACGTGTGTGTGTGTACACACACCGCGTGTGTGTGTGTAGACACACACACACGCGGTGTACACAGAATGCGTGTGTACACACAAACTATCAGCAGCGAAAACACCAACGATTGACACGAGCACAATCGTGCGTTCGTGTGTGTAGGATGAGCAGAGTTCACGCGTGTCTATGTATATGTCTACAATGAGTGCCTGGTGCGATATATAAACATCGTCAATAGGGAGACAAAGGCGGCCGGTCGTGGTGCTGGCCACTCACCCCCTCGCGTGCCGATGTGGCCTTCGTAGGTGCTCGCTAACAGCACCTGCCCCAACAGTCTGTGAAGGCTACACGGGGGATCTTTGTCTTTGTGTCGGGGGTCCGCGCGGCTGTCGCTCGACCCACGAGTCCTTCCGACATTTCGGCAAACGCGACGCGATGTTTCGCTGTCCACAAAACATCGACGTGCAAATGTTCTAATTAATCTTAACGAGATCCGCATTTGTTTTTCGGGCAAGCATGTGCGCGTGCACGCGTGCATCGCGCACCGAGTTGTACATATATACATACACACACAGACATATCTGCCGTGTAGCCTGTGGGGGCAAGTGCTGTTCGCGAGCGCCGACGAGAGTCGGGACGGCACACGAGGGGGTGGCCGGCACCGCGCCCGGCCGACAAACACCCGCGAAGACCATCGGCCGACTTCCTGGCGTCTCCGTCGCGTCCTCTCCCCGCGAGTTCTCTCTCAAGCCCCCCCCCCAACTGCACGATTCGCACGCGAGCGACGCGCGGCGGAGGCGGGCAGAGTGCGAACTGTTGTGGGAGAGCGAACTCGGAGAAGCCGGCCAGGCCTGCGTCATGGGGGCGCTTCGCGAGGCCGCGTCTCGCTCGGGGTTGTGAGACCCCCCCCCCTCGTTCTCTCTCCTCGTGTAAGCTACAAACGAAACCACTCTCGCTCAAATCCACCCCCGTGCGATCCCGATTGTCGACCCCTGTGCTGCCTGCGAGCCGCGATCTCAGCCGGTCGAGTCTCGGTTTGCAACATCGGCCCCAGTGGTCGCTCTGAGCTGTGCGGCGCGGGAGGAGAGGAAATGTGCGGAGAGGCGAGGGAAGGAGAGGGGGGGGGGACGAGGGGAGGAGAGAGGAGAGTCGCTCTCGAGATTTTCTCACTCGAACGCCGAACGACCCTCCTCGCTCCGGAATGCGCCGGAGACACCGCGGGGAGAGACTGCGAGACGACACCGCGAGGAGACCGCGGCAGAGGCGCGCGACGTAGCCGGCTCGGCGGTGCTGTCACCGCCGCCGTTTCTGCGCCCGAGGCGCGGCGGCTCCGCGTGGAAGGGCCGCGAGAGACGGGAAGGAGCCTCCCGCGCGCGCGACGGCGACTCTCGCTCGGAGCAAAATAAATGCGCTGGTCTTGAGGTCCGTGCTGGGCCCCACGTCCCGCACAGCTCCTGGGGCCCCGCGGAGTTTGCACTGCGCGGGTCGCACGCCACCTCGTGATGGTGCCCGCACGTCTGTCCGTGCACGCCGCGACGGGGACTCTGCCTGTGTACACTGCGGTGGACGACGCCTGCACCCCGCCGCGGTGTACGCGCGTGCGATTGCGCACACGCTGTGACAACGTGTACGTGATGCAACGGTGATGCGTATACGCGTCGTCGTACGCGATGCATGGCGTGTGCACACTGCGTGTACACACTGTGTGTGTGTACACACACAGTGTGTACACATTGCAATAGTGTACGCCCGTTACAGCGACGTGCGTACACTTGCGTACACGCTCTGTCCGAGTCCGCTATGTCGGAGTCAGCGAAGGTGCGCACACGACGAGGAGGAGGAGGCGTGGGGGCCTCGCGGGGTCTCTCGAACTCGGTCGCGGGACCCCGGGCCCCGCATCCCTCCCGCTGGGGAGGGACCCCGGAATCCCCTCCCGCTGGGACCCCCCCTCTCGCACCCCGTGTCTCGGCGCTCACCTGCCGGACTTGGTGATGACCATCTCCGTGCCGAACTTGTGGAACTGGTCCCACAGATCTTTGGCTTCGAGCGTCACTTTGGGGTCATCTTCCACGGCCTCCTCCGCCTCCAGCCCCTTGAGGTGGCGCAGGTGCGCGGCCTGGTGACTCAGCGCGGACACCGAGAGGCCGGGGTCGCCGGGCATCCCCTTCCCGAGGGAGCCGGAGAGTCCCGGCGGCAGCGCGAGCGCGGGGAAGAACGGGGGCTGCGCGGCGAGCAGGGCGCTCATGGGGAGGTCGCTCGGCCGGCCGGGGAAGAAGGGGTGGTAGGCCATTCCGCTCGCAGCTAGGGCCGGCTCTCGCATCGGGACGCACGAGAAGGAGGCCGCGCGCGCCCTCGTCCGCGGCGGGGTCGCTCGCTCGGTAAAGTCGTGCGGGGGGTCGCAGCTGCTGACGGGAGGAGCGGCGGAGGAGGAGATGCAGGACGAGGAGGAGGAGGACGAGGAGGAGGAGGATCGGCGGCGGTGGCGAGAAGAGATGGAAGCGCGCCCACCCGGGCTTGGCGCGGTCGCTTGGGAGGGAGGGAGGAGGACTCCGCGGAGGGGCTGCGGGCAGGGGACGGCGCTGCGAGCTGCTGCTGCTGCTGCGTCCGGCCACGAGCGCAGCGCCGATCTCTGCCGCTGCGCGAAGTCGCGGCGCCGCGCGTCGCCCCCCGCTCCCCCCTCGTCTTTGTGCGCTCGCTGATTGAGTGGCGCTGATTGGCTCGTTGACGCGTCCCGGGCCAATGGCGAGCGGCGCGGGGCGTGGTGCCTTGACGCGGCGGCGCCGCGCGCGTTGCGTCACCGCGCGGCCGGCCGAGGTGTCGCCGCGACTTCCCCAGCGCGAGAAACAAAAAAAACTCGACGAGGGGGAGGAGAGAGGGAGGGGGGAGGGAGGGGGAAGTGAGGGAGGGGGAGGGGAGCCGCGGGTGTCCCGCGGCTCCCGCACGGCCCCCGCGACGAGGACGAGGCGCTTCGCAGCCAATAGCGCCCCCCCACCCCCACCACCTACCGCCTCCCACTCCGTGCAGGTGACCTATCCCCCTCCCCCGCCCATCGTCCCTACCCACTGCCCACCTGCGCTGTCCCCGACCCCCCACCAACCCCCCACAGGGCCCCCTTTCTCCCCGTTCCGGCGCCCCCCCCCCCTCGGCCCCCTCGGCGGCGCCTTCATCGCGGCCGCCCCCCCCCCCGCGCGTGCTCGGGGCCGTGTTGGTGTCGCGGCGCCCAGGACGCGCGGGGCGCCGCTGCCTCTCATCCCGCCGCGCTCCCAGGACGCTCCCCCCCCCCCTCCTCCCCCTGCCCCTCCCCTACTCCTCCCCACACAACTCCCCCCCCTACTCCCCCCACCCCACCGTCATCGCGATGGATTTGACGCCGGGTTCGTGCCACGGCGAGACGCGCGGTACGCGCTCGTGTTTACATGGCGCGGCGTCGCGCTCCGCGCTCCTCCGTGCGTGTTCATCACGGCGCCGTCGCTCCCCCGCCCCCCGCGCTCCCTGTCCAGCGCCTCGCGTCGTTATTAGCGCCCTTTAATAAGCAGCGCCGCGCCCCGGCGAAGAGGAGAGGTCATCGCCCCCACCCCCATCCCTTCCCCCCGCGGGGTTCATGGGCCACTGCGCTGTCCGAGCGTGGGGTCACCCCCCCTCCCTCCCGTGTCTCCTTCGGCGCGGCGCTGAAAGAAGCGCGGCGCGGGGATTAGGGCTGCAGCAGGAGGAGGAGGAGGATGAGGGTGCCGGCCGTGCTAACAGGGTTACGGATGGGCGGCCGGGACCACAGTAGGATGAACGAGGGTGGGGAGGGGACGAGAGAGCGAGAGAGAGGGGGGAGGATGAGGGATGAGGGGCGGGGGCTCGCAGGGGGATGGCGGTGGGGGCGGTGTGGGAGAGGCCGCGGCGGGTAAAGTGATTAGCCGCTCCGACAGACCACTCGCCCGCACGGCGCCAGCGCGGCTGCTGCCCGGACAATGGCGGGGGCCACTCAGCCCCGCGTCGCGGCCCCGGGGCCCCGGGCCCCCGCACGCTCGGGGATAATGGGGGGGGGGGGTCCTCTCCTCGAATCCCGCGAGGTCCGGAGTAGCGGGGAGGGGTGTTTCGCTAATTTGGCCAACGGGAATCCAACCTCGACATTCAAAGTTGGCGGACTCGGTCAAAACGCAGCAGCGGCGGCAGCTGCGGGACGAGAATCCATGTCACTTCGCTCTCGGGGCCTCGCGTCTCGCGCAGTGCCCGCCGCGCTGCAAGTGGCCGTGAGGCGGCGGCGGCAGCGTGGGAGAGGCAACGAGGGTGCTTTGTGTGCCCCAGAGATGTTGTCGCCGCGGAGGAGAGGGTGGAGGACGCTGCCCGCGACGCTCGCCGCGTAATCCACGGCGCCGCGGCGCTCACAATGCCCTTAATCTGGCCGCTTAATTTAACAACAAAAAAGGGGTTCGGAAAAATAATGAACGTGACGTCGTCATTAGCGCTGCGTGACCGGACCGAGGCGGAGCGGGGACGAGTGGACGCGACCCGCGGCGGCGACGCGGCGTCTGGGAGTCGAGCGGCGGCGGGAGGGAGGGGAGAGGGAGGGGAGAGGGATTAACAGCTCTTCCCCCCCCCCCCCAGCCTTCGGCAGGTGAGCGCGGCGCGGTGAGTTGTGGCGCCGGGCCGCGCCGCGCGCCGCGCTCCGCAGGAGAGGAGCGCCACGACCTCCTCCACCGAGGAGGGGACGGGGACGCTGCGGGGGGGAGGAGGAGGGGGGGGCACGAGGAGATAAGGAGGAGGCCGGCGGGGACCGGCGGGGTGGGGCGAGTGGCTCGAGTGCCGCTCGCGGCGCCTCCCTCCCTAATTGTGAGTAAACACGATTGTGAGTAAACACGATTGTGAGTGAACACGATTGTGAGTGGACATGTGTGGCGGTGTGGGGTTGGGGAGCGGGCGGGGGGGGGATGCGGGAACCGGGGACCCGGCGATCCGCTGCACCGACCTCCGGAATATTGAGGAGCAGGAGGAGGTGACCGATGTCGAGGCTCGTTTTAGTGGCCGTAAATACTCTCACCACCAAGTACAGGACTCGGCGCACAAAGGGATCGAGATAGGGGAGGGGGAGGCTGAGGGGAGGGGGGTTCGCATTTGAAAGCAGATTAAGGCGGCGCCTCCCGGCTCAGCCATTCAGACCCCCGCGCCGCGGCCTCTACTCCGACTTCTTATCTCAAGTGTGAGGCGCAGAACAAACGCGAAGTTTGCTGCGCACACAGAGACAATCCGCGCGGATTACACGGCGCGGCCGCGCAGATAGCGGCGCGGCGATACGCGGCGCCCCGCCCGCCCGCCCGGAGCAATCAGCCGGGTGCAGGGCGCTGGGTGCAGGGCGCTGGGTGCAGGGTGCAGGGCGCTGGGTGCATGGCGCTGGGTGCAGGGCGCTAGGTGCGAGGAGCTGGGTGCGGGGCGCTGGGTGCAGGGCGCTGGGTGCAGGGCGCTGGGTGCGAGGAGCTGGGTGCGGGGCGCTGGGTGCGAGGAGCTGGGTGCAAGGCGCTGGGTGCAAGGAGCTGGGTGCAGCGTGCTGGGTGCGAGGAGCTGGGTGCAGGGTGCTGGGTGCAAGGCGCTGGGTGCAAGGCGCTGGGTGCAGGGCGCTGGGTGCGAGGAGCTGGGTGCAGGGCGCTGGGTGCAGGGTGCTGGGTGCGAGGAGCTGGGTGCAAGGCGCTGGGTGCGAGGAGCTGGGTGCAGGGCGCTGGGTGCAGGGTGCTGGGTGCGAGGAGCTGGGTGCAAGGCGCTGGGTGCAGGGCGCTGGGCGCAGAGCGCTGGGTGCGAGGAGCTGGGTGCAGGGTGCTGGGTGCAAGGCGCTGGGTGCAGGGCGCTGGGTGCGAGGAGCTGGGTGCAGGGCGCTGGGTGCAGGGTGCTGGGTGCGAGGAGCTGGGTGCAAGGCGCTGGGTGCGGGGCGCTGGGTGCAGGGCGCAGAGCGCTGGGTGCGAGGAGCTGGGTGCAGGGCGCTGGATGCAGGGCGCGGTGCGCAGGGCGAACGTGCGGATGATTGTGGGCGTTTGGCCGAGCGGGGTGGGGGGCGTCTCTCATGGGGGTCTGCCGCTGGGGTAGCGGGAAGAGACCTCGAGACCCCCGTCGTGGGGGTCGCGGGGGTCGTGGGGGTCGCGGGGGTGCGCGCCGCTGCGGGAGGCGACGGAGGCATCGCGGCGATTTTACCGAAAATCTGACAAATTGTAGCCGTGCGCGTCTCTACGAGCCCCGGGCAAACACGCGTGCGTAGAGTGTCTATTAAAGGGCACCTAGCCTGGCACACGCGCCTGTCGGCAGCCGTTACGTTTGTTTATTTGTGTCGATGTGTGCGGGTGCGTTTGTTGGCGCAGGGAGACGGTAGTGCAGTGGTTTACAAAGTGCGCGACGAAGCCGGCTTCCTGAGTTCAATTCCGGGTCACAGCGAGAATCAGTCTCGATTAACGTCTCAATCGTTTCTGTCACACTTCGTGTAGGTCCACTCAGCCTTAAACGATGAGCTGACGCGGGTGTGTGAACATTAGCACTGGCGGTCGAGCGCGTTACCGCGTCCTGCGTTACGCGGTGGAGACCTTGATAGCTGCTCAATAACAGCACTTACCCTCGCAGTCTGAATGCCTAGACGGGGGGTCTTTGCCTGTGTATGTGCATGTGTGTGCATATTCACTCCTCGTCCAACCTCTAACACTAGCACCGGCGCCGTTGTGGCGTAAATGCCTAATTGGTGACAAATATGCTTCCGTTGTGTTGAATATACATCCGTGTTGAGTCTAAGTGAATGTTAATCATTGTCTATCACCATGTTGGTCGTTTAACGATACTTCACAATACCGGTCAGTGCGAATTACTGTAATGAAGGCTTAGGACCGTTCACATATCACTCGCCACTGATAATAACCGTGGCCGGGATATGGAACCGTAGTTGCCGGGTTCGTATAGACGAGTGCGCTAACCACTGCGCCACCGCTCGCGAATGCGTACGTGTGTTAAGATACACAACATTCTGGCATCGCTGCAGGGAGAATAAGGGGTATAATAATTACGCTAAATAATCTACATTGCGATATAGATGAGCGGAGTATATCCCATCCGACACACACATACATGTCTCTGCACATCTAAAATAAAAGCATATTTGTTTTACCCATCCCAGTAGCCCACATGGCCTTGTGGGAGTAGATTTTGTTCAGCAGCACCTTGTTGAATACAATAATTTTTATAAACACATGAATTAAATAATAGCTCACGACGTCGTGATCTATAATTTTTCTACCTACGTGACTTTACCGGAATAACCAAAGAGTATGGATTGCTGCAGTCACGAAAGCTTCAAATCAGATGTGAATTAAATGTATATATTTTAATATATTGGAATATTTAGATGGGGTTTGCGCGGGTGTCCAAGTGTCAGCTTGTACACGCATCGTAACCACGTGATCACATGTTGCAAACCTCGTGATGACACGTGTACACACATTACAAGCACAGCGCCTACGCCGCCTGCGTGTACAACGCACAGGTGTGTGCGGTTGTGCGCGAGTGTGGGGAGCGGTGGCGCAGTGCTTAGCGACCCGAGTTAGATTCTCGCTCATGGTTACCAAACAATCATTGGCGAATATCCCAACCGGTTTGGTGCCTCGCCTAGGTCTACTCGGCCTTTAATTAGTGCCTGTTGCGTACACATCAGCACCGGAGAGGCAAATGCAGCCGGGCGTGATTCCTGATCACGCCACTCGCTGGTGGCGTGTGCCGATGCGAACTTAATGGGTACTCGCTGACAACACTTGCGCCAACAATCTATATGGGCAAACGGGGCATCTTTGTCTTTGTTGGGGGCTATAACCAAATGACTAAGCGACGTCTCCTTCACGAACCCGCCTCTCCGCGTCAACAACGCGAGTCGTGTGATCGCGCGCATCCCGGCATCAGCCCTTCTCACCGACATTGGTTCAGCACGAGCAACACCCTCATCAGCAGTTAAGGCTATGGTGGTGGGGCGGGGGGTGTTGGGGGTGTAATCTCTGTCCGGCTCTCCGTGTTGACCCCGCGTGTAAATAGTCACCGCGCCGGCGTCAGGCGCCTCGGAGGCCGGAGCCGCACCGCGTCCAATTCTGATACAGACGATTGCGCGTGTGGGCGCGACCCCCCGCGAGGGTGACCCCCCCCCCATTCACCCCCACCACTCACCTTCCATACCCACCCCTCACCACACCGCTCACCACCCACCCCACCAAGCCCTCCCCCACCATCCCCACCACTCTCCCCGCCAGCTCCCGCCCCTCCCGCGGCGCGTCAATTAGGCGCCTATTAGCGGAACCCGCGGCTGCCGGGCCGGAGGAGCGGCGGTGGATTAGGGGGCAGGGAAGAGGGGGGGGGTGGGGCGAGGCGGAGAGCCTGGTTCCAGCCCCCACCCCGCCCCCCAGTCTAGAACCTCGCCCCCCCCAACCACCTCCATGCCCCCCCCCCCCCCCCGGACGTATTTCGCACGCACCCCTTCCCCTCCGTCGCGCTGCTTTGCTGAATCCCGCCGCGGGGCTAAGTGGCGTTCAGCTCAGGGCTGCGTTGGGGTTGCAGGGCCGCAAGGATGGGGCTGAGGTTGGGACAGGGTTAGGGCTCGAGACAGGGTTAGAGATATGGACAGGGTTAATGTTGGGGTTATGGTTCGGGTTTCATGTCAATTTGGGTTTAATGATAAATTAATTCGGTTTCATGATTGATACAATCTGGTCTTGTTTCCAGCGAATTGTTAATCCACTGCTGGATGAAAGCCTCCCACACTTCTAGTGTTGGATTTGCTTGACCATACTTCACCACGCTGGTCAGTGCGGGTTTTTTTTAAGGGATGGTCCCAGGCCCGCTTCAGATATCACTTTGCCACTGATGTTCGCCGTGGCCGGCTCATGGCACAGTGCGCTAACCACTATGCCTCCGCTCCACACCGAACCCTAATCCGTGTTTATTGTGGCGTCCAACATGGGTTTACCGGCCACGTGGTTCAGTGCTGAGTGGTAGATGCTGAGACTGCTTTGGTACTGGACCACCATCGCAGCATCATGGAAGGTGGCGGTGGCTTGGGGAGGCCGAGATCCAGCAGTGGATTGACAAAGGGGCACTGCATTATTATTATTATTCACTCGGGGTTAATGTTGAGGCGTTGTTTGGGCTCGAGTCATTGAGTAACGTTGAGTTCCTGAAGAAGCTCCTCAGCACGTGGAGCGAAACGTCGGACATCACGCGCCAAACGCCGCGTATAGAACGCGAGCTGCACGGCGTGGGTCACACAGCATTTGGCAGGACGCTCCTGAAAACGTCCCTTTAGACTCGGCCTGGACCACACACCCACTGATTAGTCTCATCCACCACCACTCCGTTTCCAACCACCATGCTGTGTTCAAGGACCACACTGCAGGTCACAGCAACCCACTCACCCACTTGCTCATCCACTCACCATACTGCAGGTCGCAGCAACACACTCACCCACCCACTCACCCACTTGCTCACCCACTCCCCCACCCACTCACCACACTGCAGGTCGCAGAAACACACTCCCCCACTCACCCACTTGCTCACTCACCCACTCCCCCACCCACTCCCCCACCCACTCACCACACTGCATGTCGCCTCACTTCTCTGTCTGCCTCTCTCCTCGCGCCGCTCCGGGCTGGATTCCCTCTCTCGTCACCGCCGTCTTGTTTCCCCGAGCTCCGGCGACAACAATGCACGACACGCGTTTACTCTCATCCGTGATCACGTCGATAGCGCGGTTTGTTGCTGGGCGCTTCACGCGTTGGACCTTTGGGTTTCTACTCATCCAATGTGTAAAAAAATTGCAACGTAAAGTGGGAGATGGGGGGGGGCTGGGGGCGGTTGGGTTGTTTTTATTCCGCGCCTAATACATTTTAACAGATTATATTATTCCGATATTTGATCAACTTTCTAGAGACTAAACAAATTAAGGTTGCTTTTTTCTGTGCAGAAGCCCCCCCCCCCCCCCACAAAGAAACAAGAAGTAAGGAATTTAATTATGAGGCCCGGTCTTTAATGGTTCGTCTCGAGCTCGCCGCGTCTGCGCGCGAAGTGTGTTAGAAGCGCGCTCTCGCTCGACATGAGACGTGCACACGTGGAGCGCCGCCTCGCTCCATGAACGCGGGGGGGGGGCTACGCGGGGCCCCACGCAGCCCCCGTCGCGAGTTCACACGCCCCCCCCCCCTCCTTCACCCGAACTCGATCCCACGTCCCGCGCGCTAAGTTTAGTCCGCGGCGCTGGGATCGCAGCGACTCCCACGCGGGCAGCAGCGGTTTCCACCAACACACACACTCGCGTGTGCGCACACACCCACACTCAAGCGTGTGCGCACACACACACACACTCGCGTGTGCGCACACACACACTCACGTGTGCGCACACACACACACACACTCGTGTGCGCACACACACACTCGCGTGTGCGCACACACAAACACACTCGCGTGTGCGCACACACACACACACTCGCGTGTGCGCACACACACACTCACGTGTGCGCACACACACACACACTCGTGTGCGCACACACACACTCGCGTGTGCGCACACACACACACTCACGCGTGTGCGCACACACACACACTCGTGTGCGCACACACACACACTCACACTCGCGTGTGCGCACACACACTCACTCACGTGTGCGCACACACACTCACTCACGCGTGTGCGCACACACACACTCACGCGTGTGCGCACACACACTCACGCGTGTGCGCACACACACACACTCACTCGCGTGTGGGCACACACACTCGCGTGTGCGCACACACACACTCACGTGTGCGCACACATACACACTCACTCACGCGTGTGCGCACACACACGAACTCACTCACGTGTGTACACACTGAACGTGTGCACGCACGCACACATGTACACGGACACACTGAACGTGTACACACACATACTTAAACCGCGTGCACACACACCTAAACGTGTACATACACTTAGAACATGTGTACACATAATCACACTGCGTACACACGATTAGAACACGTGTGCACACCGCACGCTCACGCAGACTCGGAGTGTGATCACGTCTGCACGACACGATCCGAAATGAAGCGCACTCCGAGTGAGTGTGTCAGCGAGTGAGTGTGTCAGCGAGTGAGTGTGTCAGCGGGTGAGTGTGTCAGCGAGTGTGTCAGCGGGTGAGTGTGTCAGCGATTGAGTGTGTCAGCGAGTGAGTGTGTCAGCGACTGTGTCAGCGGGTGTGTCAGCGGGTGAGTGTGTCAGCGAATGAGTGTGTCAGCTGGTGAGTTTGTCAGCAAGTGTGTCAGCGGGTGAGTGTGTCAGCGAGTGAGTGTGTCAGCGAGTGAGTGTGTCAGCAGGTGAGTGAGTCAGCGGGTGAGTGTGTCAGCGGGTGTGTCAGCGGGTGAGTGTGTCAGCGAATGAGTGTGTCAGCGGGTGTGTCAGCGGGTGAGTGTGTCAGCGAGTGAGTGTGTCAGCGGGTGAGTGAGTCAGCGGGTGAGTGTGTCAGCGGGTGTGTCAGCGGGTGAGTGTGCCAGCGAGTGAGTGTGTCAGCAGGTGAGTGAGTCAGCGGGTGAGTGTGTCAGCGGGTGTGTCAGCGGGTGAGTGTGTCAGCGAGTGAGTGTGTCAGCGGGTGAGTGTGTCAGCGAGTGAGTGTGTCAGCGGGTGAGTGTGTCAGCGAGTGAGTGTGTCAGCGGGTGAGTTTGTCAGCGGGTGAGTGTGTCAGCGATTGAGTGTGTCAGCGAGTGAGTGTGTCAGCGAGTGTGTCAGCGGGTGTGTCAGCGGGTGAGTGTGTCAGCGAGTGAGTGTGTCAGCGGGTGAGTGTGTCAGCGAGTGAGTGTGTCAGCAAGTATGTCAGCGGGTGAGTGTGTCAGCGGGTGAGTGTGTCAGCGGGTGAGTGTGTCAGCAAGTATGTCAGCGGGTGAGTGTGTCAGCAGGTGAGTGAATCAGCGGGTGAGTGTGTCAGCGAGTGTCAGCGGGTGAGTGTGTCAGCGAGTGAGTGTGTCAGCGGGTGAGTGTGTCAGCGGGTGAGTGTGTCAGCGAGTGAGTCAGCGGGTGAGTCAGTGGGTGAGTGTGTCAGCGATTGAGTGTGTCAGCGGGTGAGTGTGTCAGCGAGTGAGTGTGTCAGCGAGTGAGTGTGTCAGCGGGTGCGTGTGTCAGTGAGTGAGTCAGCGGGTGAGTCAGTGGGTGAGTGTGTCAGCGATTGAGTGTGTCAGCGAGTGAGTGTGTCAGCGAGTGTGTCAGCGAGTGAGTGTGTCAGCGGGTGAGTGTGTCAGCGAGTGTGTCAGCGGGTGAGTATGTCAGCGAGTGAGTGTGTCAGCGAGTGAGTGTGAGGAGCGGTAGTTCAGTGGGTAGCGCGTTGCGCTACGAACCCTGCGACCAGAGTTCGGTTCCCGCTCACGGCCAACACCAGTGACGTTTGGTGTTGGCCGTGAGCCGGTCCTGATCCTCCCCTAGGTGGACTCAGCCGAATATGAGTGCAGTGTGTAATAATACATCGCCACTAGGGGACAAAGGCGGCCTGGCGTGGTGCTGGCCACCCACCGCCTCGTGTGCCGTCGCAACCTTCATAGGTGGTGCTCGCTAACAGCACGTGCTGTGAGCTGCAACGTGGTTGTGGTGGCGGTGGGGGTTGAACACAGCGTGGTGGTGGTTGTTTTGGCAGCAGGCAGGGTACAGACCGAGTTTTTCACGCGGGCGGAGGAGTCATTGAGTGATGTTCGGAGGAGCAGCTGATGTTGATGGAGAGCAACAGCTCCCTGTATTATTGAACATGGAGGTTGTTGATGAGCCAGATGATGGCGCCAAGAGTAGCATCAGGAGTGTAGCATTAATGCCGTGATGATGGCTGCTCCACTGTGATTGTGAATCGAGCACCGAGTCTCCGTTATTTGCTCCATGGTTCTGTTCTGGGTGTCCGCACACTCCACACGCAGACAGGAGAGTTTTTTTTTTCCACGTGTGGATCACCACCGTCATCGTGACCATTGAGTGGCCTCAGTAGCTGCTGCCACGAGTTGTGTGCCGGCGCTGTTTAGCTTAGTTTGGGCTGTGGCCCAGAAGATCGAAGCCTGGGATATTTTGCGTCACCGGATCTTTCCCGAGTTGTTGGTATGGGAACATTACCGCTGATGGTAGTTGTTGGTAGGGGGACATTACCGCTGATGGTAGTTGTTGGTAGGGGGACATTACCGCTGATGGTAGTTGTTGGTAGGGGACATTACCGCTGATGGTTGTTGTTGGTAGGGGGACATTACCGCTGATGGTTGTTGTTGGTAGGGAACTTTACCGCTGATGGTTGTTGTTGGTAGGGGGACATTACCGCTGATGGTAGTTGTTGGTAGGAGGACATTACCGCTGATGGTTGTTGTTGGTAGGAGGACATTACCGCTGATGGTTGTTGTTGGTAGGAGGACATTACCGCTGATGGTTGTTGTTGGTAGGGGGACATTACCGCTGATGGTAGTTGTTGGTAGGGGAACATTACCGCTGATGGTTGTTGTTGGTAGGGGACATTACCGCTGATGGTAGTTGTTGGTAGGGAGACATTACCGTTGATGGTTGTTGTTGGTAGGGAACTTTACCGCTGATGGTTGTTGTTGGTAGGGGACATTACCGCTGATGGTAGTTGTTGGTAGGGGGACATTACCGCTGATGGTTGTTGTTGGTAGGGGGACATTACCGCTGATGGTTGTTGTTGGTAGGGAACTTTACCGCTGATGGTAGTTGTTGGTAGGGGACATTACCGTTGATGGTTGTTGTTGGTAGGGGGACATTACCGCTGATGGTAGTTGTTGGTAGGGGACATTACCGTTGATGGTTGTTGTTGGTAGGGGGACATTACCGCTGATGGTTGTTGTTGGTAGGGAACTTTACCGCTGATGGTTGTTGTTGGTAGGGGACATTACCGCTGATGGTAGTTGTTGGTAGGGGGACATTACCGCTGATGGTAGTTGTTGGTAGGGGGACATTACCGCTGATGGTAGTTGTTGGTAGGGGACATTACCGCTGATGGTTGTTGTTGGTAGGGGGACATTACCGCTGATGGTTGTTGTTGGTAGGGAACTTTACCGCTGATGGTTGTTGTTGGTAGGGGGACATTACCGCTGATGGTAGTTGTTGGTAGGAGGACATTACCGCTGATGGTTGTTGTTGGTAGGAGGACATTACCGCTGATGGTTGTTGTTGGTAGGAGGACATTACCGCTGATGGTTGTTGTTGGTAGGGGGACATTACCGCTGATGGTAGTTGTTGGTAGGGGAACATTACCGCTGATGGTTGTTGTTGGTAGGGGACATTACCGCTGATGGTAGTTGTTGGTAGGGAGACATTACCGTTGATGGTTGTTGTTGGTAGGGAACTTTACCGCTGATGGTTGTTGTTGGTAGGGGACATTACCGCTGATGGTAGTTGTTGGTAGGGGGACATTACCGCTGATGGTTGTTGTTGGTAGGGGGACATTACCGCTGATGGTTGTTGTTGGTAGGGAACTTTACCGCTGATGGTAGTTGTTGGTAGGGGACATTACCGTTGATGGTTGTTGTTGGTAGGGGGACATTACCGCTGATGGTAGTTGTTGGTAGGGGACATTACCGTTGATGGTTGTTGTTGGTAGGGGGACATTACCGCTGATGGTTGTTGTTGGTAGGGAACTTTACCGCTGATGGTTGTTGTTGGTAGGGGACATTACCGCTGATGGTAGTTGTTGGTAGGGGAACATTACCGCTGATGGTTGTTGTTGGTAGGGGACATTACCGCTGATGGTAGTTGTTGGTAGGGAGACATTACCGTTGATGGTTGTTGTTGGTAGGGAACTTTACCGCTGATGGTTGTTGTTGGTAGGGGACATTACCGCTGATGGTAGTTGTTGGTAGGGGGACATTACCGCTGATGGTTGTTGTTGGTAGGGGGACATTACCGCTGATGGTTGTTGTTGGTAGGGAACTTTACCGCTGATGGTAGTTGTTGGTAGGGGACATTACCGTTGATGGTTGTTGTTGGTAGGGGGACATTACCGCTGATGGTAGTTGTTGGTAGGGGACATTACCGTTGATGGTTGTTGTTGGTAGGGGGACATTACCGCTGATGGTTGTTGTTGGTAGGGAACTTTACCGCTGATGGTTGTTGTTGGTAGGGGACATTACCGCTGATGGTAGTTGTTGGTAGGGGGACATTACCGCTGATGGTAGTTGTTGGTAGGGGGACATTACCGCTGATGGTAGTTGTTGGTAGGGGACATTACCGCTGATGGTTGTTGTTGGTAGGGGGACATTACCGCTGATGGTTGTTGTTGGTAGGGAACTTTACCGCTGATGGTTGTTGTTGGTAGGGGGACATTACCGCTGATGGTAGTTGTTGGTAGGAGGACATTACCGCTGATGGTTGTTGTTGGTAGGAGGACATTACCGCTGATGGTTGTTGTTGGTAGGAGGACATTACCGCTGATGGTTGTTGTTGGTAGGGGGACATTACCGCTGATGGTAGTTGTTGGTAGGGGAACATTACCGCTGATGGTTGTTGTTGGTAGGGGACATTACCGCTGATGGTAGTTGTTGGTAGGGAGACATTACCGTTGATGGTTGTTGTTGGTAGGGAACTTTACCGCTGATGGTTGTTGTTGGTAGGGGACATTACCGCTGATGGTAGTTGTTGGTAGGGGGACATTACCGCTGATGGTTGTTGTTGGTAGGGGGACATTACCGCTGATGGTTGTTGTTGGTAGGGAACTTTACCGCTGATGGTAGTTGTTGGTAGGGGACATTACCGTTGATGGTTGTTGTTGGTAGGGGGACATTACCGCTGATGGTAGTTGTTGGTAGGGGACATTACCGTTGATGGTTGTTGTTGGTAGGGGGACATTACCGCTGATGGTTGTTGTTGGTAGGGAACTTTACCGCTGATGGTTGTTGTTGGTAGGGGACATTACCGCTGATGGTAGTTGTTGGTAGGGGGACATTACCGCTGATGGTAGTTGTTGGTACGGGGACATTACCGCTGATGGTAGTTGTTGGTAGGGGACATTACCGCTGATGGTTGTTGTTGGTAGGGGGACATTACCGCTGATGGTTGTTGTTGGTAGGGAACTTTACCGCTGATGGTAGTTATTGGTAGGGGAACATTACCGCTGATGGTTGTTGTTGGTAGGGGGACATTACCGCTGATGGTAGTTGTTGGTAGGGGACATTACCGCTGATGGTAGTTGTTGGTAGGGGAACATTACCGCTGATGGTTGTTGTTGGTAGGGGACATTACCGCTGATGGTAGTTGTTGGTATGGGAACATTACCGCTGATGGTAGTTGTTGGTATGGAAACATTACCGCTGATGGTAGTTGTTGGTATGGGAACATTACCGCTGATGGTAGTTGTTGGTAGGGGGATATGACCGCTGATGGTTGTTGTTGGTAGGGGACATTACCGCTGATGGTTGTTGTTGGTAGGGGACATTACCGCTGATGGTTGTTGTTGGTAGGGAACTTTACCGCTGATGGTTGTTGTTGGTAGGGGGACATTACCGCTGATGGTAGTTGTTGGTAGGAGGACATTACCGCTGATGGTTGTTGTTGGTAGGAGGACATTACCGCTGATGGTTGTTGTTGGTAGGAGGACATTACCGCTGATGGTTGTTGTTGGTAGGGGGACATTACCGCTGATGGTTGTTGTTGGTAGGGGACATTACCGCTGATGGTAGTTGTTGGTAGGGGGACATTACCGCTGATGGTTGTTGTTGGTAGGGAACTTTACCGCTGATGGTTGTTGTTGGTAGAGGACATTACCGCTGATGGTAGTTGTTGGTAGGGGGACATTACTGCTGATGGTAGTTGTTGGTAGGGGGACATTACCGCTGATGGTAGTTGTTGGTAGGGGGACATTACCGCTGATAGTAGTTGTTGGTAGGGGGACATTACCGCTGATGGTAGTTGTTGGTAGGGGACATTACTGCTGATGGTTGTTGTTGGTAGGGGAACATTACCGCTGATGGTTGTTGTTGGTAGGGGACATTACCGCTGATGGTAGTTGTTGGTAGGGGACATTACCGCTGATGGTAGTTGTTGGTAGGGGATATTACCGCTAATGGTTGTTGTTGGTAGGGGAACATTACCGCTGATGGTAGTTGTTGGTAGGGGACATTACTGCTGATAGTAGTTGATGGTAGGGGACATTACCGCTGATGGTAGTTGTTGGTAGGGGACATTACCGCTGATGGTAGTTGTTGGTAGGGGACATTACCGCTGATGGTAGTTGTTGGTAGGGGAACATTACCGCTGATGGTTGTTGTTGGTAGGGGACATTACCGCTGATGGTAGTTGTTGGTAGGGGACATTACCGCTGATGGTAGTTGTTGGTAGGGGATATTACCGCTAATGGTTGTTGTTGGTAGGGGAACATTACCGCTGATGGTAGTTGTTGGTAGGGGACATTACTGCTGATAGTAGTTGATGGTAGGGGACATTACCGCTGATGGTAGTTGTTGGTAGGGGACATTACCGCTGATGGTAGTTGTTGGTAGGGGACATTACCGCTGATGGTAGTTGTTGGTAGGGGAACATTACCGCTGATGGTTGTTGTTGGTAGGGGGCATTACCGCTGATGGTAGTTGTTGGTAGGGGACATTACCGCTGATGGTAGTTGTTGGTAGGGGACATTACCGCTGATGGTAGTTGTTGGTAGGGGAACATTACCGCTGATGGTTGTTGTTGGTAGGGGACATTACTGCTGACGGTAGTTGTTGGTATGGGAACATTACCGCTGATGGTAGTTGTTGGTATGGAAACATTACCGCTGATGGTAGTTGTTGGTATGGGAACATTACCGCTGATGGTAGCGCTATGAGAGTGACGGGGAGGCGCCTGACCGCCGCTGAGTGAGCGATCGACTCGAGCAAGTCGGCGAGTGCAGGCTGCATCAATCACCCCGACTGCTGCTTCTCTCGGAGTTATATCGGCTACAACTGTAAAGTAGAAGCTGGGAGCTCCACTCCAGATGTGACAGCAACAGCATCGGCAGCAGGATTCAGGCTCGGGCGGAATCTGCTGTGTTCAGCAGCATCAGGAGCTCAAGGTTCACCCTAAATCGCATCCACTGCACTTAACCATGGCACATGCGGATACCTGATGCACAAATGTAAAATTAAAAACTCTCCAGTAGTGTGCGACTGTGGTCATCCTGAACAGACCATACAACGTGTCCCGTCCACAAATACGAAGGAGACATCGCATCCACATCAGATGTACGAAAAAATGAAGATTGGCAGCAGCAGTGATGGTGATCAAGGGAGACTGGCACGGCAAATATAACTCAGTTTCTCAGGTAGAGCCGTTCCATAACGCCTCACGTGGGATGTCGTGCCAAGCAGATTCGTGGCTCTACTCTGGATGGGAACATCAGCGCCAATTGACCGTGTGGCAGGAACCGTGGCATTACCCTGGCCTGGGCTCTGATGGAGCCGACCGTGACCACGTGGTTGTCGTTCCAATGACGACCGTGACCACGTGGTTGGCGCTCCAATGGCGATCGTGACCACGTGGTTGTCGCTCCAATGGCGACCGTGACCACGTGGTTGTCGCTCCAATGGAGACTCGGATCGGAGTCGGAGGGGACTGGGAGTGACCTCTCCGCGCGTTGCCAGGTGCAGTGTCTTGTGGTGCGTTAGTGAGTGCGTTCGTGAGCGAGTGACTTAGCGAGTTAGTGATTTCGTGAGTTAGTTCCTGAATGGATGAGTTCGTAAGTGCGTTAGTGAGTTAGTTGCCGAGTGCGTTAGTGAATGAGTTAGCAAGTGAGTGAGTGTGTAAGTGCGTGCATTGTGACGGTGTTTAGTGAGCGAGTTAGTGAGTTGGTGTGAGAAAATGAGTTGGCGTGAGTGTGATTTTATACCCAAAGGCGCGTGTGCGATATGAAGCCTTGACAGACTATTGGTGCAAGTGCTGTTAGCGAGCACCTATGAAAGACGAACACGGTACACAAGCGGGAGGGTGACCAGCACCACGTCCGGCCGCCTTTATCTCCCTCGTGGCAATGTTTACACATCGCACCAGATACTCAATTGAGGCTGAGTCGACCTAGGGGAGACCCAGCATTTACTCAAAGATTCGCCACTGGTGTTGGTGACCGTGAGCGGGAATCGAACTCGACTGGCCGGGTTCGTAACGCAGCATGCACACACGCACAAACCCACGCACGCACACACGCACACACACCCGCACCCACACACGCACACACGCATGCACACACACACGCGCACGCACACACACGCACACACATACACACACGCACGCACACACGCACACACACATGCACACACACATTCACGCACGCACACGCACACACGCACACACGCACACACACGCACACACACGCACACACACACGCACACACATGCATGCACGCACACGCACACATGCACACACGCACGCACACACACGCGCACACACACGCACGCACACACATGCACACACCCACACACACGCACGCGCGCGCGTTCTTGCGGATAGAGACGCGAGACGCGGGAGACGCGGGAGACGCGGGAGGCGCCGAGTGCGCGTCTCGCTTTACGGGAAACTCGACGAGCGCCGCGCGCGGCTCCTCGCCGCTCTCTGCGCCGTCGGCGCTGCGCCCAGAGGCGGCGCGGACGCGCAGGCGACACGAGCGGGATCGCCCCCACCCCACCCCCCCATCTTACAAAATTTGTCCGCGGAAAAAATCAATGGGCGGCGGTGAGGGTTTGGCGCCCCCCGGTTGGGGGGAGGGGCTAGGGGGTGGGGGGGGGGAGTGGGGGGTGGTGGGGGGGGCGCTTCCCTCAAAGGGACGTTTCCTCTCTCTCCCCGCGCTCCCCCCTTTCTCTCCCTCTCTCTTCCCCCCATAGCCCCCCCCCCCCCCTCCTCGTCTCTCTCCTCGTCTCTCTCCCCATGCCGTGCTCTCTCTCACCCCGGGTCGCGCCTCTGTTTTCCGCTACGAGAGAGAGGGCGAGAGGCAGGGCGAGTGTGTATGTGTGTAAAGCGAGTGTGTGTGTGAAGCGAGTGTGTGTGTGTGTGTGAAGCGAGTGTGTGTGTGTAAAGCGAGTGTGTGTGTGTGTAAAGCGAGTGTGTATGTGTGTAAAGCGAGTGTGTGTGTGTAAAGCGAGTGTGTGTGTGTAAAGCGAGTGTGTGTGTGAAGCGAGTGTGTGTGAACCGAGTGTGTGTGTGTGTAAAGTGAGTGTGTGTGTGTGAAGCGAGTGTGTGTGTGAAGCGAGTGTGTGTGTGTAAAGCGAGTGTGTGTGTGAAGCGAGTGTGTGTGTAAAGCGAGTGTGTGTGTGTGAAGCGAGTGTGTGTGTGTGTGTGAAGCGAGTGTGTGTGTGTAAAGCGAGTGTGTGTGTGAAGCGAGTGTGTGTGAACCGAGTGTGTGTGTGTGTAAAGCGAGTGTGTGTGTGTGAAGCGAGTGTGTGTGTGAAGCGAGTGTGTGTGTAAAGCGAGTGTGTGTGTGGGAAGCGAGTGTGTGTGTGTGTGAAGCGAGTGTGTGTGTGTAAAGCGAGTGTGTGTGTGTAAAGCGAGTGTGTGTGTGAAGCGAGTGTGTGTGAACCGAGTGTGTGTGTGTGTAAAGCGAGTGTGTGTGTGTGAAGCGAGTGTGTGTGTGAAGCGAGTGTGTGTGAACCGAGTGTGTGTGTGTGTAAAGCGAGTGTGTGTGTGTGAAGCGAGTGTGTGTGTAAAGCGAGTGTGTGTGTGAAGCGAGTGTGTGTGTAAAGCGAGTGTGTGTGTGTGAAGCGAGTGTGTGTGTGAAGCGAGTGTGTTTGTGTGTGTAAATCGAGTGTGTGTGTGTGTGTAAATCGAGTGTGTGTGTGTAAAGCGAGTGTGTGTGTGTAAAGCGAGTGTGTGTGTGTAAAGCGAGTGTGTGTGTGTAAATCGAGTGTGTTTGTGTGTGTAAATCGAGTGTGTGTGTGTAAAGCGAGTGTGTTTGTGTGTGTAAATCGAGTGTGTGTGTGTAAAGCGAGTGTGTGTGTAAATCGAGTGTGTGTGTGTAAAGCGAGTGTGTGTGTAAAGCGAGTGTGTGTGTGAAGCGAGTGTGTTTGTGTGTGTAAATCGAGTGTGTGTGTGTGTGTAAATCGAGTGTGTGTGTGTAAAGCGAGTGTGTGTGTGTAAAGCGAGTGTGTGTGTGTAAAGCGAGTGTGTGTGTGTAAATCGAGTGTGTGTGTGTGAAGCGAGTGTGTTTGTGTGTGAAAATCGAGTGTGTGTTTGTGTGAAGCGAGTGTGTGTGTGTGAAGCGAGTGTGTGTGTGTAAATCGAGTGTGTGTGTGTAAAGCGAGTGTGTGTGTGTGTAAAGCGAGTGTGTGTGTGTGTGAAGCGAGTGTGTGTGTGTGAACCGAGTGTGTGTGTGTGTGTGAAGCGAGTGTGTGTGTGTAAAGCGAGTGTGTGTGTAAAGCGAGTGTGTGTGTGTGTAAAGCGAGTGTGTGTGTAAAGCGAGTGTGTATGTGTGTGAAGCGAGTGTGTGTGTGTGTAAAGCGAGTGTGTGTGTGTGTAAAGCGAGTGTGTGTGTGTGTGTGTAAAGCGAGTGTGTGTGTGTGTAAAGCGAGTGTGTATGTGTGTGTGTAAAGCGAGTGTGTGTGTGTGTAAAGCGAGTGTGTATGTGTGTGAAGCGAATGTGTGTGTGTGTGTAAAGCGAGTGTGTGTGTGTGTAAAGCGAGTGTGTGTGTGTGTGTGTAAAGCGAGTGTGTGTGTGTGTAAAGCGAGTGTGTGTGTGTGTAAAGCGAGTGTGTGTGTGTGTAAAGCGAGTGTGTGTGTGTGTAAAGCGAGTGTGTGTGTGTGTAAAGCGAGTGTGTGTGTGTAAAGCGAGTGTGTGTGTGTGTAAAGCGAGTGTGTGTGTGTGTGTGTAAAGCGAGTGTGTGTGTGTGTAAAGCGAGTGTGTGTGTGTGTAAAGCGAGTGTGTGTGTGTGTGTAAAGCGAGTGTGTGTGTGTGAAGTAGACATTGTGTTGCGCGTGGTCAATGGGTCTCGTCCGAGGGGAGATGGAGTGACGAAATGTACAGGTGCTTCGTGGGCGCATTGGCTCGAGTATTTGTGCCGATATCTTGGGGAAAGCGTTCATGCAGTAGTGGACTGGCTGTTGGTGGTGGTAAGGATACGTGTGTGTGTAAACATCGTCACTGGGGAGACAAAGGCGGTCGGGCGTGGTGCTGGCCACCCACCCACCCCCTCGTCTACCGTTCCGGCCTTCAGCACTTGCCACTACAGTCTGTTAAGGCTATACGGGGGATCTTTTTTATTGGTGAGGATACGTGGCGTGCGTGTGCCTCCTGACACTCACGCACGGTTGGTTCACGAATTGTGTGGTGTGTTAACCACAGCACATGCGTGCGTTAATTAAGTACACACACACGCCAACATCATCAGCAGCAGCCGTGATCAATCCACTGCTGGATGGGGCCTCCCCCCCCCCCCCCCAAGCTAAGCCGTCGCTACCTCTCGCGGTTGTGCGATGTCACGACCGCACCGCTCGCGGATCTCCGAGTTGATCTCCGAGTTGAGCTCCGAGTTGATCTCTGGGTTGATCGCTGAGTTGATCTCTGGGTTGATCGCTCCGTCTCCGCGGCGGACGTCCCATCGCGCGAGTTTCCCGACTTTGGCTGCCACTCCTCTGTTAGTCTCGCCCAGCGGCCACCAACCCTTCTAGCGACGCGTCCTGTCCAAGGCCACTCACCTTAACCGTCAAATTATCTATTCAAGCCGTGCATGTAGACATGTGCCAATACATAAATAGCTATGCGGTATTAAAATATGCATAAAGACGCAAATACACACGCACATGCACAAATAAACACACACAACGGCCAACAACCATATACACGTACATACGTACATATGAACACGCATCAATATGCACGCACGTGGTCACATATACGCACGTGTGTATATATATACACACAAACATATATAAAGACAAAGGTCCACCGTATAGTCTTCAGCAGACTGTTGGGACAATTTCCGCATGTTTCCCTCAACAACCACACGTCACAACAGGAAGTCTATCACACGTCACAACAGGAAGTCTATCACACGTCACAACAGGAAGTCTATGACACGTCACAACAGGTAGTCTATGACGTCACAACAGGTGGTCTATGACACGTCACAACAGGTGGTCTATGACACGTCACAACAGGTGGTCTCTTGAGTCGTATATAGAGCAGTGCTCAAACCACTACACCACCGCTCCCCACCATAGAAACACAAACATATAAATACACACTCTCCCACACAAGTACATGTATGTACACTCACACACACGCACACACACTCACACACAAGACGCCTGCGTGTCCCTGTGTGTCCACGTGTGTTCCCTGGGCTGTGGGAGCAGCGGTGCAGTAGTTAGTGCACTGCACTACGAACCCGGCGACCCGAATCAGATTCTCTGGTCAACACCAGTAACGATCATCCGAACCAATCCTGGGCCTCCCCTAGGTCACCTCAGCCTCAAATTAGTACCTGGGGCGTTGTGGAAATATCGCCACTTGGGAGACAGTGGCGGTCGGGCGTGGTAGTGGCAACCCCTCACGCGCCGTTCCGGAATGTATAGTGCAGGCTAACAGCGCTTGCCCTAACAGTCTGTGAAGGCTACACGGGGGATCTTTGTCTGTGGGATCTCTCTTCCTCCGGCTAGAATACGAGGGGGCTTCCGCTCCTCACGACTCTCGACTCCACTGCGGGGGACGCCGCGAGCGTGGCCACGGGGACGAGGCGGGACGACCGCGGCGATGCCCACGGTACTCCGACATCGTCGCGATCCGGTCCCCGCGTCTCCCTCACCGCGGCATTCACCGCCGCCCCTCCGCCGACCGTGAACACGGCGCGCGCGGTTTTATTGCAACGTCACCAGCCACGGCCGATCCACTGCTGGATGAGCCCCCACTAACCCATGCCTCTGGCCATCCCTCCGCCCGCCCGCGATGCGTGCAGGTCACCGAGCTGATCCCCATCCCTCCCATCGCTACTGTGGGCCTCCTCTCGGGAGCGTGTTCAATCCTCAGCCTGCCGTGCCGTGCGGCCCGTGGTTAGTCTCGAGCCCCGTTCGTCATCTCGCCTGCCAGCCATGCGGCATGCCCCCCATAGCCGCTCAAAAATGAATATTGGCAGACAACGCGGTGCGAGATTTGCATTTATTTTCTGGTCCACGTGCTCCTCCTCCTCCTCTCTCTGCCTCTCAGATGCCACTTTGCCTGTCCCGTTGCGCACACGGTGAGGTTGTTGCTTTGTTGCTGCTGCTGTTCCATCGCAGATCGCCGTTGTTGATATGTTTGATCAATGCAATGATTGAAAACGATCTCTCTCCCTTCGAAGGCACCGCGGTGAACACATCCCGCGCCTCACGAGGCGCTAGCCCCTCTGCCCGCGAGACCACAGCAGCAATTAGAGCGGCGGGAGCGGCTCTCCGGCGATAGACGCCGTGGTGGCACGGGGCATCCTCCTGCGCGCGCCGTGGCGGTCTCGCGTGGGACGCGCTTTGTGGCGCGGTGTTTTGCATGGGAGTTGGCGTGGGATTTATCTTGGTCGTCGGAGTACCATTGGGGCGTGGTGTATTGTGCTGCGTGGTGTGCAGTATGGTATTCGCTACACCGTGGCGTGTCATGCGTGGCGTGGTACGAGCCCCCGTCCCGAGTTCACGGGGTGTGAGACGCGACTCGGGGGGAGGGGGGGGGTCCGCGACCCTCGCCCCCGAGTCGCCCCGCGGGTCGATTAATGGATTATTAATTAATTAATTGGCGTCCCCGGGTCAATGAACGCGGATTGAGCGGGCAGTCCGTGAATTTGGCTCCTGCGGCCACGTGGAAACCTGGCGCCTCCTGATCAATACTCAACAGGGCATACACAACATCCACAACATACACACAATACACACACCATCTACTCAGCATACACAATATCAGCACAAAATACACAACACCAACACAGTAAACACAGCATCAACGCAATATACACATCAACATAACATACACAACATCGACACAATATACACAGCATCAACACAGCATACACAATAGCAGCACAATATACACACCATCAACATAATATACACAGCAACACAGCATGCACAATATCAACACAATATACACACCATCAACACAATATACACAGCAGCAACACAATACACACATCGACACAATATACACAACTTCGACACAATATACGCACCATCAACACAGTATACACAACATCAAGATACTATGTAACATCGCCACAATATACACAAGATCAATACAAAATACACAACATCAACACAGCATGCACGTCAAGCATAACGCGACATACGCTACGGAGAAGGGACGTGGGGAGAGGTGGCGGAGGGGGTACGGGAGAAAGCCGGGAACCTTCGAGGAGGTTCGAGAAGGGGGGCGTAGCCGAGGGAGGGCGAGGCTGCGCTGGGGGGGGGGGGGGGGGTAAAAGGGGGACCCGGAGAGGACTCGGGGCGGTAGTTGGAGTGGACCCCTGGAGTGTTCGTCTTCAACACCGCCTCTACCCTCGCCTTCAGCCTCGTGGGCCAGGCAGCCTGTTGCTGTCCTGACCCGATTCAAGTATTCCCTCTGCCTGCGAGGGCTCTAAATAAGCAGAGTGCCTCCTACTTTAGCGTCTCTCTAGTGCATCACGACACATACATACACATTAAAACACACACACACAACGCGCATGCACGCAGGTGACACACACACGTATACAAATAGTCGTGACATACTCGACTAACAACTACAAAGTACACGGAGCGATAACGACACACCACTGATTTCGTGAGTATTTACCGAGATATTCACAACGCGATGCGATGTGAATCCGCGCGTGGACGCGTTGCCGTTGTAACCACACGGCAACATTCACTGCCCTCTCACCTTCCTCGACCGGCACTGACCAGCGTGGTGAAGTATGGTCAAATCGCCCCCCGCGGCCCGCCCCTCATCCAGCAGTGGATTGAGGTGCACGCCGCGTCTACAATGCGAGACCGCGTCCCACAGCGATGGACACGAGTGGACACTATCATGGTCTCTCTGCTGTCATGAAGAAGGGCCATTGCCCCAAACGTCGCCCATGTCACGTGTGTATGTGGGTGATGATGCGTGTTGCAAAGCTTCGTGGTTCGACCCCGGCAGGTCGCTCTGGTTAATAGTTTTGTTTCTGCGGGTGGATTCATCGTGAGAATAATCTTAGGACGCGTCGTCTGTGCGTCATTCACGGTGTGGGGACGTTAAAGATCCCGTGCCGGCGTCACGGTCCAACTTGACCAAATTAGAATAATCACCAGCAAATGACTCAATTGCGATTGGCACAGCAGCAGCAGCATTGCCCCCCCTACCCCCTACTGTACAACTACCGCAGGCTGTGTCTGTGAAACACGGCAGCGCCTCCGATTTCCCGAACCTCCGACCAGCACGGTTGTCTCCGTACGGTGCGAAAGAAGTTCAACGAACATACGTGTCACACAGGGACAGCTGCCAGTGGAGGCGCCCCGAGGCGAGACCACAACAGCTGCATCAGCAGCAGCATCGCCTCCCCCGCAGGCTGTGTCTGTGAGACACAGCAACAACAGCAGCAGCATCGCCTCCCTCGCAGGCTGTGTCTGTGAGACACACAGCAACAGCAGCAGCATCGCCTCCCTCGCAGGCTGTGTCTGTGAGACACACAACAACAGCAGCAGCATCGCCTCCCCCGCAGGCTGTGTCTGTGAGACACACAGCAACAGCAGCAGCATCGCCACCCGCGCAGGCTGTGTCTGTGAGACACACAGCAACAGCAGCAGCATCGCCCCCCCCGCAGGCTGTGTCTGTGAGA
>NC_083805.1:201386-296386 GCF_015708825.2 Lethenteron reissneri
TCTCCCTCCCCACAGCCTCCATCTCGGAGTCCATTCTCGACAAGAGACGGAAGCGCAGCCACAGCGGCGAGGAGCGGCGCGTTCCTCCTCACCTGGTGAGCGTGGCTCCCAGCCACTCTCTCCAGCTCTCCCCCCCCTCCCCCCAGCTCTCCCACGTCCCCCCCCCCCCCCCAGCTCTCCCACGTCTCCCCCCCCCCAGCTCTCCCACGTCCCCCCCCTCCCAGCTCTGCCACGTCCCCCCCCTCCCAGCTCTCCCACGTCCCCCCCCCCTCCCAGCTCTGCCACGTCCCCCCCCCCCAGCTCTGTCCCACTCTCCCTGCAATGTCTGCTGCTAAGCTCTTCCGCTGTCGCCAAGACTCTCACAGCTCAAACGCGGCTCTGCCGACAGCTGCCCGCGTCTCTCCCACGTGAGGGATGTCATCGTCGTCGAGGGTTGAAGTGAGATACACGCAGAGTGCACGGGGAGTCGGTGTGCACGGGAAGTGCGTCTGCACGGGGAATTATACTCAATCCTGGTATTAAAAAATAAACTTTCGACTTTTAAATTGAAGGTGTGTACACTGGAAATGTGAGCACACATGAAGTGTGTGTACACGGGATGTGTGTTCACGTGGAGTGTGTGTACACGGGATGTGTGTACACGTGGAGTGTGTGTACACGGGATGTGTGTACACTGGGTGTGTGTACACGTGGAGTGTGTGTACACGGGATGTGTGTACACGTGGAGTGTGTGTACACGGGATGTGTGTACACGTGGAGTGTGTGTACACGGGATGTGTGTACACTGGGTGTGTGTACACGTGGAGTGTGTGTACACGGGATGTGTGTACACGTCGAGTGTGTGTACACGGGATGTGTGTACACGGGATGTGTGTACACGTGGAGTGTGTGTACACGGGATGTGTGTACACGGGTGCAGGTAACGTTGGCCCAGCGCAGGCACCGCACCAAGCCCCAGAGAGACGTGGGTGCTACCCCGGGCAAGGCCCCCTCCTCACCGCCCCCCCCCCCCCCCCACTCTGCGCCCTCTGCAGCAGCAGTCAGCGACGCAGAGGCCCCCTCTGTGGCCGACCTCCTCCAGGCCAGGAGGTGGCCATTGTGAGCCGAGAGGGCGGCGAGGCAGCAAGGCCAACAGGCTGCGCGTCCCGTCTCCCCCGACACCAATGGGCAATGCAGTCCGTGTTTCCTTTACGTAACCAGGAGGTTTTCAATGAACCCAGTGAGACACATGCATCATCATCGCCTCTTTTGCAAGGGCGACTTGGGTCACATCAAGACAATTCGAGTTCACAAACATCCTAAACCTTAATACAGTGGTTCTTAACCTGGGTTCGATCGAACCCCAGGGGTTCGGTGAGTCAGTCTCAGGGGTTCGGCGGAGGTTAAGACACACACCCGACTCATATGATTGTGCACCAGTAAAACATATACACCTATGTTTTGAATTTGAAAAAATCATATTTTATTTTTACAATTAAGAAGGGTTCGGTGAATGCGCATATGAAACTGGTGGGGTTCGGTACCTCCAAAAAGGTTAAGAACCACTGCCTTAATATCACTGCGGACATCCTGGACGCCCTCGCAAACGCGACGACTTGGTGACATTGTGCTGTTCCGCCTCCTCTGTCGAAGGAGAAAACAGCTGCAGTGGTTGACCGTGCGGTCCACAGTGGGGTCACGTGGCCACAAATCGCCCTCCTCCCGTGGCGGTGTCTTGATTGTCCATTCATGAAGGAGATGCGGTTCGCATCGGCCCCGTGCAGCTGGTGATGGTGCCACCGGTGGCTTTGACGAGGAGGAGGAGGAATGTCAAGGCGAGGAGGAGGAGGTTCGATTATGTTTGGATCTCGAATGAGGAGGTGTTTATTATCCTGGTGAAGTCGTTTAATAAATAAAAATAAACATCCCTTACCCCCCCCCCCATCCCCACATACACCCCCAACTTACACCCCTCCCCACCCCCCTCCAACACACATACCCCCCCCCCCCGCCCGATTCTTTGTAACAAAAACCCGCGTTATGAGCTGTGGGCGATAACACCACGTGAACACGCCGTGAACACGTCGTGAACACGCCGTGAACACGTGACTGCACATGGCACACGTGACCATACAATTCCGACTTTAGGATTCGTCTTTTCTAGTAGTGAACGACTAAATGTGTACAGTGTGTCCACCTCCTCCCCCGCCCGCTTCGCCCACAGCCCGGGTAATTGGCGGAATGAAGGGGGGGGGGGGCCGTCAGCCATTGTGAGCGACAAACGCGCGCGGAGAGGCGTGCGCGCTTCGGCCCGGGGGTCCGGCGACACCCGCCGCCGAGGGGTCGGGACCGCGCGGCGAGGTGGCCCCTCTCATCGTCTCATAACGAACCGAGGCCCCCTCCTCTCCCCGTCCTCCTCCTCCTCCTCACCGCCACAATCGTCACCACCAAACCAGCGGCGCCCTCCTCTGTCTGCCGCCAGCCCCCCCCCCCCCCCCCAGTGATGTGGCTCTTCGCGAGGATTCAGCCTCATTAGTGGCGCCAAGACGCGACTACTGCCCCACCCCCACAACGTTTCCGGTGCTGGGGAGACAAATGCGGCCGGGCGCGGGGCTGGTCACGCCGCCCCTCGTGCGCCGTGCCGGCCTTCGATACCTGCTTGCTTAACAGCAATTGCCCCAACAACCCGTGTGGGCTATATGGAGCACCTTTGTCTTTGCATGTAATTGTGTGTGAATGTATATGTACATATGTGCGCGCTTGTGTGTTACGTGTGTAATGTGTGTATGTGTGTTCGTATGTGCGTGTGTGTGTATGTTGTTGTAAGTGGGGAGCGGTGGCGCAGTGGTTAGGGCGCTGCGTCATGAACTCGACCACTCGAGTTCGATTCTCGATCACGGTTGACACCAGTAACGATTATCTGAATCAGTCAGAGGCCTCCCCGAGGTCGACAAGGTTACAAGAGAGACAAAGATGGCCGGACATGGTGCTGACTATCCACGCCCTCGTGTGCTATGCCGGCCTTCATAGGTGCTCGCTCACAGCACTTGCTCCAACAGTGGGTTCAGGCTATACGGGTGATCTTTATCTTTGAGTTGTGATGATGTTGCACGAGACAGAGAGAGAGAGGAGCACGAGGATTAGAGAAGACACGGCGGCCGGTTCGTGAGATCATCATCCAGACTGCTGAGAGGCGTGAGTGCGGCTTGGGCAGGACTCATGGCTGATCACGATCACGATGATCGCATTCGTATTGCGTCTCACCTGCAGGGCCAGTGGCGAGTCACGGGGGGGGGGGCTCCGCTGCCCCCCCCCCCAAATTAACATAAATGTCCCCCACCCCCTCCTTCATCCACCGTGTACCGAGGGGGTCAATATGGGTATCCCCCCTCCACATCCTCAAAATTGTGGGCTCCTCACCCCCTGTGCGCCCTGTTCGCTCTGCGCTAGAGTTGGAGCAGTGTTGCAGTGGTTGAGGTCACTGTGTGTGTGAGTAGGTGTGTGTGCAACTGTGTGACTGTATGTATGTGTGTGTTATGCGTGTGAATGTGTGTCTGTGTCTGTCGGTGTGTATCTGTGTATGTGTAGTTGTGTGTATGTTATTTTCTGTGTATGTGTGTGTGAGATATGTGTGTGTGAGATATGTGTGTGTGCGCGTGGAGAGCAGTGGCACAGTGGTTATGTGCTGCGCTACGAACCCGGCTACCCGACATCAGTGACGATTATCGGAACCAGTCCTGGGCCTCCCCTAGCTCGACTCAGCCTCAAACGGGTATGACGCGTAAACATCGCCACTATGGAGACAAGGCAGCCTGGGGCGGTTCTGGTCATCCCCCCCCCCCTCGTGTGCTCGCCGATAGCACTTGCCCCAACAGTTTGTATAGGCTACCCGGGGGAACTTTGTCTGTGTGTGTGTGTCACGCCCGCGTGTCCCGTTCGCTGCCCGGGCCGCGGTCTCGGCGCGGGACCCAGGAATGCGCCGAGGCTCCGGCCCCGGCTCCCGGCATCATCAAAGGCCTCCTTCGCCGCCCACGTGGAGCTGATAGGGAGCGAAAGCGCCTCGGTTACCTCGCGCGCGTGTTGGTGTCTGTGCGCGGCGTGTGTGTGTGGGGTGTCTGTGAGTGTTAATGTCTCTGTTGTGTGTGTTGTTGTTGGTGTGTTGTTGTTGTGTGTGTTGTTGTTGTGTGTGTTGTTGGTGTTGTGTGTGTTGTTGTTGTGTGTGTTGTTGGTTTGTGTGTGTTGTTGGTGTGTGTGTGTTGTTCGTGTGTGTGTTGTTGTTGTGTGTGTGTTGTTGGTGTGTGTGTGTTGTTGTTGTGTGTGTTGGTGTGTGTGTTGTTGTTGTGTTGTTTTGTGTGTGTTGTTGTGTGTGTTGTTGTTGTTGTGTGTGTGTGTGTTGTTGATGTGTGTGTTGTTGTTGTTGTGTGTGTTGTTGTTGGTGTGTGTGTCTTGTTGTTGGTGTGTGTGTTGTTGTGTTGTTGGTGTGTGTGTGTTGTTGTGTTGTTGGTGTGTGTGTGTTGTTGGTGTGTGTTGTTGTTGGTGTGTGTGTTGCTGTTGTTGTGTTGTTGGTGTGTGTGTGTGTGTTGTTGGTGTGTGTGTTGTTGTTGTTGTGTGTGTTTTTGTTGTGTGTGTGTTGTTGTTGGTGTGTGTGTGCATTATTTATGTGCCTCTAGGTTATTCATCGTGCTCTCGGCGTCCCAGACCCTCTGCTCACAATCATTAAGGACATGATGATGGTGGGCAGACCCGGGTAAAGCTGTGTGGGGAGCGGTGGCGCAATGGTTGGCGCACTGCGCTACGAACCCGCCGAGCCGATCGCGCTCACGACCAATAACAGTGGCGAATATCTGAACCGGTCCTGGGCCTCCCTAGGGTCGACTCCGCCTCAAGTTAGTGCATAGATATCAGCATTGGGGAGACAAAGGCTGCCGACCGTGATACTGGCCACCCGTCCCATCGTGTGCCATGCCGGCCTTCATAGGAGCTCGCTGACAGCACTTACCCCACCAATATGTTATAGCTACATGGGGGATCTTTGTACTCGGTGTGTTTGCGAACTCTGCGTGTGTCTACGTGAACCTCGTGCGAGTCCTCGCCCTCTCGCCCCCCCCCCTCTCGCCCCCCCCCTTCCTCTCGACACCCCCCGCGACACCCCCCGCGAGGGACGCGTGACGCTGAGCAGACAGCGTCGGAATCCCCCCACCCCGCCCCTTCCCCCCGCCCAGCCCCCTGCCCCGCCCCTCGCTGTCCGCTCCTCACTTCAAACGGAGCCACGCGTCCCCACGTCACGAGTGGGGGGGGGGGGGCAATGCCCTCCCCCCACTCGTGAACTGCCCCCTACACAGGGGTGGGAATTGAGGGGCGAGAGCGAGGGATGAGGGTCGAGGGGTGTGTGTGGTGATGTGTGAGGTGTGTGTGTGTGCGGTGTGTGTCGGCAGTGTGTGTGTGTGTGCGGTGTGTGGGCTGTGTGTGTGGTGATGTGTGAGGTGTCTGTGTGGTGATGCGTGAGGTGTGTGTGTATGTGGGCAGTGTGTGCGGAGTGTGGTGATGTGTGAGGTGTGTGTGTGTGCGGTGTGTGTGTGTGGCGATGTGTGAGGTGTGTGTGTGTGCGGTGTGTGGGCTGTGTGTGCGGAGTGTGTCGGCAGTGTGTGTGTGTGGGGGTGCGACGGGTCTAAATTATATCTCGTAGTGACTAGTATGCATGTTTGTGTGGGTGTAAATATCATCACTGGGAAGACAAATGCGTCCGAACGTGGTTCTGACCGCACCACCCCTCCGTGTACCGTGCCGGCCTTGATAGTCGCTCGTTAACACCACTTGCCCCAATCGTCTGGTGAGGCTACACGGGGATCCTTATCTTTGTGTAGCTGTCATTGTGTGTGTGTGTGATGCGTGGTTGTGAGGTGTTTATATTTACGTGTGTGAGTGTGAAGTCTGTGCGCGCGCGTGTGTGTTAGAGGTATTTGTATTGTGTGTGTAAAGTGTTATGTGCGTGGTATGTGTGTCTGTGCGTGTGGCATGTGTGTGTCTCCGTGTGGAGTATTCGTATGTTTGGGGCATGGTGTGATGTGTGTACGTGTCCTGTGGGGAGTCGTAGTGCAGCGGTTTTTTGGCTGCGCTACGAAGCCGGCGACATAAGTTCGATTCCCGTTCACGGCCAAGACACCAGTGACGATTATCTAAACCGGTCATGGGCCTCCCGTAGATAGACTCAGCCTAAACAATGTACCTGGTGTGGTGTGAAAATACCGCCACCGGAGAGACAAAAGCGGCTGGGCGTGGTGTTGGCCACCCACTTCCTCGTGTGCCGCGTCCGCCCCAACAGTCTGCTGAGGCTACATGGGAGATCTTTGTCTTTGTACGTGTAGTTTGTTTATGTGTGTTTATATGTGTGTCTATATGTGTTTGTGTGTGTGTGTAGGGAGCGGTAGTGTAGTGGTTAGCGTGCTGCGCTACGAACCCGGCGACCCGGGTTCTCGCTCACGGCCAACATCAGTGACGAATATGTGAACCGGTCCTGGGCCTCCCCTAGGTTGCCTTCATACGTGCTCGCTAACAGCACTTTCCTCAATAGTCTGCCCAAGGCTATACGGGGGATCTTTGTTTATGTGTGTGGACGTGTAGTGTGTAAAGCGTGTTTACACGCGGCCGTGACGTTGGCAAGCAGTCGATCGTCCGCCTCTTGTTGCGGAGGTGCGCGGTTGGTGTCTGGCTTCAGAGTGAGTGGGTGTTAAAGATCCCGTGATGGCATTCGAAATGAGGAGGCCATTGTTCGTGGGCATTGTGGTCCCAACTTAAAAATTTCTCCGCCAATTGGGATTACGCGCAGCAGCAGCAGCGCCTACCTGGCAGCAGCAGCAGCAGCAGCGCCTACCTGGCAGCAGCAGCAGCAGCAGCATCAGCAGCGCCTACCTGGCAGCAGCAGCATCAGCAGCGCCTACCTGGCAGCAGCAGCATCAGCAGCGCCTACCTGGCAGCAGCAGCAGCAGCAGCATCAGCAGCGCCTACCTGGCAGCAGCAGCAGCAGCATCAGCAGCGCTACCTGCGTGCAGATCGCCCCGCGCTATGAGAACCGCAGCGCCAGTACCACGCGCACTCAATTACTCATTCGTATTATTCTTATAAATCGCGCGTGCTTGTGCGTGATTTGCCTTCATACCCAGTGGGAGGGCGGCAATGCAGTGTGTGTGTGTCTGTGCGTGAGTGTTAATGTCTTTGTCTGTGTTATGTGTGTGTATGTATGCTCACAATTATTAAGGAACTTCATGATGGTGGGCAGGCCCAGGTAAAGCTGTGTGAGGAGCGGTGGCGCAACGGTTTGCGCACTGCGCTACGAACCCGGCGACTCGATTCGCGCTCACGACCAATAACAGTGGCGAATGTCTGAACCGGTCCTGGGCCTCCCTGACGTCGACTCAGCCTCAAGTTAGTGCCCGGTGCGATGCATAAACATCAGCACTGGGGAGACAAAGGCTGCCGGGCTTGATACTGGCCACCCGCCCCATCAGCAATTGTCCCTACAGCCTGTTAAAGGATATGCAGGGGCCCTTTGTCCTTGTGGCTGTGGGAGTATAGGTGTGTGTGTACGTGTGTGTGTACGTGTGTGTGTGTACGTGTGTGTGTGTGGCGTGTGTACTCGCGCTTGTGTTATATACGCACGTGACGTGCCGGCAGTTTGTGTGTGTGTGCGTGTGAAGTGCAAGCGAGGCTGGAGAGAGGCGGGGAGCCGTGTGGGTGCCGTGTGGGTGCCGCCCGCCCCGTGCCCTCTCGCTGACACTGAGCAGCAGCAGCAGCCTCTCGCTTTGCCCGGCGCGGCCGCCCGCCCGCCCGCGTCTCCCCGCCAGCCCCGCTTCCTCCAGCTCTGCTTTCCTTTAGGCCACCCGATACAGCGCGCGTGTGTGTGTGCGTATGTGTGCGTGCGTGTGTGCGCGCGTGTGTGCGCGTGTGTGCGCCCCCACAAGAGGCACGCGCGCGCGCGAGCTCTCCCAGCATCGGCAAGCACAGAACTCATCACTCACGCACACACTCGCGCGCGCGTGCACACACACATTCACGCGGAGTTACACGGCACAGGCACACACGTAAACAAAACAAAGAGAAAGATCCTCTGTTTCGCCTTAGGCGTTTGGGGCAAGTGCTGTTAGCGAGCTCCTATGGAGGCAAGCGCGGCACACGAGGGGGACGGTGACCAGTACAACGCCCGGCCACCCTTGGCTTCACAGTGGCGATGTTTACACACTGCACAAGGTACTCGCTTCTGGCTGAGTCTACCTAGGGGAGGCCAAGCGCAAGCTCAGATAATCGCCGTGGTAGTGGCCGCGGTAATAGGAATCGAACTCGGGTAGTGGGATTCGTGCCGCAGAGGACTAACCATTGCGCCACCGCTGACACACAGACAGATGAACACACACAGACAGATGGACACACACAGAGCAAAACACACACAGAGGTACATTCACAGAGGAACATGCACAGAGGAACACACACATCGAGGCAGACACACATTGAGGTACACAGACACACATACGCACGCATCCAAACACACACACGCACACCGAAGCACGCTGACAAGCGCTGCACGCTCTGTCACGCACTCCCCACTGCGGGGCCACGCATCTCCGTGCCACGATCCCTTCCAGCGAGGGGTAGAAGGAGACCCCGGCGGAGGGGGGAGTGGGGAGGGACTCCGCGAGAGACAAAAGAGGGGGGGGGGGTAGGGAGCGACCCGGCGCGCCGTTGACGAGAGGCAGCGACCGCTTTTGAACTCGCGTGGGCGCGCGGCGCGAGTTGCTGAGTCTGCGAGTTGGGACGCGCTCCGACCAGAGACGAAGCGCCCACGCCGGGCAGGTGGGAGGTGATGGAGGTGATGGAGGTGGGGTGGGGATGAGGATGAGGATCGGAGATCGGGTGACGGGCACCGCGAGCCTCCCCTTCTCCCCACGTGACCTCGGCGAGCGCGGGAAATGGGGCCGAAGCAAATCTGATTTCCGCGCGTACGAGGCGCCCTCGCGTGACCCCGTCACCCCGGGATGGGGCGATGGGGGGGCGGGGCTCGTGGGGGTAGAGAGTTGCTGCGTGGAGGGGGGTTCAGGCTGTGATTTGTGAGTCGGGGTGTCGGCTGTGACGGGGGGCTCCAGCGCGGCCGCCTCCCGCCGCTCATCAATTATTAAAGTCCGCAGCAGCTCGTGTCGAGAGCACTCTCATCTCTGACCCCTGACCCGGCCGGCCTCTCCGCCTCGCGGCCCCGGCGTCTCGCGGCCCCCGGCTCTTCGATCCGAGCGCCGCGAATTCATCTTCACCGTCTGTGGCGCGCCGCGTCTCTATTGTGTTATCCGGGATCAAGTTATACACAGAGAGCTCCACGTATCTCTCTCTCTCGATATATAATATTAATTAATTGCATTGTGCTCCACGTACATTCAGTTACGCCGCGCGTGGCCTGAATTTCGATAAACTCAGGGCGAAAGCGCGCGGGGGGAGTAGATTCGCAACCCGACACACACACAAACAAAGGTCCCCCGTATAGCCTCGACATACTCTTGGGGCAAGTGCTTTAAGCGAGTAGCACTTATGAAGGCCGGAATGGCACACGAGGGGGAGGGTGGCCAGCACCACGCCCAGCCACCTTTATCTCCCGAGTGGAAATACACACCGCATCAGGTACTCATTCAAGGTTGAGTCGACCTAGGCGCGACCCAGAACCGATTCAGATAATCATCACTGGTGTTGGTGGCCGTGAGCCGGAATCGAATTCGGGTCGGCGGCTTCGTAGCGCAGCGCGCTAACCCACGTGAACACACACGCATGAACACGCACGCGTGGACACGCACGCACACGCATGAACATGCACGCGTGAACACGCACGCATGAACATGCACGCGTGAACACGCACGCGTGACCACGCACACGCATGAACACGCACGCGTGGACACACACGCACACGCGGGGGAGACTGGGGTCGCGTTCACTTTGCGCCACGTGGCCCCCCATCCTCGTGTCACTAAACGAGTGGGGAGTGGAGAGAAAGGATAGAGGGAGTGCGGGGGAAAGGAAAGAGTGAGAGAGAGGAAATGGATAAAATAACGGATGGGCAGAGGCGACTGTGGGGAGGAGTGGGAAGAGGTGGGAATGAGGGGAAGAGAAGTGAGAGTGGGGGGGGGGGAGAGTCGGGAGAGTGGAGAAGTGAGAGTGGGGAGAGTGCAGAGAGCGAGTGTCGCGCGCGCCCGTGGAGAGTGACGGAGGTGAGGTGGATCTTGGGGAGAGCGAAGAGACAAAGACGGAGGGGTGAAGGAGAGAGAGAGAGGGGAGAGCGGAGCGGAGCGCGGATCGCCTTTCGGCGCGCGCTGATTGCGTCCACCGCGGCCGCCCCGCGTAACCCAAGCGAGGAAGTTTTCTATTAAAATGAAAGGCGCAGGAAATTAATTGCACGTTCCGATGATAACCCCATTAGGGGCGGGGTCCCAGACAGCGCCCATTAGCGCGGGGCCCGGCGCGAGTTACCGCAAGCGCGAGGGGGGATCTGTTACCAGGGGCCCCCACTACCCCCCCCAGCCCCCCAATCACCCCCACTACACATCCCGCTACCACCCCCAGCAAGGAACTTCCGCGGATTTCGAAGGCGCCGTAGGGGTGGGGGGATGTGCAGGGGGGGGGGGAGCAAAGCGGTGAGCGTGGGTTCACGCCCCCCCCTTCTCTCTCGTCAACTCAAAGCCCCCCCCCCCCCCCCGCCACGCCTCGCCTGGGATCCTGGAGTGGAGAGGTGTCCCCCCCACCCCACCGTAAAGAGGGGTCCCAGCCAGCGTCCTCGTTCACCTCGTTATGGATCGCGCGTCTTGAGCTGAGAGTGTCTCCCTCGAGAGTGTGCGCGCGTGTCTGTGGAGTCCGCTGGTGCTACTCGCTAACAGCACCTGCCCCAACAGTCTGTTCACGACCAACACCAGTCACGAGTGGGCCTCCCCTAGGTCGACTCAGCCTCATATGAGTACTGTCCTCGGTGCGGAATGTAAACATCGGCACTAGGGAGACAAAGGCGGCCGGGCGTGGTGCTGGCCAGCCACCCCCTCGTGTGCCGTGTCGGCCTTCAAAGATGCTTTCGAGCGGTCTGTTAAGGGCTACATGGGGGATCTTTGTACGTGTGTGGCTGTGTGTGTACGCTGCACGTGTGAATGTGAGTGAGGGAGTGAGTCGAGCAGAAGCCTCGGGGTCCTGGGTTTTGTCCGAGCCTGGGCCTCGGATTCCGCTTCACATTAGCTCCCCCCCGCCCCCCCCCCCCCCCCCCCAGACAGAACACGGCTGAAATGAAACCCTGGTACTAAGATTACGACCGCTGCGACTGCCAATATTACAACTCTCTCTGTGATCCCTTCTCTCCTTACTGCCACGTGCATCGTGAAAACGACCCATTCGCGTCGCCGTGGAGAAGAACATAAGCAACGCAACGGATACACAGATGATCCGTTCGCTTATCTATTTAGTTTCTCAAGAGAGTGGCAATGTTAACGGTAGGAATGAAAGTCATTACATGACCAAAAGTATGACCCACTCTACCAGTCCCACCAAGATCACCACCACTGCTGCAGGTGTGCGTGTGTAGGTGTGTGTGTGTAGGTTAGCGTGTGTAGATGTGTGTGTAGGTGTGCGTGTGTAGGTGAGCGTGTGTAGGTGTGTTTGTGTAGGTGTGCGTGTGTAGGTGAGAGTGTGTAGGTGAGCGTGTGTAGATGTGTGTGTGTAGGTGTGCGTGTGTAGGTGAGAGTGTGTAGGTGAGCGTGTGTAGGTGTGTGTGTGTAGGTGAGCGTGTGTAGGTGTGTGTGTGTAGGTATGTGTGTCATCTCGGTCAGTCGACCCGTGGCACCTGGGTCTGCCCCGTGACCTCCTGCCAGCGGGCGTTTGACACTTCACGTGGCCTCAAGGTGCACATGGCCTGGCACAAGCGTCGTGGTGATGTCACCGCCACTTAGTGGCGAATGGCGGTTGTTGTTGTGTGTGTAGTGTCGCGCTACACACCTGGCGACTCCCGCTCACAGCCAATATCGGTGACGAATATCTGAACCGGTGGTGGCCGTGCCGGCCTTCATTGGGGCTTGCTAACAGCACTTCGCACAAACGTCTGTTAAAGGCTATTGGGTAATGTTTTAGTATAGGTGTAGGTGTGTGTGTTCGCGCGGTGTAGGCGTGTGTGTGTGCGCGTGTCAGCGGAGTGTGAGTGTGTCTGCGTGTAGGTGTGTGTGTAGGTGTGTGTGTGTAGGTATGTGTGTGCGATGTGTAGGCGTGTGTGTGTAGGTGTGTGTGTGTAGGTGTGTGCGCTGTGTAGGTGTGTGCGCTGTGTAGACGTGTGTGTGTAGGTGTGTGTGTAGGTGTGTGTGTAGGTGTGCGCTGTGTAGGTGTGTGTGTAGGTGTGTGTGTAGGTGTGTGTGTGTGCGCTGTGTAGGTGTGTGTGTGTAGGTGTGTGTGTAGGTATGCGCTGTGTAGGTGTGTGTAGGTGTGTGTGTAGGTGTGTGTGTGCGCTGTGTAGGTGTGTGTAGGTGTGTGTGTGCGCTGTGTAGGTGTGTGTGTAGGCGCGTGTGTGTGTAGGTGTGTGTGTGTAGGTGTGTGTGTGTGCGCTTTGTAGGTGTGTGTGTGTAGGTGTGTGTAGGTGTGTGTGTGCGGGGTGTGTGTGTAGGTGTGTGTAGGTGTGTGTGTGTAGGTGTATGTGTAGGTGTGTGTGTGTGTAGGTGTGTGTGTGTGTGTGTAGGTGTGTGTGTAGGTGTATGTGTAGGTGTGTGTGTGTAGGTGTGTGTGTGTGCGCTGTGTAGGTGTGTGTGTGTGTGCGGGGTGTGTGTCCATGTGGTGCCCGCCTGGCACGTTGGGGTAACCGGAGCCCGGGCCCCTCCCCTCGGTGCCCCCCCCAGCCCCGCCCCTATGAGCCAGGGCCGCATTCCTCCACACCGCGCAGACATTTGTCAACCGGAAATGACGGCCAGGGCCCCCCGCCCCCTCGGGGTGATCGTGGGGGAAGTGGGGGGGTCGGGGCCCCCGACCCCCCCACTCCCTCCCCCTCTGCGTGACCTGCACCCCCCTCTACGCGTCATCCGCCTGGAGGGGGGGGGGAGACGCCGCTCAGCTCCAGGACCAGAGGGGATCGGGGAACAGCGGGTCGAGGGACGCGGGTGTCATATAAAGATTCCCCGGGTAATCTACACGGGTTGTTGGGACAAGTGTTGTTCGCGAGCACCTCCCCAGTGTCGCATCTGGTCGTCGATTAGAGTTGAGTTCACCTCGAGGAGATCCAGATTCAGAATTTCGCTCGCCACTGATATTTTGCGCGACCGTGAACAGAACTCAGGTGGCCGGATTCGTAGGACAGCGCGCTAACTACTGCGCCACCGCTCCCCACACACACACAGAGCTACACTGGCACACACACACACGTGTGTATTATACACACGTGTGTGTGTGTGTGTATTATACACACGCGGAAACATTCACACGCACATATAAACCCGCACGTGACTCACGCGTTCACACGCCCCCACACACAGACAAAGAACCCCCGTATAGCCTAACACACTCGGGGTAAGTGCTGTTAACGAACTCAGCACACGAGGGGCCGGGTGGCCAAGCACTACGCCTGCCCGCCGCCTTTGTCTCCCCATTGCTGATGTTTTTACACCGCAAGAGATTTTCATTTACATCTGAGTCGACCTAAACACACACACACGTGTACACACATCCACACGTGACCCACACCCACACACCCAGCGATAGGCGCGACACTTCATGGGAGCTGCGTCTTCTCCGCTGTGAAATTTCCCTTCGGGCGCGAATGGGGTGGGGGCAGGGGGGGCGAAGAGCCGGGTCCATAGCCCCCCCCCCCCGATCCCCTTTTCTCACGATCCCCTGTGCCCTGATCCCCTCGTCTCTTCCCAGCGGCACCCTTCTCGGTGGATGCCTCCTGCCTCCCCCCCCCCCATCCAGGACCCCTGGTCTGATCTTTCCAGTTCACTCGCTACATCTCCCACAACCTTCCACCAATCCTCCGCCCCCCCCCACCCCGGCTCCCACTCTCCTGACGAGCGTTGGACGTTTCGTGCCACCAGGCGCGCCTCGCTTCGGATTCCGCGATAATGGTGTTGCCAGCGATGATGATTGTGAGCGATGTGATGCTGGTGATGGATGGCCATGTTAATTCACAATCGCCCCGTGTGATCGTGAATTGTGGCGGTGGTGGTGGGTGTGCGGTGCTCGCTAAGAGCACTTGCCCCAACACTCTGCTAAGGCTATACGGGGGATCTTGCCTCTGGTGTCACTCCGCTGGACGCGTGAATTCTCTATCAGCGGTTGTGCCGCAGGAGCCGCGGGAGCCGATGCATGGGTTTCCCATCCCGCATCTCCCTCCCCGGGGCACCCCCCCCCCTCTGCCCCCCCCCCCCGCCCCCCCCCCCTCACCCCCCAAACCGCGTGTTTATGGGAAAAACACGCGGCGGTTGCTGCAACGCGCGGAGGAGCCGCGGCCTTGGGATTCATTCATAAATTTGGGCACTAGAAGAGGCCCCGCCCCTTAGCCCAGCACGAGGGGTGGACCCCCCCCCCCATCTCTCTCCCGAGGGGGGGGGGGCGTCACGTGACGAGGACTGGGGAATCCATCACTCGTCCTTTCCTTCATTTCTCTCCTCACTCACTCCTCACTCACTCCTCACTCACTCACTCCTCACTCACTCCTCACTCAATCCTCACTCCTCACTCACTCACTCACTCCTCACTCACTCACTCCTCACTCACTCCTCACTCAACTCCTCACTCACTCACTCACTCCTCACTCACTCCCTCCTCCACTCACTCCTCCTCACTCACTCCTCACTCACTCACTCCTCACTCCCTCCTCACTCACTCACTCACTCCTCACTCACTCCTCACGCACTCACTCCTCACGCACTCCTCACTCCTCACTCACTCACTCACTCACTCCTCACTCACTCACTCACTCCTCACTCACTCCTCACCACTCACTCCTCACTCACTCACTCACTCATCCTCACTCACTCACTCCTCACTCACTCACTCCTCACTCACTCACTCACTCCTCACTCACTCCTCACTCACTCACTCCTCACTCCACTCCTCACTCACTCACTCACTCACTCCCACTCACTCACTCCTTACTCACTCTCTCCTCACTCACTCCTCACTCACTCACTCATCACTACTCACTCCTCACTCACTCACTCCTCACTCACTCCTCACTCACTCCTCACTCACTCCTCACTCACTCACTCCTCACTCACTCCTCACTCACTCACTCCTCACTCACTCACTCCTCACTCACTCCTCACTCACTCACTCCTCACTCACTCCTCACTCACTCCTCACTCACTCCTCACTCACTCACTCCTCACTCACTCACTCCTCACTCACTCCTCACTCACTCACTCACTCCTCACTCACTCACTCCTCACTCACTCACTCCTCACTCACTCCTCACTCACTCACTCACTCCTCACTCACTCACTCCTCACTCACTCACTCCTCACTCAATCTCTCCTCACTCACTCTTCACTCACTCACTCCTCACTCACTCTCTCTTCACTCACTCCTCACTCACTCTTCACTCACTCCTCACTCACTCCTCACTCACTCTCTCCTCACTCACTCCTCACTCACTCACTCCTCACTTACTCACTCCTCACTTACTCACTCCTCACTCACTCTCTCCTCACTCACTCTTCACTCACTCCTCACTCACTCACTCCTTACTCACTCTCTCCTCACTCACTCCTCACTCACTCACTCATCACTTACTCACTCCTCACTCACTCACTCCTCACTCACTCACTCACTCTCTCCTCACTCACTCCTCACTCACTCCTCACTCACTCACTCTCTCCTCAATCACTCTCTCCTCACTCACTCCTCACTCACTCACTCACTCACTCTCTCCTCACTCACTCACTCACTCCTCACTCACTCCTCACTCACTCACTCACCTCTCTCCTCACTCACTCTCTCCTCACTCACTCCTCACTCACTCCTCACTCACTCTCTCCTCACTCACTCCTCACTCACTCACTCTCTCCTCACTCACTCACTCTCTCCTCACTCACTCTCTCCTCACTCACTCCTAACTCACTCCTCACTCACTCCTCACTCACTCTTCACTCTCTCCTCACTCACTCTCTCCTCACTCACTCCTCACTCCTCACTCACTCCTCACTCACTCACTCTCTCCTCACTCACTCTTCACTCTCTCCTCACTCACTCTCTCCTCACTCACTCACTCCTCACTCACTCCTCACTCACTCACTCACTTTCTCCTCACTCACTCCTCACTCACTCCTCACTCACTCTTCACTCTCTCCTCACTCACTCTCTCCTCACTCACTCACTCCTCACTCACTCCTCACTCACTCCTCACTTACTCACTCCTCACTCCTCACTCACTCACTCCTCACTCACTCACTCTCTCCTCACTCACTCACTCCTCACTCACTCCTCACTCACTCACTCTCTCCTCACTCACTCTCTCCTCACTCACTCCTCACTCACTCTTCACTCTCTCCTCACTCACTCCTCACTCACTCCTCACTCTCTCCTCACTCACTCACTCCTCACTCACTCCTCACTCACTCCTCACTCACTCAATCACTCTCTCCTCACTCACTCTCTCCTCACTCACTCTCTCCTCACTCTCTCTTCACTCACTCCTCACTCACTCCTCACTCACTCTCTCCTCACTCTTCACTCTCTCCTCACTCACTCTCTCCTCACTCACTCACTCCTCACTCACTCCTCACTCACTCACTCACTCCTCACTTACTCACTCCTCACTCCTCACTCACTCACTCCTCACTCACTCACTCTCTCCTCACTCACTCACTCCTCACTCACTCCTCACTCACTCACTCACTTTCTCCTCACTCACTCCTCACTCACTCCTCACTCACTCTTCACTCTCTCCTCACTCACTCTCTCCTCACTCACTCACTCCTCACTCACTCCTCACTCACTCACCCCTCACTTTCTCACTCCTCCCTCCTCACTCACTCACTCCTCACTCACTCACTCTCTCCTCACTCACTCACTCCTCACTCACTCGTCACTCACTCACTCTCTCCTCACTCACTCTCTCCTCACTCACTCCTCACTCACTCTTCACTCTCTCCTCACTCACTCCTCACTCACTCCTCACTCTCTCCTCACTCACTCACATCCTCACTCACTCCTCACTCCTCACTCCTCACTCACTCACTCCTCACTCACTCACTCACTCTCTCCTCACTCACTCACTCACTCACTCCTCACTCACTCCTCACTCACTCACTCACTCTCTCCTCACTCACTCTCTCCTCACTCACTCCTCACTCACTCCTCACTCACTCCTCACTCTCTCCTCACTCACTCTCTCCTCACTCACTCCTCACTCACTCACTCTCTCCTCACTCACTCACTCTCTCCTCACTCACTCTCTCCTCACTCACTCCTAACTCACTCCTCACTCACTCCTCACTCACTCTTCACTCTCTCCTCACTCACTCTCTCCTCACTCACTCCTCACTCACTCCTCACTCACTCCTCACTCACTCACTCTCTCCTCACTCACTCTTCACTCTCTCCTCACTCACTCTCTCCTCACTAACTCACTCCTCACTCACTCCTCACTCACTCACTTTCTCCTCACTCACTCCTCACTCACTCCTCACTCACTCTTCACTCTCTCCTCACTCACTCTCTCCTCACTCACTCACTCCTCACTCACTCTTCACTCACTCACTCATTCTCTCCTCACTCACTCACTCCTCACTCACTCCTCACTCACTCACTCTCTCCTCACTCACTCTCTCCTCACTCACTCACTCCTCACTCACTCTTCACTCACTCACTCACTCTCTCCTCACTCACTCCTCACTCACTCTTCACTCACTCACTCACTCACTCTCTCCTCACTCACTCACTCACTCCTCACTCACTCCTCACTCACTCTCTCCTCACTCACTCACTCCTCACTCACTCTTCACTCACTCACTCACTCACTCTCTCCTCACTCACTCCTCACTCACTCCTCACTCACTCTTCACTCACTCACTCACTCTCTCCTCACTCACTCACTCACTCACTCCTCACTCACTCCTCACTCACTCACTCACTCTCTCTTCACTCACTCACTCACTCCTCACTCACTCCTCACTTACTCCTCACTCACTCACTCACTCTTCACTCACTCCTCACTCACTCTCTCCTCACTCACTCACTCCTCACTCACTCCTCACTCACTCTTCACTCTCTCCTCACTCACTCTCTCCTCACTCACTCACGTCCTCACTCACTCCTCACTCACTCACTCACTCTTCACTCATTCACTCACTCTCTCCTCACTCACTCACATCCTCACTCACTCCTCACTCACTCCTCACTCACTCTTCACTCTCTCCTCACTCACTCTCTCCTCACTCACTCACTCCTCACATCACTCACTCCTCACTCACTCCTCACTCACTCTTCACTCACTCACTCACTCTCTCCTCACTCACTCACTCCTCACTCACTCCTCACTCACTCCTCACTCACTCACTCACTCCTCACTCACTCCTCACTCACTCTTCACTCTCTCCTCACTCACTCTCTCCTCACTCATTCTCTCCTCACTCACTCCTCACCTCACTCACTCACTCTCTCCTCACTCACACTCTCCTCACTCACTCTCTCCTCACTCTCTCCTCACTCACTCCTCACTCACTTCTCACTCACTCCTCACTCACTCTTCACTCTCTCCTCACTCACTCTCTCCTCACTCACTCCTCACTCACTCCTCACTCACTCCTCACTCACTCTCTCCTCACTCACTCCTCACTCACTCCTCACTCACTCTTCACTCTCTCCTCACTCACTCTCTCCTCACTCACTCACTCCTCACTCACTCTTCACTCTCTCCTCACTCACTCACTCCTCACTCACTCCTCACTCACTCACTCACTCTCTCCTCACTCACTCTCTCCTCACTCACTCACTCCTCACTCTTCACTCACTCACTCTCTCCTCACTCACTCCTCACTCACTCCTCACTCACTCTTCACTCACTCACTCACTCTCTCCTCACTCACTCACTCCTCACTCACTCCTCACTCACTCACTCACTCACTCTCTCCTCACTCACTCACGTCCTCACTCACTCTTCACTCACTCACTCACTCTCTCCTCACTCACTCCTCGCTCACTCCTCACTCACTCTTCACTCACTCACTCTCTCCTCACTCACTCACTCCTCACTCACTCCTCACTCACTCACTCACTCTCTCTTCACTCACTCACTCACTCCTCACTCACTCACTCCTCACTTACTCCTCACTCACTCACTCTTCACTCACTCCTCACTCACTCTCTCCTCACTCACTCACTCCTCACTCACTCACTCACTCTCTCCTCACTCACTCTCTCCTCACTCACTCACTCCTCACTCACTCCTCACTCACTCACTCACTCTTCACTCACTCACTCTCTCCTCACTCACTCACTCCTCACTCACTCCTCACTCACTCCTCACTCACTCTTCACTCTCTCCTCACTCACTCTCTCCTCACTCACTCCTCACTCACTCCTCACTCACTCACTCCTCACTCACTCCTCACTCACTCTTCACTCACTCACTCACTCTCTCCTCACTCACTCACAAACTTCTCACTCACTCCTCACTCACTCCTCACTCACTCTTCACTCTCTCCTCACTCACTCTCTCCTCACTCACTCACTCCTCACTCACATCCTCACTCACTCCTCACTCACTCTTCACTCTCTCCTCACTCACTCTCTCCTCACTCATTCTCTCCTCACTCACTCCTCACTTACTCACTCCTCACTCCTCACTCACTCACTCCTCACTCACTCACTCTCTCCTCCCTCACTCCTCACTCACTCCTCACTCACTCACTCTCTCCTCACTCACTCTCTCCTCACTCACTCTCTCCGCACTCACTCCTCACTCACTCTTCACTCTCTCCTCACTCACTCCTCACTCACTCCTCACTCTCTCCTCACTCACTCACAATCCTCACTCACTCCTCACTCACTCCTCACTCACTCACTCACTCCTCTCCTCTCACTCCTCACTCACTCCTCACTCACTCCTCACTCACTACTCACTCACTCTCTCCTCACTCACTCACTCACTCTTTTCTCACTCACTCACTCCTCACTCACTCCTCACTCACTCTTCACTCTCTCCTCCTCACTCCACTCTCCTCACTCACTCACTCACTCACTCACTCTCTTCTCACTCACTCACTCCTCACTCTCTCCTCACTCACTCTTTCCTCACTCACTCACTCACTCTCTCCTCACTCACTCACTCCCCACTCTCTCCTCACTCACTCACTCACTCTTCACTCACTCACTCCTCACTCACTCTTCACTCTCTCCTCACTCACTCTCTCCTCACTCACTCACTCCTCACTCACTCCTCACTCACTCCTCACTCACTCACTCCTCACTCACTCTTCACTCTCTTCTCACTCACTCTCTCCTCACTCACTCACTCCTCACTCACACCTCACTCACTCCTCACTCACTCACTCCTCACTCACTCTTCACTCACTCACTCCTCACTCACTCCTCACTCACTCACTCCTCACTCACTCTTCACTCTCTCCTCACTCACTCTCTCCTCACTCACTCACTCTTCACTCACTCCTCACTCACTCCTCACTCACTCACTCTCTCCCTCACTCACTCTCTCCTCACTCACCTCCTCACTCCTCACTCACTCTCTCCTCACTCACTCACTCCTCAACTCACTCCTCACTCACTCACTCTCTCCTCACTCACTCTCTCCTCACTCACTCCTCACTCACTCACTCACTCACTCTCTCCTCACTCACTCACTCCTCACTCACTCGCTCACTCACTCCTCACTCACTCACTCCTCACTCACTCACTCTCTCCTCATTCACTCTCTCCTCACTCACTCCTCACTCCTCACTCACTCTCTCCTCACTCACTCCTCACTCACTCACTCTCTCCTCACTCACTCACTCCTCACTCACTCGCTCACTCACTCACTCCTCACTCACTCTTCACTCTCTCCTCACTCACTCTCTCCTCACTCACTCACTCCTCACTCACTCCTCACTCACTCCTCACTCACTCTTCACTCTCTCCTCACTCACTCACAAACTTCTCACTCACTCCTCACTCACTCCTCACTCACTCTTCACTCACTCCTCACTCACTCTCTCCTCACTCACTCACTCCTCACTCACTCCTCACTCACTCCTCACTCACTCTTCACTCTCTCCTCACTCACTCTCTCCTCACTCATTCTCTCCTCACTCACTCCTCACTTACTCACTCCTCACTCCTCACTCACTCACTCCTCACTCACTCACTCTCTCCTCCCTCACTCCTCACTCACTCCTCACTCACTCACTCTCTCCTCACTCACTCTCTCCTCACTCACTCTCTCCGCACTCACTCCTCACTCACTCTTCACTCTCTCCTCACTCACTCCTCACTCACTCCTCACTCTCTCCTCACTCACTCACTCCTCACTCACTCCTCACTCACTCCTCACTCACTCACTCACTCTCTTCTCACTCACTCACTCCTCACTCACTCCTCACTCACTACTCACTCACTCCTCACTCACTCTCTCCTCACTCACTCACTCACTCTTTTCTCACTCACTCACTCCTCACTCACTCCTCACTCACTCTTCACTCTCTCCTCACTCACTCTCTCCTCACTCACTCACTCACTCACTCTCTTCTCACTCACTCACTCCTCACTCTCTCCTCACTCACTCTTTCCTCACTCACTCACTCACTCTCTCCTCACTCACTCACTCCCCACTCTCTCCTCCCTCCCTCACTCCCTCTTCCCTCACTCACTCCTCACTCACTCTTCACTCCCTCCTCACTCACTCACTCCTCACTCACTCACTCCTCACTCACTCCTCACTCACTCCTCACTCACTCACTCCTCACTCACTCTTCACTCTCTTCTCACTCACTCTCTCCTCACTCACTCACTCCTCACTCACACCTCACTCACTCCTCACTCACTCACTCCTCACTCACTCTTCACTCACTCACTCCTCACTCACTCCTCACTCACTCACTCCTCACTCACTCTTCACTCTCTCCTCACTCACTCTCTCCTCACTCACTCACTCTTCACTCACTCCTCACTCACTCCTCACTCACTCACTCTCTCCTCACTCACTCTCTCCTCACTCACTCCTCACTCCTCACTCACTCTCTCCTCACTCACTCACTCCTCACTCACTCCTCACTCACTCACTCTCTCCTCACTCACTCTCTCCTCACTCACTCCTCACTCACTCACTCACTCTCTCCTCACTCACTCACTCCTCACTCACTCGCTCACTCACTCCTCACTCACTCACTCCTCACTCACTCACTCTCTCCTCATTCACTCTCTCCTCACTCACTTCTCACTCCTCACTCACTCTCTCCTCACTCACTCCTCACTCACTCACTCTCTCCTCACTCACTCACTCCTCACTCACTCGCTCACTCACTCCTCACTCACTCACTCACTCTCTCCTCACTCACTCCTCACTCACTCACTCACTCACTCACTCTCTCCTCACTCACTCACTCCTCACTCACTCGCTCACTCACTCACTCCTCACTCACTCTCTCCTCACTCACTCTCTCCTCACTCACTCACTCACTCCTCACTCACTCACTCTCTCCTCACTCACTCTCTCCTCACTCACTCCTCACTCCTCACTCACTCTCTCCTCACTCACTCCTCACTCACTCACTCACTCACTCTCACTCTTCACTCTCTCGTCTCGCATCTCTTCTCGTTCCTCGCGCTCTCCACGATCTGTCCTTCACCTCACTGTCGCCCCCTTCGCTCTCCCCTCGCTCTGCCCCCCCCCTCTCCCCGCTCCCCCCTCTCTGCTGTCGCCTTCCTCCAGCCCGCACCGCCACTCGTCTCCCTCCTGCCTCATCGTCCCCTCGGGCTGCTCCCCCGCCCGCTCCCGCAGCTCCTTCTCTTCATTCTCTCGCTCTCATCTCGTCTGCTTGTGCTCCTCATCTCCCGCCACATCATCTTCCACCTCCTCATCTCCCTCCACATCATCTCCCTCCACATCATCTCCCACCACCACATCTCCCTCCACATCATCTCCCTCCACATCATCTCCCACCTCCTTATCTCCCACCACATCATCTCCCACCACATCATCTCCCTCCACATCATCTCCCTCCACATCATCTCCCTCCACATCATCTCCCTCCACATCATCTCCCGCCTCCTCGTCTCCCTCCACATCATCTCCCGCCTCCTCATCTCCCGCCACATCATCTCCCTCCACATCATCTCCCTCCACATCATCTCCCTCCACATCATCTCCCGCCTTCTCATCTCCCACCTCCTCATCTCCCTCCACATCATCTCCCGCCACATCATCTCCCTCCACATCATATCCCTCCACATCATCTCCCTCCACATCATCTCCCGCCTTCTCATCTCCCACCTCCTCATCTCCCTCCACATCATCTCCCTCCACATCATCTCCCTCCACATCATCTCCCGCCTCCTCATCTCCCACCTCCTCATCTCCCTCCACATCATCTCCCGCCACATCATCTCCATCCACATCATCTCCCTCCACATCATCTCCCACCACATCATCTCCCGCCTCCTCATCTCCCACCTCCTCATCTCCCTCCACATCATCTCCCTCCACATCATCTCCCTCCACATCATCTCCCACCACATCATCTCCCGTCTCCTCATCTCCCACCTCCTCATCTCCCGCCACATCATCTCCCTCCACATCATCTCCCTCCACATCATCTCCCTCCACATCATCTCCCGCCACATCATCTCGCTCCACACCATCTCCCACCACATCATCTCCCTCCACATCATCTCCCACCACATCATCTCCCGCCACATCATCTCCCACCACATCATATCCCTCCACATCTCCCTCCACATCATCTCCCGCCTCCTCATCTCCCGCCACATCATCTCCCTCCACATCATCTCCCTCCACATCATCTCCCACCACATCATCTCCCTCCACATCATCTCCCTCCACATCATCTCCCACCACATCATCTCCCTCCACATCATCTCCCGCCTCCTCATCTCCCCCCGCCACTTTTCCTCCTGCCCATTGACCCCCCCCAACCCCCTGCCCCCCGCCCCCCGCCCCCCGCCCCCCGCCCCCCGCCCCCCGCCCCCCGACTGCCCTCGGGGCTCTCCCCTCGCCCCGAGTCCCCGCGGCTCCCGGGCGGCACGCGTGTGAAAGGCACTGCCCCCTCCCCTCATCGCCCCCTCCCCTCATCGCCCCCCCTCCCCCTCGAGCGTGACCGAGTTCACAGGAGCCGGGATGGGGGGGGGGGGGGGCTCCTCCCGCGGAAGAAGGCAGCCCGCTTCTCCTCTCCCGGGGTTGTGGGGGCCGTGGGGCCGTGGGGCTGGGGGTTGGGGGGCTGGGAGCTGTGGGGCTGTGGGGCTGGGGGCTGGGAGCTGTGGGGCTGGGGGGCTGGGAGCTGTGGGGCTGTGGGGTTGGGGGGCTGGGAGCTGTGGGGCTGGGGGCTGGGAGCTGTGGGGCTGGGAGCTGTGGGGCTGGGGGGCTGGGAGCTGTGGGGCTGTGGGGTTGGGGGGCTGGGAGCTGTGGGGCTGTGGGCTGGGAGCTGTGGGGCTGGGGGGCTGGGAGCTGTGGGGTCGTGGGGCCGTGGGGCTGGGGGGCCGTGGGGCTGGGTGCTGGGGGGCTGTGGGGCTGGGGGGGGGGGGGGAGTTTGTGATAATTAAAGGTAATTTTTTTTCTGGTAGCAATTACCGCGACCCGGCCGCGCCGGAGGGGGTCGCGAGTCACGCGCGGGGGGGGGGGGGGCGAGGGGCGCGGGACCCCGGGGAGGGGGGCGGGAGGGGGGGAGAGTTCAGTTTTCGTGACACGGGCAGCAGCGAACAATATTGCGGACATTCCACATTATCATGACGGGGCCATGGTGAACGTTGCAACGAACGCTGTGGGACTTCAAACAAGCTGGTGCTCATTTTTCCACCCCCTGTTGGATGTTCCCCCCCCCCCCCCCCGAGTGGACTGAGTTCGCGGGACTTGAACGCGGAACCCTTCCCGCCGTGCGGCTCGCTCCGTGACCCGGCGCGGAGGTTCGTGATGCGTGGCCGCGAGTGTCGACCCACGGCTGGACGGGGGCCTCCCCACGCCGTGGGGATTACTTGACCATACTTCACCACGCTGGTACGTCCACATAAGGACTGTTCATGTCATTATGCTCACTCAGTGGGCTCGAGATATTGGTAGCGAAAGCCTACGTGTTCAACTGCTGCTTTACTGTTGTGATGATGGTAATGGTGATGATGATGATGTTGTTCATGATGGTGATTATGCGACTGTTGAAAACCGTGTTACACAGAGCATCGCATCCACCCACCCACCCAGCTACTCACTCAATCACTCACCCTACCGGCCACTCACCAACCCAGCCACCCACCCACCTACCTACTCACTCCTCCACTCACTCATTCACGTACCCACTCCCTCACACGTACCCACTCACTCACACGCACCCACTCCCTCACACGTACCCACTCACTCACACGTACCCACTCACTCACACGCACCCACTCCCTCACACGTACCCACTCCCTCACAGGTACCCACTCCCTCACACGTACCCACTCACTCACACGTACCCACTCCCTCACACGCACCCACTCCCTCACACGTACCCACTCCCTCACACGCACCCACTCCCTCACACGTACCCACTCACTCACACGCACCCACTCCCTCACACGCACCCACTCCCTCACAGGTACCCACTCCCTCACACGTACCCACTCCCTCACAGGTACCCACTCCCTCACACGTACCCACTCCCTCACACGCACCCACTCCCTCACAGGTACCCACTCCCTCACACGCACCCACTCCCTCACAGGTACCCACTCACTCACACGCACCCACTCCCTCACACGCACCCACTCCCTCACAGGTACCCACTCCCTCACACGTACCCACTCCCTCACACGCACCCACTCCCTCACAGGTACCCACTCACTCACACGCACCCACTCCCTCACACGCACCCACTCCCTCACAGGTACCCACTCCCTCACACGTACCCACTCCCTCACACGCACCCACTCCCTCACAGGTACCCACTCACTCACACGCACCCACTCCCTCACAGGTACCCACTCACTCACACGCACCCACTCCCTCACACGCACCCACTCCCTCACAGGTACCCACTCCCTCACAGGTACCCACTCCCTCACACGCACCCACTCCCTCACAGGTACCCACTCCCTCACACGTACCCACTCCCTCACACGCACCCACTCCCTCACAGGTACCCACTCCCTCACACGTACCCACTCCCTCACAGGTACCCACTCCCTCACAGGTACCCACTCCCTCACACGCACCCACTCCCTCACAGGTACCCACTCCCTCACACGTACCCACTCCCTCACACGCACCCACTCACTCATTCACGTACCCACTCCGTCACACGTACCCACTCCCTCACACGTACCCACTCCCTCACACGTACCCACTCCCTCACACGTACCCACTCACTCATTCACGTACCCACTCCGTCACACGTACCCACTCCCTCACACGTACCCACTCCCTCACACGCACCCACTCCCTCACACGTACCCACTCCCTCACACGTACCCACTCCCTCACAAGTACCCACTCCCTCACACGTACCCACTCCCTCACACGTACCCACTCCCTCACACGTACCCACTCCCTCACACGTACCCCACTCCCTCACCCACTCCCTCCACGTACCCACTCCGTCACACGTACCCACTCCCTCACACGTACCCACTCCGTCACACGTACCCACTCCCTCACACGTACCCACTCCGTCACACGTACCCACTCCCTCACACGCACCCACTCCCTCACACGCACCCATTCCCTCACACGTACCCACTCCCTCACACGTACCCACTCCCTCACACGTACCCACTCCGTCACACGTACCCACTCCCTCACACGTACCCACTCCCTCACACGTACCCACTCCCTCACACGTACCCACTCCCTCACACGTACCCACTCCCTCACACGCACTCACTCCCTCACACGTACCCACTCCCTCACACGTACCCACTCCCTCACACGTACCCACTCCCTCACACGCACCCACTCCCTCACACGTACCCACTCCCTCACACGTACCCACTCCCTCACACGTACCCACTCCCTCACACGTACCCACTCCGTCACACGTACCCACTCCCTCACACGTACCCACTCCCTCACACGTACCCACTCCCTCACACGCACTCACTCCCTCACACGTACCCACTCCCTCACACGTACCCACTCCCTCACACGTACCCACTCCCTCACACGTACCCGAGCTGAACTCCGGGCGCGAGACTCCCCCAGTGCGAGCACGTGGGGTTCTTGGCCAACTTTGTATGTTCATTGTGTCTCCCTGATTGTATCCTCATCCATTCTCCCCTAGTTGTGTCATCATCCATTGTGTCTCCCTGATTGTGTCTTCATGCATTGTTTTCCCTGATTTTGTCTTCATCCATTGTGTTTCCCTGATTGTGTCCTCATCCATTCTCCCCTAGTTGTGTCATCATCCATTGTGTCTCCCTGATTGTGTCTTCATGCATTGTTTTCCCTGAATGTGTCTTCATCCATTGTGTCTCCCTGATTGTGTCTTCATGCATTGTTTTCCCTGATTGTGTCTTCATCCATTGTGTCTCCCTGATTGTGTCCTCATCCATTCTCCCCTGGTTGTGTCATCATGCATTGTGTCTCCTTGATTATGTCATCATCCATTGTGTCTCCCTGATTGTGTCCTCATCCATTCTCCCCTGATTGTGTCTTCATCCATTGTGTCTCCCTGATTGTGTCCTCATCCATTATGTCTCCCTGATTGTGTCTTCATGCATTGTTTTTCCTGATTGTGTCATCATCCATTGTGTCTCCCTGATTGTGTCCTCATCCATTCTCCCCTGATTGTGTCATCATTCATTGTGTCTCCCTGATTGTGTCATCATGCATTGTGTCTCTCGTATTGTCTCCCGAATGTGCGTCTTGCTGCTGCAACTCCTCAGGTTGACATGAACGCGCCCCGCTCCCACCCGCCCTCGTGCGCCGTTGCGGTGTCAATAGGCGCTCGCTAACAGGAAGCGTCCCCCCGGCCTACAGGGTAAACTCGGGAAGCTGTTTAATATATTAAGTGTGAGAGTGTGGGGAGCGGTGGGAGCAGTGGCTAGCGCACTGCGAACGCGGCGAACCGAGCTCAAATACCACTCACGACCAATAACAGTGGAGAATATCTGCACCAATCCTGGGCCTCCCCTAGGTCAAATCAGCCTCAAAATGAGTACTTAGTGCGATGTGTAAACATCAACACTGGGGAGACAAAGGCGGCCGGCCGTGGTGCTGGCCAAACAGTTCCTCTTGCGCCAGGCCTGCCATCGTAGCTGCTGGCGTAAAAGCGCATCCCTCGACAGTCTGCGTAAGGCTACATTGGGGGGGGGGGGCTGTGTCTCTGTGTACGTGTCTCTGTGTGTACGTGTCTCTGTGTGTCTGTGTCTACACGTGTGTACGTATGTAAGTGTCTGTGTGTGTGCCTCTGGGCACGAGGGGCACAAACTCAAGACCCCGCGTCCAAGATCCAAAGGCCCCGCAACTCGGAATCCGGGCCTTGTCGCGGGGGTCGCGTTTCAAGTTTAGACCCCGGGACTCGCGCGTGCGCGTGGAGGTGGCCGCGCACGGGCGAGGAGGCGGGTGGGTGGAGGGGGGGGCTGGTGGGGGGGGGTCGGATGTTTTTCTATTGTGGGAAGCGCGTGTTCGCGGTGCGCGCGCATCCGGTCTGGCCGCGCATCAGAACCGGCCCCCCGCAAGTAGCGGCGGCGCGCGGGCACGAATGAGAGTTGTGGGTGGGGGTGTGCAGGGGAACATGTGGGTGGTGTGGGGGGGGGCACACACCTCCCCCTTCCTGCTCCCTGTCGCCCCGTGTTGTTTCGGAGTGAAGCAGAGGAGCAGGGAGAGAGCCACTCCACGACTCTCACGTGGGCGTTCGGGTTGTGCTGCGTGTTGTGACGATCGGCATAATGTCCGACGTTTAGCTCCACGTGCCGCGTGGGAGTTTCTTCAAATGCCCGAGCTTCTTAAGAAACCGAAACTGAATCTGAAGAAGGTCGGACATCGTGTGCGTCCATGCGTCACGCGGTGAAAGACGCTCGTCACTCTACAGAACTCGTGCGCGTGTTTGTCTTGTACGGCGGAGAGGCAGTGACTCATAGAGCAGAGGAGGGAGGAGGTCTTGAGCCTGGACTTGAACATAGGCCATAATCGACAGCACGGGTGTCTGGCGGCATCGATTGAGTAAGCGGAGGAATACGAGGAGGAGGAGACACGGTCGTAACAGGGGTAGTAGTGGCAGTGAAAGCCAGAGGAGAGAGATCACCACGAGGAGCGGTACCGAGGAAAGTGCCAGGAGCCGGTCCGGGTCGGAGAAGAGAGAGAGGGGGAGGGGGGCGGGAGCGAGGGGAAGTCGCCAGTGGTGTTGGTGGAGAGGATGGGGGGTGGGGGTGTTGAGAGCGCGGCGCCTCTCATCCTTCCCCTAGGGGGGGCCGGACGCAGACCCCCAGCGTTGCGCGGAACCGGGAGTCGCATCCCAGCCCCCCACTCTCCCCCCAGCACAGGAATGCGCCGTGACCCCGCGCCCGCGCGCTCTCCCGGCAGTGGAACAGGAAAGTGAAATGATTATTTTTAATTCTATTAGCATGACACGCATCCGAGTCGAGGGGGTTCTCCACTGCAATTTACCCCCCCCCACCTCGCCAAGTTCAGCCCCAGTTGAGAGGTCAGGGGTCATGTGAGTGAGCGCGCGATTCCGGCGGCAGAGGAGCGCGGGTGTGAGAAGGAGGAGGAGGTGGGAGGCAGTGAAGGAGAATGGGGGGAGGGGGGCGGGGGTGAGTTCCAGATGTGAGTCGCACTGAACTCCTGCCGCCCCTGGGGGTGGGTCGTAGCGGGGGTGGTAAGGAAGGGGATGGGGGGGGGTGAAGGAGACGCGGGGGTGGGGAATTCTCTGCAGCACGAGCAGGGCGCACGGGGCCACGATGGGACCCAGGATCCGTGGCCGCGTGCGCTCTGACCCATCCCTCCCGGGTCCTCGCTCCCAGCAGGCCCCCAGCTTCCCAGGTCTACAATCCATTCGATATCGAGCACCCCCACCCGCTCCCGGGGTCCCTTGCTGAGTCGCGATGCGGGTTCAGCCAGGAGTCTGAGTACACGTGCAAGTGTGTGCGCGTGCCCGTGTGCGTCCATTCCAGCGCGCGTGGAACACTCACACGGGGAGCGGTGGCGCAGTGGTGAGCGCACTACACTACAAACCCGGCGACCCGAGTTCGATTTCCGCTCACGATCAATAATGAATCTTTGAACCGGTCTCGGGCCTCCCCTACGTCGACTCAGCATTAACTGAGCACTTGGTGTGGTGTATAAGCACCAGCATCCGGGAGACAAAGGCGGCCGGGCGTAGTGCTGGCCACTCACCCTCCTCGTGTGCCGTGCAGGCCTTTATAGATGCTGCTCGCTATGAGCACTTGCCCCACAAGTCCGTGAGAAGCTATACGGGGGATCTTTGTGTTTGTCTCGCGCGCGTGCACGTGCACAGAGCGCGTGGGTGCGGACACCCAGTGCGCATTACACATGGAAACACACACACACGTGTCACACACCGTCACACACACACGTGTTATACACCGACATACACACACACGTGTTACATACCGACACACACGTGTTATACACCCACGCACCCGTGGTGCACACAGATGGATACACACAGCACACAAACACACAAGTGTATCATGCACGCCTCGATTACACACAGATGCGCATGCAAAGTAACAATCATAGCGGAGTGGCAACCAAGGAGTGGAACGCGTCCGAGAGCGTCGTTCGATGTGGAGATGGAGCGACGAAATAAGTCGACGTGCAGCAGGTGCGGCGGCGGCACCTTCATCCAGCAGTGGATTGGCCATGACCAGTGATGATGATGATACACGCATGCAACTTAACACAAAGAGCCCCCCCCCCACCCGTATACCCTTCCACCGCTGTTAGCGAGCTCCTATTTAGGTCTGGACGGCGCACCAGGAGGCGATGTGGCCAGCACTAGGTCCACATCCACATATATACATACGCACACGTGTGTTTACATGGTGTGTGAGTGTGTGCTTGTACGAGTGTGAGTGTTTGTATGTATGAGTGTGCGCGTGCGTGTCATTGTGTCTACGAGCGCATGTGTGTGTGTGTATTAGTGTGTGTGTTAGTGTGTGTGTTAGTGTGTGTGTGTTAGTGTTTGTGTGTGTTAGTGTGTGTGTTAGTGTGTGTGTTAGTGTGTGTGTCAGTGTGTGTGTTAGTGTGTGTGTGTTAGTGTGTGTGTTAGTGTGTGTGTTAGTGTGTGTGTGTGTGTTAGTGTGTGTGTGTTAGTGTGTGTGTTAGTGTGTGTGTTAGTGTGTGTTAGTGTGTGTGTTAGTGTGTGTGTGTTAGTGTGTGTGTTAGTGTGTGTGTATTAGTGTGTGTGTTAGTGTGTGTGTTAGTGTGTGTGTGTTAGTGTGTGTGTTAGTGTGTGTGTGGACCAGTCGTCCTAGGGTATCCCCTCAGTCGACTCAGCCTCCAATGAGTACCTGGTGAAATGTGTATATGTCGCCACTAGGGAGACAAAGGCGGTCGGGCGTGGTGCTGGCCACCCACCCCCTCGTGTGCCGTGCCGGCCTTCATAGGTGCTTGCTAACGGTACTTGCCCCAACAGTCTGTTAAGGCTACACGGGGGATATTTGCATCTGTGTGTGTATGTCTGTATGTGTATCTGTGTGTGTGTATCTGTGTGTGTATCTGTGCGTGTATCTGTGTGTGTGTACCTGTGCGTGTGTCTGTGTGTGTATCTGTGTGTGGGGAGCGGTAGTGTAGCGGTTAGCGCGCTGCGCTATGAACCTGGCGGCCCGGGTTCGATTACCGCTCACGGCCAACACCAGTGACGATTATCTGAACCGGTCCTGGGCCTCCCCTAGGTCGACTCAGCCTGAAATGAGTACCTGGTGCGGTGTGTAAACATCGCCACTGGGGATACAAAGGCGGTCGGTCGTGGTGCTGGCCACCCATCCCCTCGTGTACCGTTCTGGCCTTCATAGCTGCTCGCTAACAGCACTTGCCCCTACAGTCTGTTAAGGCTATACGGGGGATCTTTATCTGTGTGTGTATCTGTGTGTGAGAGTGAGTGAGTGAGGGCGCGCTACGGGAAGCCAGATGGCCTATTTCTGTCGCCGTGCTCACGCTCTCGCGGTTCCCCGCCCCCGCGTGACCCACCCCTCCACCCGAGCGAGCGGCCACTGCGTCCTTGCGCCTTGCGCCAGGGTGGCCACTGCAGCGGGCACACTGCGCCTCCTGGCAGCAAGTGCCCGGGTTCGACTCTGGACTCGGGCGCCTCTGGATGTTTGCTCCCCTTGTTCTGCGTTCGTTCCCTCCGGGTTGTCCGGTTTCCTCCTCACGGAGCTAAACACACAATGTAACTGCTCTTGGCGAAACCACATCCCAAAGCTTAAGCATTCCCTGCAAATTACTCAATTGGGCTCACGCGCAGCAGCAGCAGTAACATCGCTTCTCTACTGCGAGAACTTGCCAGGACCCTCCTGGAAAAAGAGTATTGAGACTCAATGAGATTTTCCTGGGTAAACAAGCAGAGTCATAAAAAAAAATCCCCGTGGCATTATTAAGTTCGGCTGAGTTCCTCCCTCCACCCCGCGCTGATTAAACACTAAACTATAACATTTTACAAAAAAATTAATTTGACCAGGTAAGGCCTCCTGAGCTATTTTGTTATTTTTCATAAGCGACCTGGCCACAAAGTAGAGTTCAACCAAGTGGCTTATTGTCCCGTGGACATTTATAGCAGCCAAACACTCGAAACGCGTGTTTCTAAATGAGGAGAGAAAACCCGGAGGACCTGCAGAAAAGTCCACGCGACCACGGGGAGAAACACGCAAACTCCAAATACACAGCAGCAGGCGGTCAGGGTCAAGCCCACGACCTCCTGTCCACCAGGCGAGGTAGTTAACATCTCGTCGTGTCGCGGAGCATTGTGGATGCAGGCCCAGTGAGAGGGGAGGCACCACCGTTTGGAGGGGGTTGACTCAGTCCTCATCATCCCTCTCACTGGGGTCGATATAATTAGGAGTACTACTTTGCGGGAAGTCAACAACAGCGAAGACTCGCCCCCGCTATAGGAACGTGCACTTGCCACCAGGGCTGTACACGAGAGATGAGCACGGATCCCTTCGAGGTGACGTGAGCAGGAGGTCGTTTCGTGGCCACGAGGACCCGCAACTTGGGTCTCCAGGTACAGGCGCGGGCATCGCGTGAATGGCATCGCCCGATCGGCTTCCCACACCACAAATGCCTTCCAGCAGCATTCGTTCAAGCAAAGCAAACTCTACACCGAGTTTCTGGCCTGGTTTCGACCCTTCTGGGTATCATCAGCAGAACCCTATGGGGAGAGCCATCATATCTCCAGGAGACCGCGGCGAGATCCTGCGAGTCTCGGGGGGCGGGGGGGGTCTGTGTTCTGTGAGGGTGGTCTCTGTTTTATGCGTAAAGGGGAAGGTGGGGGTCTGTGTTGTGTAAGTGGGGGGGGGTCTGTGTTGTGTAAGTGGGGGGGCGGCCTGTGATGTGTAAGGGTTCAGGAGGTGGGTTGGGGGGCGGGGGTAGAGTTGAGTTCGAGGGGGGGGGGGGTCGCGCGCTCTGCAGGGATCGGGTTGCGCATGCGCGCGCGCCGCCGCCACGCCAGACGGGGCCGGTGACGCCGCGTGTCGCGCGCACGTGGTGTGGGGGGCGGGGGGTATGCACGTGGTGCATTGTGGGGATTACGCGCTATTATTCCACTGCTTGTTTAGCCAGCAAAGTCTCACTGAGTCTCAAGACTCGTTTTCGGGGGGGTTCTGCCAAGTTTTAGGGGGCCATGTTGGCTATTGCTGTCTAATCCCAATTGACTAATTTGCAAGTCATTTTTCAGCATTGGGGATTTTTGGCCAATACCAGTTACGTTGTGTGTGAGATTTTTTTTTAAATTAGCTATGGGAGTAAACCGGATAACCTGGAGGAAACGCGTGCAGAGCAGAGGAAGAGAATACAAGCCTAACACAGAGATGCGCTCGAATGGGGAATCGAACCGAGGTCTTGTGGCTGTGAGTCGCGGGCATTGCCACTGCGCCGCACTGCAGCCGATGACCAGGAGCCGCCTCTCAGCGTCCCCGCGCCCTCCCGCCCGCAGCGCCCAGAGTCAAGGTCAAGAGGTCACCACAGCAGCCGCCCGATTCCACAAGCACCACGACCAACACCACGTCTCGCCATCGCCTCCACGCTCCTCCTGCCGGGGCCCCGGGCCGTTGGGAGGACCACACGCCTGACCTCCAGGGTCTGCACCTCTCGTCGCATCGTCACCATCATCTGGGGATCGCCTTGATTCGATTTACAGGCGACGTGGCCCCTATTCGAGTCGTCATCATCACCGCCGCCACGCCGCTCAGGAGCTTCCCCTGGCTCGCGTGCCACCGCGATGTCTCGCTCACACCACGTCTCCCACACCCCCCCCCCCTCCGATCTATTCCCCGACCATGCAATGCTGACATCCTCCGAATAATGATACAGAGACATTTGTTAATCCACTGCTGGATGGATCAAGGCGATTGTTTGAACGTGCTTCACCACCCTGGTCATTGCGCATCGGCGAATGTACATGCACCACCAATGTACCGCATATGGTTCGTATACACGTGCGTGTGCGTGTACATGTGTCTGTGTACATGTTTGTATGCCTACGTGTGTGTGTGTAGAGTAGGAAGGCGGGAGAGAAGCAGGGATGAAGGAAGGGCAGGAAAGGAGAGGAGGGTAGAACATCAGGAGGGAGGGAAGGAATGAGAGAGGGGGAGAGAATGAGCGAGTTAATTAAGAGAAGGAGGGAGGTAGGGCGCGAGAGAAGGAGGGAGGGAGAAAGATAATAAAACAAAACGAGAAAGGGAGAGGGGGGGAGAGGGGGGGAGCTGACCGCGCGCGTTCACGGTGTGAGTTTGACGGCCGTGGGTCGCGGCGACCCGACGTGCCGAGCTCGGGATGCCAATAGCATGTGCAGGCGCGGGAGATGCGGAGAGGAGCTAATGTCCCCCCATCAAAGATTCATGCACCCGTCTGGGGGGGGCAGGGGGGGGCTGTCCCCCGCTCCCCCCCCAACTCGCACCCCGATGCCCCTCGCGCAGTCCGCGTTTGCGTCCCCACGACTTTCCTCTCCCCGGGACTCGAAAACTCCAGCATCGACTCGCGCTGCCGTGTCGCCACCTCGTCGTCTCTCCGTCGTCACAGGCCTCGTCACAACGACGACTCGCATCCAATCAGCACCCAATCCTATCGTGGTCATCACCACCACGACGCAAAGACAAAGATCCCCCGTATAGCCTGAACAGACGGTTGGGGCAAGTGCACCTATGAAGAGCTGCACGGCACACGGGAGAGCGAGTGGCCAACACTACGCCCGGCCGCCTTTGTCTCCCTAGTGCTGAATTTTTTACACACCGCATCAAGTACTCATTTAAAGCTGAGTCAATCTAAGGGAGGCCTATAACCAGTTCAGATCATCTTCCCCGATGTTGGTCTTGAGCAGGAATCGAACTCGGGGGGCCGAGTTCATTGCGCTCAGTACAACACGATAGCCCCCCACTGTCATCATTACTAATCATCACTACTAATCATCATCATCATCACTACTAATCATCACTACTAATCATCATCATCATCATTACTAATCATCACTACTAATCATCACTAATAATCATCACTACTAATCATCACTACTAATCATCATTACTAATCATCATCATCACTACTAATCATCACTACTAATCATCATTACTAATCATCATCACTACTAATCATCACTACTAATCATCATCATTACTAATCATCATTACTAATCATCACTACTAATCATCATTACTAATGATTACTAATCATCATCATCATTACTAATCATCATTACTAATCATCATTACTAATCATCATTACTAATCATCACTACTAATCATCATCATCACTACTAATCATCACTACTAATCATCACTACTAATCATTATTACTAATGATTACTAATCATCATCATCATTACTAATGATTACTAATCATCATTACTAATCATCACTACTAATCATCATCATCATCATTACTAATCATCATTACTAATCATCACTACTAATCATCATCATCACTACTAATCATCACTACTAATCATCACTACTAATCATCATTACTAATGATTACTAATCATCATCATCATTACTAATGATTACTAATCATCATTACTAATCATCACTACTAATCATCATCATCATTACTAATCATCATTACTAATCATCATTACTAATCATCATTATCATTACTAATCATCAACCGCAATAATTACCATCCATCCCAAATCACTACTCAACCCCCATCATCATCATCACCATCACATAACCCCCATCATCAACACCATCACGTAACCCCATCATCACCATCACGTGATCACCATCACATAACCCCATCATCATCACCATCACGTAACCCCCATCATCATCGTCGTCTCCATCATGCCCGCCCCTCCCCGCGTCACGTCACGTGCGGCCGAGTGGCTCCGCTCATTGGACGAGCGGGCAGAGGTCGCGACGAGAGAGACTCCCGAGGGTGTCGTGGGGGGGCATGGGGGGGTGGGGGGGTTGAGTGTAAGTGGCGGAAAATGGGGGGCAACAATGGGGGGCGGGGGGGGGAGGACCCGTGGGGTTGCAGAGCGGAGAGCTTCCAAGCGCATTGCAGCTTCTCATCCACAAAACGAGAAACTCTCCCTCTGCTCCCCCGCGCTCTCCTCCCCGTGTTTCTCTCCTCCCCGTGTCTCTCCCTCTCCTCCCCGTGTTTCTCTCTCCTCCCCGTGTCTCTTCTCCCCGTGTGTCTCTCTCTCCCCCCCGTGTCTCTCTCTCTCCCCCCCGTGTCTCTCTCCTCCCCGTGTCTCTCTCCTCCCCGTGTTTCTCTCCTCCCCGTGTCTCTCCCTCTCCTCCCCGTGCTTCTCTCTCCTCCCCGTGTCTCTTCTCCCCGTGCCTCTCTCTCTCCCCCCCGTGTCTCTCTCTCCCCCCCCCGTGTCTCTCTCCTCCCCGTGTCTCTCTCCTTCCCGTGTCTCTCTCCTTCCCGTGTCTCTCTCTCTCCCCCCGTGTCTCTCTCTCTCTCCCCCGTGTCTCTCTCTCTCCCCCCCGTGTCTATCTCTCTCCTCCCCGTGTCTCTCTCCTCCCCGTGTCTCTCTCCTTCCCGTGTCTCTCTCTCTCCCCCCGTGTCTCTCTCTCCTCCCCGTGTCTCCCTCTCCTCCCCGTGTCTCTCCCTCTCCTCCCCGTGTCTCACTTTCCTCCCCGTGTCTCTTCTCCCCGTGTCTCTCTCTCTCCCCCCCGTGTCTCTCTCTCCTCCCCGTGCCTCTCTCCCCCCGTGTCTCTCTCTCCTCCCCGTGTCTCTCTCTCCTCCCCGTGTCTCTCCCTCTCCTCCCCGTGTCTCACTTTCCTCCCCGTGTCTCTTCTCCCCGTGTCTCTCTCTCTCCCCCCCGTGTCTCTCTCTCCTTCCCGTGCCTCTCTCTCTCCCCCCGTGTCTCTCTCTCCTCCCCGTGTCTCTCTCTCCTCCCCGTGTCTCTCCCTCTCCTCCCCGTGTCTCACTTTCCTCCCCGTGTCTCTTCTCCCCGTGTCTCTCTCTCTCCCCCCCCCGTGTCTCTCTCTCCTCCCCGTGCCTCTCTCTGCCCGTAATCTCTCTCGCTCTCCCCCCTCTCCCTTACTCCCACTGTCCCTCTCTCCACCCCTACTCTCCCCTTGTCTCTGCCCCCTCGCCCGTCTCCCGGACGCTCCCTCCTCTCCCTCTCGAGCCACGCGCATCAGCATCGACCGCCGGGGGTGAGATCAAAGGCGGGGGGGGGGGCGCGGAGTGGAGGAGGGCGCAGTCCAAGGGCTGAGCTGCGACACGGCGCGGGAGGGGGGGGGTCCCGGTGGGCGGTGGTGGTGGCCACAGTGGCGGTGGTTGTGGTAAAGGTGGTAGTGATATTGGTGGCGGTTGTAGGATAAGTGGTGGTGGTGGTTGTGGTAAAGGTGGTAGTGATATTGGTGGCGGTTGTAGGATAAGTGGTGGTGGTGGTTGTGGTGACAGAAATGGTGGCGGTGATGATAGCGGCAGCGGTTGGTCGTAAGTGGCGATCGTGGCGGGGTTGGTGGTCGGAGTGGGGGAGCGGTGGTGCAGTCGTTAGCGCGCCGCTCTGCGAACCTGGCGACCCGAGTTCGATTCCCGCTCACGGCTAACACCCAGTGACGGTTATCTGAACCGGTCCTGGGCCTCCCCTAGGTCAACTCAGCCTCAAATTAGTACCTGCTGCGGTGTGTAAATATCGCCACTAGGGAGACAAAGGCGGCCGGGCGTGGTGCTGGCCACCAAACTTTTCGTGTGCCGTGCCGGCCTTTATAGGCGGTCGCTAACAGCACTTGCCCCAACTATCTATTGAGGCTACACGGGGATCTTTGTCCTAGTGGTGGTGATGATCGTAGTGATGGTGGTCGGAGTGTTTGGTGGTGGTGGTGGTCGTAGTGATGGTGGTCGGAGTGTTTGGTGGTGGTGGTGGTGGTGGTCGTAGTGATGGTGGTCGGAGTGTTTGGTGGTGGTGGTGGTGGTGGTCGTAGTGATGGTGGTCGGAGTGTTTGGTGGTGGTGGTGGTCGCGTGAGTTCCCGTGCTGCCGGGAGCCCCGCCAGCGCGATGAGCGGTTCACGGATTCGGGTTCACGGCCGCGAGCCACCCGCGGCTCCTCGCTCCACGCGTCGCTAGAAATCGGCGGAAGTCCCCGGCAGGGCTCGTTAGAGAGCGACACCCTCCGCTAATGGGTTTTGGGTCCCGGGAGGTGTCTGGACTATGGGAGGAGTGATGGGATAGGGGGGGGGGTCAGTGGCCGCTTTGTCGGAGCGAGCAGAGAGTCAATCATTTGATTAAGTCAGGGCGCTCCATTATTAGATTAGAATTGACTGGGGCACACCGCGCGCTAACCCCGACACCAACGCGGCCCACGCGGATTCTGCCGGCGAGAGAAGCGGGGGGGGGCAGCCCCCCCCCTAATACCATTACCCCGCGAGGAGCCAGGGGGCGCGGCCTAATGCGGTTACAGACCCGAGGGGGCCAGGGCCCCGGTCCCTCGCCCGGCGCTCGCGCGTGGGAACAGGGAAAGACAAAGATTCCCCGAATAGCCTTTCGGCAGGCTTTTAGGACAAGTGTTGTTAGCGAGCGCCTTGTGAAGGCCGAGATGGCCCACGAGGGGGGGGGGTGCGGCCAGCACCCCACGCCTGGCCACCTTCGACTCGCTTCTGCTTATTCTTATTTGCTGAGTCGACCTAGGGGAGGCCACAGGACACGTTGAGATGTATGTTGAACTTCTTTCGCACCGTATGCAGGCAACCGTCTTAATCGGAAGTGCGAGGGGAGGGCAGCAGATTGGCTGCGAGCTGGAATCGAATTCGGGTGTCCGGATTATAATCACGGTGGTGCGCGAACCACTGCGCCACCCCTCCCCAAATCAAAGATCCCCCATCTCGCCTGAACGTTGGAGCACACATGCGCACACATGTGTACGTACACACGCCCACGTGTACCTCCACCTGTGCGCAAGAGTCACCGAGAGGGCTCTCGCGTTGATGCGGGTGAAGTCACAGGTGCTGTTGGTGATGTCCCGCATGATGATGTTAGTGGTGTCGCGGTGATGATACGGGTGATGTAGTGGGTGATGTAGTTGGTGATGTAGTGGGTGATGTAGTGGGTGATGTAGTGGGTGATGCCGTGCCAACGCATCACATGATGTGCGCAGTAGCGCCTGGTGTTATCCGACAATCAGGGATGGTGTCGAGACGAGGGGAATATCAACAACAACAGTTCCCTTTATTGGTCCAGGCTCGCCTTACTGAGTCTCAAGAACCAGGAGGGTGCTGCTACATTGCAATGTTCGCCATCGATGCCACCATTGTCGAGATGCTGGCTTCGTGTGGGAGGGAGGCCGAGAACCCCTGGGGAGAACGCAGCACGCACAAGGGAGGTCGCGCTCGCAGCTCCGCACAGATAGACTCGATAATCCACGGCTCCACTGCCATATTCTCGCCGCACCGCAGCCCAAGAAATGTAACACGCGGTATTGCCAGGGTGTCTCCGATCCACAAACGATAGCCTGGCTCGATTCAAGACACGTGCTCCACACTCATCGACACAACGTGGCTCGCTGATGAGTCCCTGCCAAGTCCGAGTCTCTCGGTCTACGATGAGTCCCTGTACCCCTGAGTTCCTCACTTCCAAATGAGCGAGTCCCTGGTGATGGACTCACTCATCCCTCTCGCTCGCTCGTGGCGCGGGAGGGAGAGCTTCAGCACGAGTCGTCCCTTCTCCCCCCCTCTCTCTCCCGCTGTGTGTGAGAGAGGGAGGGAGAGCTTCAGCACGAGTCGTCCCTTCTCCCCCCCCCCTCTCTCTCCCGCTGTGTGAGAGAGAGGGAGGGAGAGCTTCAGCACGAGTCGTCCCTTCTCCCCCCCCCTCTCTCTCCCGCTCGTGGCTCTCTCCTCCCCGCCGCGAGTCTCCCCCGCGGCCGCCGCTGGCCGCGTAATCAGGCCACGCGCGGAATCTGCCCGACTCAAGGTTAATCGTTATCACAGACGAGGATTAGAGACGAGTGCGGAGGGGGGGGGGGGGGACTGGGGGGCCGATGGGAGGAGGGGGGGCGAGGGGGGAGGGGGGCTGGGGGGCTTCGTCCCCACGGACCCCAGCTGCTCTTGGCTCTGAGTTCTCCCGCGCGCGTGTTCGCGTGCACGTGCGCGTGTGATGTGTGTGCGGCGCGTCGATGCGATGGGGGTGTGATGGGAGGGCGATGATGAGTGTATGCGTGCGTGATGGCTGTATGATAGCTGTGCCATGGGGTGCTCGTGTAATGTTTGTGTGTGATGTTGTGTGTCCGTATGATGGCCATGTGTGTGCACGTGTTGATGCTGCGATTAGGGGGTGTCTGCATGATGAGTGTGAGTCTATGTGTGACATGTGTCTGTGTGATGGGTGTGTGATGCATATGATGGGTGTGTCTGTGTGAGGTGTGATGTGTGTGTGATGCGTGTGTAATGTGTCCATGTGTGATGTGTGTTGTTGTGGTGTGTGTTGTTGTGGTGTTTGTTGTTGTGGTGTGTGTTGTTGTGGTATGTGTTGTTGTGGTGTATGTTGTTGTGGTGTGTTGTTGTGGTGTGTGTTGTTGTGGTATGTGTTGTTGTGGTGTATGTGGTTGTGGTGTGTTGTTGTGGTGTGTGTTGTTGTGGTGTGTGTTGTTGTGGTGTGTGTTGTTTCGGTGTGTGTTGCTGTAATGTGTGTTGCTGTGGTTTGTGTTGTTGTGGTGTGTGTTGTTGTGTGTTGTTGTGTTGTGGTGTGTGTTGTTGTGGTGTGTGTTGTTGTGGTGTGTGTTGTTGTGGTGTGTGTTGTTGTGGTGTGTGTTGTTGTGGTGTGTGTTGTTGTGGTGTGTGTTGTTGTGGTGTGTGTTGTTGTGGTGTGTATTGTTGTGGTGTGTGTTGTTGTGGTGTGTGTTGTTGTGGTGTGTGTTGTTGTGGTGTGTGTGTTATGGGTGCAGCTGGCGTCAGTTCCCGGGCCTGGTTGTGGGGGTGATGAGAAGGTGATGGGGGTGATGGGAGGGGGGCTGATGGAGGGGCGGGGGGGAGGGGCGGGGGGGAGGGGCGGGTGTCGCCCCCGCGCCTGTTTCCCATCACTCCCTGAAAATCGCGCCGCGGCCGTGACGTCACCGCAGCTCTCGGCGCCTCCGGGTCAGGGAGGGGGCGGGGGGGTGAGGGGGAGGGGGGGTTGAGGGGAGGGGGGGTTGAGGGGGAGGGGCGGGGGGGTGAGGGGGAGGGGGGGTTGAGGGGAGGGGGGGTTGAGGGGGAGGGGCGGGGGGGTTGAGGGGAGGGGGGGTTGAGTGAGAGGGGCGGGGGGGTTGAGGGGGAGGGGCGGGTGGGGTTGATGGGGAGGGGCGGGGGGGGTTGAGGGGGAGGGGCGGGGGGTTGAGGGGGAGGGGGTTGAGGGGGAGGGGGGTTGAGGGGGAGGGGCGGGGGGGTTGAGGGGGTGGGGGGGGTTCGCGTTTTCACGCCGCGTCGCTTTGCGGAGTCGCGTCGAGTCGCGATCGCGGGAATTCAAACGCGGGGCCCGACCCCGACCCCGACTCCGACCCCGACCCCGACTCCGACTCCGACCCCGACTCCGACCCCGACCCCGACCCCGACCCCGACTCCGACCCCGACCCCGACCCCGACCCCGACCCCGACCCCGACTCCGACCCCGACTCCGACTCCGACCCGACTCCGACCCCGACTCCGACCCCGACTCCGACCCCGACTCCGACCCCGACTCCGACTCCGACCCCGACCCCGACCCCGACTCCGACCCCGACCCGACTCCGACCCCGACCCCGACCCCGACCCCGACTCCGACTCCGACCCCGACCCCGACTCCGACCCCGACTCCGACCCCGACTCCGACTCCGACCCCGACCCCGACTCCGACCCCGACCCCGACCCCGAGTCCAACCCCGACCCCGACCCCGACTCCGACTCCGACCCCGACCCCGACTCCGACCCCGACCCCGAGTCCAACCCCGACTCCGACCCCGACCCCGACTCCGATCCCGACCCTGACTCCGACCCCGACTCCGACTCCGACCCCGACCCCGACCCCGACCCCGACTCCGACCCCGACCCCGACTCCGACCCCGACTCCGACTCCGACCCCGACCCCGACTCCGACCCCGACCCCGACCCCGAGTCCAACCCCGACCCCGACTCTGACCCCGACCCCGACTCCGACCCCGACCCCGACCCCGACTCCGACCCCGACTCCGACTCCGACCCCGACCCCGACTCCGACCCCGACTCCGACCCCGACTCCGACTCCGACCCCGACCCCGACTCCGACCCCGACCCCGACTCCAACCCCGACCCCGACTCCGACCCCGACCCCGACTCCGACCCCGACCCCGAGTCCAACCCCGACCCCGACTCCGACCCCGACTCCGACCCCGACCCCGAGTCCAACCCCGACCCCGACTCCGACCCCGACTCTGACCCCGACCAAGGTTGACTCGGCCTGAAACGAGCAGGTGCCACGTTAAAGAGCTGCGACGTGTGACTATCGGTGATGGAAAGACAAAGACGGCCGCGCGCGTGTGCCACCTGAACCCCAGGACGGTTGTGTCGTGCGTACGTGTCGGCTCCACGGGGGGTCTTTGTATGGACGTGTCTATGTGAATGCTGCATCACAGTGCACCTAGCCTGGCACGAGCGCTGTGTGGTGACGTCACCGCACCTATTGTATCTGCGTGCACGTGTTCATGGACGTAAGTGGGAACTGTGGCGCAGTGGTTAGCGCAATGCGCTAGGAGCCCGACGACCCGAGTTCATTTCCCAGCCACTGCCAACATCAGTGTTGTGTGAGATCTGAACCCGGGTCCTGGGATCCCCTACGTCCACTCAGCTATAACTGAGTACCTGGTGCGGTGTGTAAACATCAGCACGAGGGAGACAAATGCGGTCGGCCGTGCTGCTGGCCACACCACCCCCTCGTGTGCCACCGTGTTGGCCTCATAGGTGCTCGCTAACAAAACTTGCCCCAACAGTCTGATAAAGGCTATAGAGGGGACCTTTGTCTTTGTGAGCGAGTGCGCACTGCTGGAATTTGGAAGACGCCGTTCCTCGCTACTTTATCCCAAGGCCGACTCGGAGCGAAACGCCGATGCGGGTCCCAACGCGAACGTAAATAACGCCCCCCCCCAGCACCACCACGCCCCCACACGTGGAAAATACGCGACGACCAATTAATCCACCAACACAAAGTAGCGTCTGCGCTTCATACATCTGGCAGCTCGTCAGCATTGGTTCAAGTGAGCCCGACTGCTGGTGAGCCACCGAATGTTGAAACCGGAAGGTATGGTCTATGGGAGGGTCGTCCGCTCGTAATTTTGACAGCCAATCACCCCCTCCCCCCATCATCGCAATGATGTATGAATTCTACACGGAGCTTGATTCGACGAATCGACTTGATTTTTGTGACGACACGATGCGTCTCGTGTGTATCTCTCGTTGCTGTTGTGTGCAGCTCACAGGTCGGTCTTGTGTCTTACATTACCTCTACACGCAAGGGGCTTCATGCCAGGCCGCTGTGGTAGGTGAGTATCTATCATCAGCACCCGGGCACGGCACATTCAGGACGCCACCTCTCGCTACATTACTCACGCACCAACTACCTGCCCGCACCACGCGGTCGATTGTAATCGATGCGCACGTTGCACGCTCCACGCATCCCACCCACATCGATTCATCCCCTTCCGTGATGTGGGTGGGGGAGTTCCGCTGGTAGCCCCCCACCTCCACCGCCCCCCCCCCCCCCCCCCCCCGCTGTGGTGGAGTCATTCGAGGCGTCCGGCTTTGCGCCGCTAATCCGCGCACAATCCAATATAACGCGCTAACGCCGCGATAACTCCACCGCGAGGGGTGAACGAGCGGATTAGCGCCACCTCCCACTCGCAGCCTCCCTGCCCAGGTTCCCCCAAACCCCGCACCGCCCCTCCAGTTTGGGAGCCACAATTAGCGGCGTGGAGAGTCTCGATTTGACTCCGCCAGAGACGCTCGTCCCCGGAGCGCAAACGTCGCGCTCACGCCTCGTCTGTACCACGCGCATCGCTGCGACAGGCGGGCTGGTGGAGCCCTTGGGGGGCAGGGGTGGGGGCAGGGGTGGGGGCAGGGGTGGGGGCAGGGGTGGGGGCAGGGGTGGGGGCAGCGTCTCCATCCCCACCCTCGCCACCCCCGCTCAATGGAGTGGCTGTGTTGACTTATGGCCTGGAGTCGCGAGAGCCACGGCCATGACCTTTACCCTGACCCGAACCTTTACCCTGACCTTTACCCTGACCCGAACCTTTACCCTGACCTTTACCCTGACCCGAACCTTTACCCTGACCTTTACCCTGACCCGAACCTTTACCCTGACCTTTACCCTGATCCGAACCTTTACCCTGACCTTTACCCTGACCCGAACCTTTACCCTGGCCCTAATCTTTATTCTGACCTTAACCTTTACCCTGACCCTGACCTTTACCCTGGCCCGTGTTAGAACTCTGCCCCGAGTTCTATCACCCCTGGCCCCTGGTGTGTGCCTGAGTGGGGTGGTGGGGAGACAAAATGGGGGGGGGGGGGGTGTTGAAATTGGGGGCCTTATGGGGGAGGGGTTGGGGTGGCTATGATTGGGGATCAACGAAGGGGATCGGGACTCGCGGGGGATCCTGGAAGCGGGATCACGGGGATCACAGCGGCCTCCTGAGAAATACAGGAAACTAGAGATTTCCCGAAGGACCCCCCCCCCGTTGCCCCCACCCCCTCCCTTCCCCTGGGGCTGAGGGGCGGGGCTGCTGGGTGCGCGCATTGCGAAGGTAAACACGGAAATGAATTAAGAGGCGGCACGAGCGCCGCTTCCTTCCTCCCTCATTCCGCACGTTCCCCCCCCGACCCCTCCCCTCGGGGCAGAGGGTGAGGCGAGGGGAGGGGCGAGTAATCACCAGCTATTTGTGACGTCACCGCGGCAGGGGAGTGCGAACGAGGAGAGCGTGCACCTAGGCTGGCACCACCTGAGGGGGAGAAGAGGGATCAGGGGAACGGGCGGAGGGAGGGCGAGGGGATGGAGCTGCGGGGGCTGTGCGAGGGAGGGGGGGTGGGGGGGTGGGGGGGTGGGGGTGGGGGGTGGGGGGGTGGGGGGGAGCAGACGGGGGGCGCAGATCTACATCTGTCATGGCCCCGGGATAGACATTCCACGTGGCGTGGCAACTCGCGCAGCCTAATCACGGCAACGTGCTGCTGCTACTACTGCTGCTGCTACTACTGCTGCTGCTACTACTGCTGCTGCTACTACTGCTGCTGCTACTACTGCTGCTGCTACTACTGCTGCTGCTACTACTGCTGCTGCTACTACTGCTGCTGCTACTACTGCTGCTGTTACTACTGTTACTACTGCTGTTACTACTGCTGCTGCTACTACTGCTGCTGTTACTACTGATGTTACTACTGCTGCTGTTACTGCTGCTGCTGCTGCTGCTACTACTGCTGCTACTACTGCTGCTGCTACTACTGCTGCTACTACTACTGTTACTACTGCTGTTACTACTGCTGTTACTACTGCTACTACTGCTGCTACTACTGTTACTACTGCTGTTACTACTGCTGTTACTACTGCTACTACTGCTGCTACTGCTGCTACTACTGCTGCTACTGCTGCTGTTACTACTGTTACTACTGCTGCTACTACTACTGTTACTACTGCTGCTGCTACTACTGCTGCTACTACTACTGTTACTACTGCTGTTACTACTGCTGCTACTACTACTGTTACTACTGCTGTTACTACTGCTACTGCTGCTACTACTACTGTTACTACTGCTGTTACTACTGCTGCTGCTACTACTGCTGCTACTACTGCTGTTACTACTGCTGCTACTACTACTGCTGCTGCTACTACTGCTGTTACTGCTGTTACTACTGCTGCTGCTACTACTGCTGCTACTACTACTGTTACTACTGCTGTTACTACTGCTGCTGCTACTACTGCTGTTACTACTACTGTTACTGCTGTTACTACTGCTGTTACTACTGCTGCTGCTACTACTGCTGCTGTTACTACTGCTGCTGCTACTACTGCTGCTACTACTACTGTTACTACTGCTGTTACTACTGCTGTTACTACTGCTACTACTGCTACTACTGTTACTACTGCTGTTACTACTGCTGCTGTTACTACTTCTGCTGTTACTACTTCTGCTGTTACTACTGTTGCTGTTGCTGCTGTTGCTGCTACTGCTGCTACTACTGCTGCTGCTGTTACTGCTGCTGTTACTACTGCTGTTACTACTGCTGCTGCTGTTACTACTGCTGCTACTACTGCTGCTGCTGTTACTGCTGCTGCTGCTACTACTGCTGCTGCTGTTACTGCTGCTGCTGCTGCTGTTACTACTGCCGTTACTGCTGCTACTGCTGCTGCTGTTACTACTGCTGTTACTGCTGCTACTGCTGCTGCTGTTACTACTGCTGTTACTACTGCTGCTACTACTGCTGCTGCTGTTACTGCTGCTGCTGCTACTACTGCTGCTGCTGTTACTGCTGCTGCTGTTACTACTACTGCTGTTACTACTTCTGCTGTTACTACTGCTGCTGTTGTTACTACTACATCTGTTGTTACTACTACTACTGCTGTTACTACTGCTGTTACTACTGCTGCTGTTGTTACTACTACATCTGTTGCTACTACTGCTGCTGCTGCTGTTACTACTGCTGCTGTTGTTACTACTACATCTGTTGCTACTACTGCTGCTGCTGTTGTTACTACTGCTGCTGCTGTTGTTACTACTGCTGCTGCTGTTGCTACTACTGCTGCTGCTGTTACTACTGCTGCTGTTGTTACTACTACATCTGTTGCTACTACTGCTGCTGCTGTTGTTACTACTGCTGCTGCTGTTACTACTGCTGCTGCTGTTACTACTGCTGCTGCTGTTGTTACTACTGCTGCTGCTGTTACTACTGCTGCTGTTACTACTGCTGATGCCGTTACTACTGCTGCTGTTACTACTACTGCTGCTGTTACTACTGCTGCTGCTGTTACTACTACATGTGTTGCTACTACTGCTGCTGCTGTTGTTACTACTGCTGCTATTGTTACTACTGCTGCTGCTGTTACTACTGCTGCTGTTACTACTGCTGCCTGTCAGCCGCCTCCATGTTTCTCATCCACCGCTGCTCCTGTGGTGACGCGTCCCGTGAACTTGACTCGTTGATACCTCCACTCGCGTCGAGGACTCGGGACTCGTCAGTCGCCTCCATCGCCCTCTGGTCAACCTCCACACTCCCCCTCCGCAGACAAAAATCTACATTTGAAAACTTATTTCCTGCCATTTCCTGCCTAAAATATAAAAATAGTAACTAACACATAGAATGGACTTTTTATTTATTTTTTACAATAATGTCTAATAGTGTATTGTATTACATCGCTCTGTTTTTTCTTTTTTACATTTTCTTGTTTCATTGTATATAATGGCAGAGATGAGGGATTTATAAAGTACAACCATAACCACAATCATATAAACATACATCTTTTTCATAGCAAACATTGGGGGGGGGGGCATTTTGAGCATATTTGAATATTGGGGGCGATGTGTGTCCCCCAATATATATGATAATAGGGACCTTGCTACTCCCACTCGCCTACTCACTCACTCGCCCACTTCCTCACCTACACACACACCGACTCGCACTCCGACTCACACAACAACAACCGCCATTCGCCACGGTGACGTGACCACGACGCATGTGCCAGGCTATGTGCACCTTGAGGCCACGTGAAGTGTCGGACGCCCGCTGGCAGGAGGTCACGGGACAGACCCAGGTGCCACTGGTCGACTGACTGAGATGACTGCCCGATTCACCACCTGTGCCCGCTACTGTGCCAACTTGCTGTGCTTTAGCCGCCCAGCTCTCCGCTCGTTGTTGTGAACGGCTCTCCTCTGCCCTCCGTTGTTGTTGGAGGGCGACTGCCTCCAACTGCCCAGTAGCAGCAGCGTCCTTCACGAGCTTCCGCCACAGAGGCCGATCTTGACACCGCTGGTACCAGTCATCGGCAAGTTCACTCAGCTCCACATCCTCTTGTACCACATCACTCCATCCGGCTCACACACACTCACCCACTCAGTCACCAACTCACCCACCCACTTAATCATCAACTCACTCACCCGCTCACTTCACTCGCCACACCGCAGGTCACCTCGCTTCTCGTCCTGCCTCTCCCCTCGCGCTGCTCCGCCGTGGAATTCGCTCTCCCAGCATCGTCTCTTTCCCCAGAGTCCCTACACTCATCTCGCTCTCTTCGACAAACGCGTTACACTCTTGTCTATAACGGCTCTGATGGCTCTGTTTGGTGCTGGTCGCTTGACGTGTTGGGCCTTTGGGCCCGTGCTCAACAACGATGTAAAATAAAACACTGCAACACGCATAGATACATAACACGAATCCATTCGTGTGAGCCTTTAACAGACTGTTGGGGCAAGTGCCGTTAGCGAACATCATTTAAGGCCGGCACCTCCGAACAGCACTTAGATTATTCTGCTGCGAGACATTTTCACATTATAAGCCACTTTGTTCAGCTATCATTTGTGGCCAGGTCGCTTCTGAAAAATAAGTGAATACTCAGTGCGCTTTACCTGATAAGATAAAACTTTTCGATTTAAAGCTTTCGTGACTGCAGGGTTTCATATTCTTGGTTCTTTCGGTAAAGTCACGTAGAAGGGAAATAATAAAAATAAAACAATAAAATTCTCACTACGTTTCGATTGCAACACAAGCAATCATCATCAGGTGTGAAAACCACCAATTTTGTTGCTGTGGTTTTCACACCTGATGATGATTGCTTGTGTTTAATCGAAACGTCGTGAGAATGTTTTTGTTTTATTGTTATTATTTCCCTTCTACGTGACTTTACCGAAAAAACCAAGAATATAAGATAACACTTAAATCGTTATATTTGTATATATTTTGAAGTGATTTGTTTACCTTTGCTTTACTTTGCACTCATATCGTGTTTTGTATGATTTGTTGTTTTAACATTCTGACCCGCTCCTACTGGACATCTGTGAAAAAGAGCTTTATAGCTAATCGGATTCTTCCAAAATAAATACATATTCTGGTTGGCTACGTACAGTGCGAAAGCAAAGCAGTTCCACATGCACACGCACGGATAACACCCGCCCGACCGCCTTTGTCTCTCCAGTGGCGATGTTTACACATCGCACCAGGTACTCATTTGAGGCTGAGTCGACCTAGCAGAGGCCCAGGATTGGTTCAGATAATCGTCATTGGTGTTGATCGTGAGCGGGATTCGAACTCGGGCCGCTGTGTTCATGACACAGCGCGCGAACCGCTGCACGGCCGTCCCGAGACACGCGCGCGCGTGCACACAACACGACGCACGCGCACGCGCGGACATCAGCACACAGACAGACACACGCGCCCTGGGGGGGGGGTGACTAACCAGGGGTGATAGCCCCGGGTGATATCGAGGTGACACCGGGGGGTGACACGAGAGCCGCTTGTTTGCCCGACATCAGATCAATGCGGTCACCGCCTCTTTCATCTGAACCAACAACAGCCGCCTCCTCCTCCTCCTCGTTATCTGAGCGAGCCCCCCCCACGTTTGGCCCGCGTGTGCCTTATCGCGCTCGTATCAGCCAGCGGGGGGCGGCGGCCGGCTTTGCCGGAGGGGATGGAGGGAGGGGGGCAGTGGAGTGGGGGGGGCAGTGGAGTGGGGGGGGCAGCGTTCCGGACCGCGTCGGTTCTACGGTCGCTCGGGTCGCGTTACCAGGAGACACAAACCCCGCCGGTTCTGCCGTGTACACACCGGGGGGGGGGGGGGTACAAGGGGGGGGGGGAGTACACGGGGGGGGGGGTACACGGAGGGGGGGGTACATACACGGTAGGCGTGTAGCAGTGTAGCAAGTCATCTCTCCTAGCGATTCGACAGATGCCACAATTCCAAGTGGATCAAGAATCGATTCCCTTGAGCGACGGCATCCCCGTCGCGTCGTGCCCCTCTGTGGGGCGACGGTCCTCATCATCTTCTCCCGCGCCGCGTCACTGCAGCAGCGCGTGACTCGACCTTACGTAAACTCGACCTTACGTAAACTCGGCCCTACGTAGACTCGACCTTACGTAAACTCGACTTTGCGTGGTCGCACATCTCCCGTTCTCATGGCGATCATTGGACGCCGCAGCAGCACCGTTTACCGCGAGCGTAAGAGAGAGACACCCTTACTCTGCAGGAGACACGGGGACACCACGAGACACGGGGACGCGAGATACACGGAAGAGACACTGGGATATCAGTAACGGGGACACGGAGAGACAGGACCCAGACTCACCCCGTCTGACCCCCCCCTCCTCCCGTTCCTCGGACCCCCGCCCCCTCTTAACACCCACGGCCCCGCCCCTGCCGTCCCGAGTCTTCGCCCCCGCGACTCACGGATCTCAGTGGGGGGGGGGGCCTGAAAAGTGTCGGGAGTTCGAGATGAGAGAAAATCCACCCCACACCCCCACTCTGGTCGCTATCTCTCGACAGAGCCCCCCACTCCGCTATCTCTCGACAGAGCCCCCCACTCTGGTCGCTATCTCGCGACAAAGATCCCCGCCCAACTCCCGTAAGGGCTGACTGGCGGTCGTCTTTACCGAGAGACGCATGAGAGCAACGCAGTTTGGATTTCCCACGGTGCAGCAGAATAAGTAATACATCAATCGCAAGTGCGCTGAGATGATGAGGGTCCAGTTGGGTTCGTGTGACGAGAGGAGAACTCGCCGCCAGTGGCGGCCCGGGGGGGTCTGGTGGCGCGCGAGTGGCGGCCCGGGGCACGAGGCGACTGCCGGTAGAGGGGCAATGGTCGCGGTGCACGGTCCCGATTGAGGCATTTGCGATGGAACTTTCGACCGAGTTCCGGTGCAGAGAGGAGAAGGGACGTTTCACATGATCGGCGCGGAGGAGGACGAGTGAGATTTGGAGTCGGCGTCCAGACTCAGGGCGTGAGGGACAGAGCTTGGCTCGGGGCGGCGGTTCTCGACTGTGTTGGGGGTTTGGAGGCCCCACAATCAAGACCACGGAGCCCCCTCCATGCCCCCACCTCCATGCCCCCACCTCCATGCCCCCACCTCCATGCCCCCACCTCCATGCCCCCACCTCCATGCCCCCACCTCCATGCCCCCACCTCCAGGCCCCCACCTCCATGCCCCCACCTCCAGGCCCTTCACCCCAGGTTATTAAAGCCACAGTACAGAGATCACGTGTCCACACTTCGACTCAACTCGGTGTGCATTGGCGTGCCTTGTGTCAGGGATGTGTTCCATGTTGCGTGTCAGGGCGTTTTGCCGTCGCAACCTGCGCACGTGCGGAATTTCTCCTGCACGGTGCCCATGCTGCAACCTGCGCGCCACTGGTTGAGAACCGCTGGCCATAGGATCAGGATTTAGGTTAAAGGGTCAGGTTTAGGTTCAGGGTTTAGGATAGAGAGGTTAGGTTGTGGGTGAGGGTTTATGGGTATCACGGGATAGGGGTCGGGTCAGGGTTTAGGATAAGACTCGGGATCGATGGACAGCGGCGCCGCGTGGGAGCGGCGGAGAGTGGGGGGCGGGGCGCAGGAGGAGGGGTGGGAAGAGGCAGCAGGGAGGGGGGGCAGCAGGGAGGGGGGGCAGGGAGGGAGCAGCAGGACTCAGAAGGCGACTCCGCGCACAGGAAGGACATCGCAAGCGATAGGATCTCTGTGTGCGGCATTAATTTTAGAGCTGGGCGCGTTTCCCACCGCGCTCAAGGAGCTTTATCTGGGCCCCATCTGACGCGAGACCTAAATCAGGTCGCGTTTAGCGCTCGTGATGTGTGCGCTGCGTGTCCTCCTCGCTCCGTAACCGCCGCGTGTTTACCGGGAAGGAGGCCTCGTCTCGGAACCCTCCCCCGGGAAGGGGGTCCGCCTCGCGTCCCCTCGCCGTGTTTACGGGACGCGCGGGGGGCCCGACTGGGTGTGTACACACACCCACTCACGCACTCGCCCACGCACGCGCTCACGCACTCACTCACTCAAGCACTCACTCACTAAACTCACTCACCCACTCACGCACGCACCCACCCACTCGCGCACTCACTCACCCACTCACCCACTCACTCACGCACTCGCCCACGCACGCGCTCACTCACCCACTCACCCACTCACTCACGCACGCACTCACTCACCCACTCACGCACTCACCCACTCACGCACGCACTCACTCACGCACGCACCCACTCACGCACGCACTCACTCACCCAATCACACACCCACCCACTCACGCACTCACTCACTCACCCACTCACGCACGCACGCACTCACTCACCCACTCACGCACTCACTCACACACGCACCCACTCACGCACGCACTGACTCGCCCAATCACACACCCACCCACTCACGCACTCACTCACTCAAGCACTCACTCACTAAACTCACGCACTCACTCACCCACTCACTCACCCACTCACGCACGCACGCACTCACCCACTCACCCACTCACGCACTCACGCACTCACTCACTCATTCACGCACACACTCACTCACGCACGCACTCACCCATTCACTCACTCACGCACTCACTTACTCACGCATGTGTACACGTGGTGAGTGAGACTCCCTTCTGACGCTCCGGTGTTTTCTCTACGCTCACGTTCTCGCTCTCCAGCCAAGGTGGACGGCGATTGCGTAATCGTTCCCGTCCGTTCGTAATGAATGGGTCGGGTCCGGGGGGTCAAGACCCCTCCCGTGCAGATTGATCCCCCTGTGAATGGGACTGTCGTGGCAAGTCGTGCTGCTGCTGATGCTGGGGAACTCGCTCTGTATGAACTCGGCCACGTTCATCAAAGTGGTGCCCACAACTCGCACACAACCCCTTGCAAATTCAAAATTGGAAAATATACAGACGCGTTCTCCCGCAACAGCTACGCATTGGCTTCCGTGCAGCCAATGCCATATTAGTGAAGACAAACGCGTGTGGAGACGATGTCATTGTTCCATGTGCGGGGGTCGGTAACCTGCGGCTCTGGAACCGCATGCGGCTCTTTCAGGACGGCTCCCTCATGCTATTTATTAAGGACCACCTCGTATTCACCACGGGGCATTGCGGCTTTTGAACTCGATTGTTGTTTTGGTTGCCGACCCCTGTCCATGCGTGATTTTTCTCTCACTCGGGTGGATGTACTCAATAAAAGTCCCTCGCATCAATTCAGTTGCTCGGGAAAAGCGACCAAATGGGGACTCTTAATTTGTGAAAGCGCACATCCGGATAGATCTTCATCCCAACATCTCACCCAGATGCGGGAAAACGCTCCTGGATCATGGAGTGGAACAACGCGGACCCAAACATCATCGCAATCCTTCTGGCTTGGATATTCCACCTCCTCCCTGAAGACACCGCTGGAACCATCAACCTCATCAGAATAATAAGCAGGCCAATGTCCACATCCCCTTCATAAATGGACAATTAAAGACACAAGCCCCAGTTGTGCGAGTGTGGCCATGCAACGCAAACTATGAACCACATGGTAACCCCAGAGAGACTCCGAGATACATAGAGACCCACAGAGATACATATACACTCTGAGACACACGTACACACACACAGAAACACATGTCGATACATCGAGTTACATTAAAGACACCAGCCACAGGAGTGCGAGTGTGGCCATGAAGCCCACACGATGGATCCGCACAGTAAACCTCTGTGGTCTGCGCTCATTCAACAATACGACTCTCTCTCCCTCCCGCTCCGTTGAAGCCCTCTCGTCGTGGCCAGCAGCAGGACCTCGACACGAGTATCACGGTTGGCTACGTACGGTGCGGAAGAAGTTCTCCATACAGACACTCGGCATCGAGTTCCTGAACTGAACCGCTGCTGCTGCTGCTGCCACCGCGCGCAAGCGTCGGACAGATCGGGGGGGGGGGGGCACGTCGACTCAGACTCCCCCTCCCCGGCGTCGCGAGCCGCCGCGTTCCCACGTGCAGGGTTAGAGTCGGGGTCTGGGTGAAGGCTTATGGGGTTGGGGGTCAGGGGATTATGTTTGCGGGGTTGGGGTTGGGGTTAGGGGGCATTGTACGGAGCCATTAGTAAACCCGTATTTGCGCTCAGCGGGACAGCGCCGTGTTTCTGTCACGTGCCTGCCCGTGGATGTGTGTGCGCGTGGGGGAGCGGTGGCGCAGTGGTTAGCGCATGACCAATAACAGTGGCGAATATGGGAATCAGCCCTGGTCCTCCCCGAGGTCGACTCAGCCATGCATAAATACCTGGCGCGGTGTGAAAACATCGCCACTGGGGAGACGAAGCTGCCGGGCGCGGGGCTGGCCACCTACTCCCTCGTGTGCCGTGCCGACCTTCATAGCTGCTACTCGCTCACAGCACTTGTCCCAACAGTCTGTTTAAGACTATGGGGAAGTATGGTCAAGCAATACCCATGACATCAATCGGTGTAATGATACGTGGCTGTAAAGACGCTCGCTTGGGATCGCACCGAGAGACGGGGAGAGACGGGAACACGGCGGCTCGAGAACGCACGCCGCGGCATCGCCCCCCAGACTGCCGAGAGGAGTGGGCGGGGCCTGGGCAGGACGCGTCACGGCCACAGGAGGCGACCGTGATGGACGATGGTCGAGAGTCGTCACGGAGCGGCAGTCAAGGAGTGGAACGCGTCCGAGAGGTCGGCCACAGCGGAGATGGAGCGATGGAATCAGCTCGGGTGCAGACGCCATGCAACGAGCGTGCGTGCTTTTTCATTTCGTTTGTTTACTTTGGAAAGCCTCGTGGAGTCTCAGGACTCTTTTTGAGGAGGGTCCTGCCAAGCGTTCATAGTGGGTGGCCATGTTGCTACTACGGTGTGTAATTTGCAGGTAATGTTTCAGCATTGGAATGTGGTTTGGCCAACACCGCTTACAGTGAATGGTTTGCGTTTAGCCATGGGAGGAGGAAACCCATGCAAAACAGGGGGAGAAGATACAGACTCCACACACAGAGAGGCACAGAGTCGGTAGTCGAGCCCAAGAGATTGTTGCTGTGTGGCACGAGTGTCACCACTGCTGAACATGATGAGCAGAAAGTTAACGCTAATCGTTCAATTAATTGGTTTTAGATTTTGAAGACTCGATTCGTCGAGAGGGCGATTCGTGCTCGGCTGCTGGGAGACGCGCGCGCCCCCAACCCCGCGCCGCGCGTCCCGGCGCGCTGCGACGTCGCCAAGACAAAGCTCCCCCGGATAGGCTTCAACAGACTTCTTGGCCAAGTGCTGTAAGCGTACACACCCCATCAACATTCACACGCCACATTGACACGAACGCACTCATGCGCGACGGTGTGTCCAGGGCCCGTGGCCTAACTATCGAATAGAGTGCAGGCGGTGCGACTGCACGCGGGCCGCGAGCGCACTGAAGGGGCTATGACAAGGGGGGGCGGGAGGGGCGGGGGTAGTTGACAGGGGGATGAAGGGGCGGGGGTGGTTGACAGGGGGATGAAGGGGCGGGGGTGGTGGACAGGGGGATGAAGGGGCGGGGATGGTGGACAGGGGGATGAAGGGGCGGGGGACGCGTGAAGGGGGTTGGGCCCAGGACGAGCAGGGCGAGTCGAACCAAGTGACGGGGATCGACTCGGGGGGTGGGGGGAGGGGTGGGGGGTGGGGGGGAGTGACCACCTCGACCCTTTGCGAATCCGTGTCCTCACAGATTCATCGATTCCGGGACGGGCGGGGGGAGTGGAGGGGAGGGGCGAGGGATCGGACACGGGGTTCAGGGAGAGGGAGTGACGGTGGGGGGGGGGGTTGAGGGTAGGAGCGGGGGGGGGGGGGGTTACTCGGGGGCCCAGGAAATGAGCGTCGCGGGGGCCATCGACTCGCGCCCCCCGCGGTCGCCTCCATCACCGGAATGAGCAGGGGGCGCTGCGGCCGGGAGGAGGAGGAGGCGCCTGCCCTGGCCGCGCCGGCATCCATCACGCGCCCTTCACCGGACTAATAGAGATAATGTGTGAAAATTGATTCCCTCACTTCTAACTACGCGCCTCGCCATTAAAATGATAACGGCCGATTGATTGCGCCGTCCCACGGACCTACAATGAAATATTTCCGTGCGGGCCATTCCACAGATGGACTGTCGTGATCGCTTTGGCTCCTCTGCGGGGAGCGGTGGGGGAGGGTGGAGGAGGTGAGGCGAGGGGAGGAGGCGGGGGGCGGGGGAGAGAGGGGGAGGCGCGGGAGGGAAGGCGAGCGGAGGGGAGGGGGAGATCGTGAGATGGAGACTCGTGGCGCGAGGCTGAATGAATCCTTGCCACCACCACCACCACCCCGCTCCTCCTCGTCCCCCCGTCTCCCCGCGCGCGCCTCCTCCCCCCGGGGGGTGGGGGGTGGGGGCTACCTGCGTGCCCCCTGCCCCCCGCAGCGCCGAGCCCACTCCTGCGAGATCGATCGCGAGTGAGCTAACGAGTTGGGCGACTTGGGCAGAAACAATCGGGCTGATGAGAGGCGGGAGGGAGCGGTGATGTAAGCGCGCGTAGATCAGGGGTAATGAATGCGGCTGATGAGATGAGATTACCGCCCTCCCGCCCCTCTCCACTGCTACCGTGGCTGCTGCGGGTGGTCCTGAGCGATCAACACCGCCACCCTCTTCATAGGCACCCCCCTACCCCCAGTCCCGGCTGTGACGGCGAAGACGAGACGTAGTTGTGCTCGTGTGAGTGAGTGTGGGGAGGAGCGGTCGTGTCGCCGTTAGTGGCAAGCATCTGACCGAGTCCTTCAAATGAGTACCTGGTGCTGCGTGTAAAACATCAGCAATGGAGAGACAAAGGCGGCTGGGCGTGGAGCTGGCCACCCACCCCCTCGTGTGACTTGGTCGTCTTCATCGGTGCCACTCGCTAGCAGCACTTGCCCCGACAGCCTGCTCAAGGCTCTGCGGGGGATCTTTGTCTGTACGTGTCCAGTCCGAGTGGGCACACTCGTCGCTATGAAGTCATGCGGCTATTGATGAGTGAACGGAATTGGAGACACGTGACCGTGCACAGGGAGAAGAGTCATTACCCTCCTGCTCCTGCTGTTGCTCCCTGCGGGGCGGGGGGGGGGCGAGAGGGGGGAGTCCCTTGCGCTCGCACCCTGACGCCGGGCACATAGGGAGGGGTGGGGGGGGAGACGCTGGCGCCTTCACGCTCGAGTTCGGTTTAGTTGGGATTTGTAACCGTGTTAGCGTGAGTGACGTGGGAAGAACATCTCAATCGCAGTGATGGACGTCTCCACGTGTGCGTGTGAGGTGGACATCTGTGATGGACATCTCTGTGTGTGTGATGGGCATCTCTGTGTGTGTGATGGACATCTCTGTGTGTGTGATGGACATCTCTGTGTGTGTGATGGGCATCTCTCTGTGTGTGTGATGAACATCTCTGTGTGTGTGATGGACATCTCTGTGTGATGTACATCTCTGTGTGTGTGATGGGCATCTTTGTGTGTGTGATGGACATCTCTGTGTGATGGACATCTCTGTGTGTGTGATGGACATCTCTGTGTGATGAACATCTTTGTGTGTGTGATGGACATCTCTGTGTGTGTGATGAACATCTCTGTGTGTGTGATGGACAACTGTGTGTGTGTGATGGACATCTCTGTGTGTGTGATGAGCATCTCTGTGTGTGTGATGAGCATCTCTGTGTGTGTGATGGACATCTCTGTGTGTGATGAACATCTCTCTGTGTGTGATGGGCATCTCTGTGTGTGTGATGGACATCTCTGTGTGATGGGTATCTCTGTGTGTGTGATGGGCATCTCTGTGTGTGTGATGGACATCTCTGTGTGTGTGATGAACATCTCTGTGTGTGTGATGGACAACTGTGTGTGTGTAATGGACATCTCTGTGTGTGCGATGAGCATCTCTGTGTGTGTGATGAGCATCTCTGTGTGTGTGATGGACATCTCTGTGTGTGATGAACATCTCTCTGTGTGTGATGGGCATCTCTGTGTGTGTGATGGACATCTCTGTGTGATGGGTATCTCTGTGTGTGTGATGGGCATCTCTGTGTGTGTAATGGACATCTCTGTGTGTGTGATGGACATCTCTGTGTGTGAGATGGACATCTCTGTGTGTGTGATGGACATATCTGTGTGTGTGATGAACATCTCTGTGTGTGTGATGGACATCTCTGTGAGTGTGATGGACATCTCTGTGAGTGTGATGGACATCTCTGTGTGATGGACATCTCTTTGTGTGTGATGGACATCTCTGTGTGTGTGATGGACATCTCTGTGTGTGTGATGAACATCTCTGTGTGTGTGATGGACATCTCTGTGTGTGTGATGGACATCTCTGTGAGTGTGATGGACATCTCTGTGAGTGTGATGGACATCTCTGTGTGTGTGATGGACATCTCTGTGAGTGTGATGGACATCTCTGTGTGATGGACATCTCTTTGTGTGTGATGGACATCTCTGTGTGTGTGATGGACATCTCTGTGAGTGTGATGGACATCTCTGTGTGATGGACATCTCTGTGTGTGTGATGGACATATCTGTGTGATGGACATCTCTGTGTGTGTGATGGACATCTCTGTGTGTGTGATGAACATCTCTGTGTGTGTGATGAACATCTCTGTGTGTGTGATGGACATCTCTGTGAGTGTGATGGACATCTCTGTGTGATGGACATCTCTGTGTGTGTGATGGACATCTCTGTGTGATGGACATCTCTGTGTGTGTGATGGACATCTCTGTGTGTGTGATGGACATCTCTGTGTGTGTGATGGGCATCTCTGTGTGTGTGATGGACATCTCTGTGTGTGTGATGGGCATCTCTGTGTGTGTGATGGGCATCTCTGTGTGTGTGATGGACATCTCTGAGTGTGTGATGGCCATCTCTGTGTGTGTGATGGACATCTCTGTGTGTGTGATGGACATCTCTGAGTGTGTGATGGGCATCTCTGTGTGTGTGATGGACATCTCTGTGTGTGTGATGGGCATCTCTGTGTGTGTGATGGGCATCTCTGTGTGTGTGGTGGACATCTCTGTGTGTGTGATTGGCATCTCTGTGTGTGTGATGGACATCTCTGTGTGTGTGATGGACATCTCTGTGTGTGTGATGGGCATCTCTGTGTGTGTGATGGGCATCTCTGTGTGTGTGATGGACATCTCTGAGTGTGTGATGGGCATCTCTGTGTGTGTGATGGACATCTCTGAGTGTGTGATGGGCATCTCTGTGTGTGTGATGGACATCTCTGTGTGTGTGATGGACATCTCTGAGTGTGTGATGGGCATCTCTGTGTGTGTGATGGGCATCTCTGTGTGTGTGATGGACATCTCTGTGTGTGTGATGGGCATCTCTGTGTGTGTGATGGGCATCTCTGTGTGTGTGATGGACATCTCTGTGTGTGTGATTGGCATCTCTGTGTGTGTGATGGACATCTCTGTGTGTGTGATGGACATCTCTGTGTGTGTGATGGGCATCTCTGTGTGTGTGATGGGCATCTCTGTGTGTGTGATGGACATCTCTGAGTGTGTGATGGGCATCTCTGTGTGTGTGATGGACATCTCTGTGTGTGTGATGGAAATCTCTGTGTGTGTGATGGGCATCTCTGTGTGTGTGATGGGCATCTCTGTGTGTGTGATGGACATCTCTGTGTGTGTGATGGACATCTCTGTGTGTGTGATGAACATCTCTGTGTGTGTGATGGACATCTCTGTGAGTGTGATGGACATCTCTGTGTGATGGACATCTCTGTGTGTGTGATGGACATCTCTGTGTGATGGACATATCTGTGTGTGTGATGGACATCTCTGTGTGTGTGATGGACATCTCTGTGTGTGTGATGGACATCTCTGTGTGTGTGATGGACATCTCTGTGTGTGTGACGAACATCTCTGTGTGTGTGATGGACATCTCTGTGTGTGTGATGGACATCTCTGTGTGTGTGATGGACATCTCTGTGTGTGTGATGGGCATCTCTGTGTGTGTGATGGACATCTCTGTGTGTGCGATGGACATCTCTGTGTGTGTGATGGGCATCTTTGTGTGTGTGATGGACATCTCTGTGTGTGTGATGGGCATCTCTGTGTGTGATGAACATCTCTGTGTGTGTGATGGACATCTCTGTGTGTGTGATGGACATCTCTGTGTGTGTGATGGACATCTCTGTGTATGTGGTGAACATCTGTGTGTGTGATGGGCATCTCTGTGTGATGGGCATCTCTGTGTGTGTGATGGACATCTCTGTGTGTGTGATGGGCGTCTCTGTGTGTGTGATGGACATCTCTGTGTGTGATGAACATCTCTGTGTGTGTGATGGACATCTCTGTGTGTGTGATGGACATCTCTGTGTGTGTGGTGAACATCTGTGTGTGTGATGGGCATCTCTGTGTGATGGGCATCTCTGTGTGTGTGATGGACATCTCTGTGTGTGTGATGGGCGTCTCTGTGTGTGTGATGGACATCTCTGTGTGTGTGATGGGCATCTCTGTGTGTGTGATGGACATCTCTGTGTGTGTGATGGGCATCTCTGTGTGTGTGATGGGCATCTCTGTGTGTGTGATGGACATCTCTGAGTGTGTGATGGGCATCTCTGTGTGTGTGATGGACATCTCTGTGTGTGTGATGGACATCTCTGAGTGTGTGATGGGCATCTCTGTGTGTGTGATGGGCATCTCTGTGTGTGTGATGGACATCTCTGTGTGTGTGATGGGCATCTCTGTGTGTGTGATGGACATCTCTGTGTGTGTGATGGGCATCTCTGTGTGTGTGATGGGCATCTCTGTGTGTGTGATGGACATCTCTGTGTGTGTGATTGGCATCTCTGTGTGTGTGATGGACATCTCTGTGTGTGTGATGGACATCTCTGTGTGTGTGATGGGCATCTCTGTGTGTGTGATGGGCATCTCTGTGTGTGTGATGGACATCTCTGAGTGTGTGATGGGCATCTCTGTGTGTGTGATGGACATCTCTGTGTGTGTGATGGAAATCTCTGTGTGTGTGATGGGCATCTCTGTGTGTGTGATGGGCATCTCTGTGTGTGTGATGGACATCTCTGTGTGTGTGATGGACATCTCTGTGTGTGTGATGAACATCTCTGTGTGTGTGATGGACATCTCTGTGAGTGTGATGGACATCTCTGTGTGATGGACATCTCTGTGTGTGTGATGGACATCTCTGTGTGATGGACATCTCTGTGTGTGTGATGGACATCTCTGTGTGTGTGATGGACATCTCTGTGTGTGTGACGAACATCTCTGTGTGTGTGATGGACATCTCTGTGTGTGTGATGGACATCTCTGTGTGTGTGATGGACATCTCTGTGTGTGTGATGGGCATCTCTGTGTGTGTGATGGACATCTCTGTGTGTGCGATGGACATCTCTGTGTGTGTGATGGGCATCTTTGTGTGTGTGATGGACATCTCTGTGTGTGTGATGGGCATCTCTGTGTGTGATGAACATCTCTGTGTGTGTGATGGACATCTCTGTGTGTGTGATGGACATCTCTGTGTGTGTGATGGACATCTCTGTGTGATGGACATCTCTGTGTGTGTGATGGACATCTCTGTGTGTGTGATGGACATCTCTGTGTGTGTGATGGACATCTCTGTGTGTGTGATGGACATCTCTGTGTGTGTGATGGGCATCTCTGTGTGTGTGATGGACATCTCTGTGTGTGTGATGGGCATCTCTGTGTGTGTGATGGACATCTCTGTGTGTGTGATGGACATCTCTGTGTGTGTGATGGGCATCTCTGTGTGTGATGAACATCTCTGTGTGTGTGATGGACATCTCTGTGTGTGTGATGGACATCTCTGTGTGTGTGATGGACATCTCTGTGTGTGTGATGGACATCTCTGTGTGTGTGATGGGCATCTCTGTGTGATGGGCATCTCTGTGTGTGTGATGGACATCTCTGTGTGTGTGATGGGCGTCTCTGTGTGTGTGATGGACATCTCTGTGTGTGTGATGGGCATCTCTGTGTGTGTGATGGACATCTCTGTGTGTGCGATGGACATCTCTGTGTGTGTGATGGGCATCTTTGTGTGTGTGATGGACATCTCTGTGTGTGTGATGGGCATCTCTGTGTGTGATGAACATCTCTGTGTGTGTGATGGACATCTCTGTGTGTGTGATGGACATCTCTGTGTGTGTGATGGACATCTCTGTGTGTGTGGTGAACATCTGTGTGTGTGATGGGCATCTCTGTGTGATGGGCATCTCTGTGTGTGTGATGGACATCTCTGTGTGTGTGATGGGCGTCTCTGTGTGTGTGATGGACATCTCTGTGTGTGATGAACATCTCTGTGTGTGTGATCGACATCTCTGTGTGTGTGATGGACATCTCTGTGTGTGTGGTGAACATCTGTGTGTGTGATGGGCATCTCTGTGTGATGGGCATCTCTGTGTGTGTGATGGACATCTCTGTGTGTGTGATGGGCGTCTCTGTGTGTGTGATGGACATCTCTGTGTGTGTGATGGGAATCTCTGTGTGTGTAATGAGCGTCTCTGTGTGTGTGATGGACATCTCTGTGTGTGTGATGGACATCTCTGTGTGTCATGAACATCTCTGTGTGTGTGATGGACATCTCTGTGTGTGTGATGGACATCTCTGTGTGTGTGATGGGCATCTCTGTGTGATGGACATCTCTGTGTGTGTGATGGACATCTCTGTGTGATGGACATCTCTGTGTGATGGACATTTCTGTGTGATGGACATCTTTGTGTGTGTGATGGACATCTCTGTGTGTGTGATGGACATCTCTGTGTGTGTGATGGACATCTCTGTGTGTGTGATGGGCATCTCTGTGTGTGTGATGGACATCTCTGTGTGTGTGATGGGCATGTCTGTGTGTGTGATGGACATCGCTGTGTGATGGACATCTCTGTATGTGAAAATATACGGGAGATCTCTCATGGTGCTCTAGTCTCGACTGCATCTCCTAGTTGGCTTGATTTTTCTCCAGGATAAATAAAGATTCTGATTATCACTGGGACACGACGTGAGGTGGTGAGGGGTGTGGATGGTGGGGGGGTCAGAGGAACGAGAGGGGGAGGAGACACACGGAGCCAGCAGATACGCTCATGGCGCTCGAGTCGAGTCCTGCAGATAAAGTGACAAGACGAGGGGCGGGGCGTGGTGGGGGGGGGGGGCGGTGCGTTGTGGGGGGGGGCAGAGTGCGAGGCTCTGGCCCCTGCAGCAGACGGCCGGGAGGGGGGGCTGGGGGCTGGGACCGTGGCCACGCGTGACGATGGCGGCGTGGAGGAGGAGGAGGGTTTCGGATCGAGTTTGGGTTGAGTTTGACAGCGGGGTCCTTGCCCCCCCCGCCCCCCACCGCGCACGCGAGCGGTCATAGTTCAGACCGCGCGCGCAATCAGCAATTAGTGACTCAGCAATTAGTGAATCAGCAATTAGTTAATCAGGCGCCCGGCTGAACGATTAATCATGCTCACACTTCACCCATACACTCGCTCACCCCGTGAGACTCCGTCACCACTCACCAACACACACACACATCATCATCAAAAACCGTGCACACACACACACCACCCACACACACCCACACACATTCACACCCACGTGACACGCAGTCACCCTCCTCCACTCACCCTCGCTCACTCACTACAGGGACCCCCCCCCCCCGCCACATCCACTTACCATGCCCCCCCCCCCCGTCTACCTCCCCCCACCCCCGCGTTGCTGGGGGGCCCTGGGGGCGCGGGGCGCGGGGCGCGGATGTTTATGGAACTAGGAACAAGGTAAACGCGGCTTTTAAGTGGGGCGACTTCTCCGCTCACTGCTCGAGTTAATGCATAATTAACGACTTGTCTAAGCAAACACGCTCTCTCCTCGCTCTCCCAGCCGCTCTCCCCGCGCTCCCCCCCTCTCTCCATTTACACGTCTGCTCACGGCCGCAGAGAATCAAGTGTGGCGCCATAAAGCGAGCGCCTCGCGCGGGGTCATCCCGCGGTGACCCCCCTCCCACACCGAGGGGGCGGGGAGGGGCTGGTGAGGCTGGTGAGGGAGGTGAGGGAGCGTGTCGATGGGTGCACATCTGTGTCGGTGCGTGCGGTGCCGTTCCGGTCTTTATCGGCTTGTCTGTGCTATGGAGAAGGATTATTGTCCGAAACGTCGCCTATTATATATATTTTTCCCCTTTTAAGGTCCCAGTGATATTGATCGACGCTTGTGTTGAAATGTGTCGCTGTGCTTCTACTGCTGTGCTTGTGCACCCACTACCAGCGCAGTATCACCAAATCATTTGCCCTAATAGGTGCTCGCAAACAGCACTTTTCCCAGCAGCCTGAAGGCTATACGGGGAATCTTTGCTTGCTTTGTCTTTCGTCGTTTGTGTGGGGGGCGGTGGTGCAGTGATTCGCGCTGTGCGACACGACAAGAGTTCGATTCCTTCGCACGGCCAACATCAGTGACGAACCTCTGAACTTGTCCCGGGCCTCCCCTTGGTCGACTAAGCCTTAAATGAGTACAGTGGCTGGTTCGGTGTATCTACATCAACACTTGGGAGACAAAGGCGGCCGGGTGTGGGTCCTGGCCGCACCACCCCCTCGTGCGCCGTTCCGACCTTAATCGGTGCTAGCTAATCTAAAAGCATGTTCAAGGCGATACGGTGGGGTCCTTGTGTCCGTGTGTAAGAGAGAGGGCGTGTATGCGAGTGTGTGTGCACCAATTCTGTGTTTTGCATGTGAATGTGTTCTGTGTGTATGCGTGTGTCAAGATCGACCTCCATGGAGGAGGTTCATGAAGGACGCTGCTGCTACTGGGCAGTTGGAGGCAGTCGCCCTCCAACAACAGCGGAGGGCAGAGGAGCGACGCTCACAACAACGAGCGGATAAAACTCAGCACGTTGGCGCAGTGGGGAGCACAGGTGGTGGTGCATCTGTCAGTCATCTCAGTCAGTCAACCAACCCATGGCTCCTGGGTCTGTTCTGTGACCTGCCAGCGAGCCTTCGACACTTCACCTAACCTGAAAGTGCACCTAGCCTGGCACAAGCGCCGTGGCGACGTCACCGCCACTTAGTGGCGAACAGCGATTGTTGTATGTGCAGAGTGTTCATGAAAGATTGTGTGTGTGCATGTGTGCGTGTTCCATTGCGTATGCATGCAGGAATTTTACGTGTATATGTATAATTATCATAAAAACATTTAACATTATTCCTGAATAAGGTTTAACGGTCGAAACGTTGAAAACATCCCTGTGTTTACGTTACTCGAGTTGTGTAGATAAATCGTGACGCAGTCAAGCAATGGACAGAATCAGCACTGAGCTGTGAGGGATGGCGACGGCGTGGGGAGTCCTTCATCCAGCAGTGGATAGACCATGGCCGATGATGCGCACGACACCCCGCTCCCCCGCTCCCCCCCTCCCCCGCTCCCCCGCTCCCATCACCCTGATCCCCCCCGACTCCGCTCTCCCCGTTCCCCGCTCCCTGCCCTCTTCTCTCCATGACCCCCTATCCCTGATCCCTCTCTCTCTGCTCCCTTTTGCCCCGCCCCCTGCCCCCCTGTCCCGCCCCCTGCCCCGCCCCCTACCCCCCTACCCCCCTCCTCTTCCTCCCTCCCCTTGCTCCCCTCGAGGAGCCTCGTGCATCTTTTGTGATGCTTCGCTGTGATTATTCCCGGCGGATTGGCGCGGCGCGGCGACGCTCGGGCTGAGAGAAGTGGAGTAGGAGGGGGGGTAGTGAGTGGCGATGTGGGGGGGTGGGTGAGAGGGAGAATGAGAGGGGAGGGGGGAGAATGAGAGGGGAGGGGGGGAATGAGAGGGGAGGGGGGAGCCGACCCGGCGCCCGAGGCTCGGGCGGCTCGGAGACGCGCGCAGGTACTAACACAAAGCAAACAGCGGCGCGGCCATAAAGACGCATCTCCCCCTCCCTCACCCCCCTCCCTCGCCGCCGTCTGGAGTCTCGCATTAGCGGGGGACGAGGCTGGAGACGCAAATGGGACGCGGAGGCGGCAGCAGCAGCAGCGGCAGCGGCGCTTATCTAGGCCATCACCGACCGGAGCCACACGGGGCCATAAAACTGAGGCCCCCCCCCCCCCTCCTCACCTCCTCCCGCCCTTCACCCCCCCCCCCCTTCGTCCATCCCCTCCACACAACCTCCCCTCTCGCCGCCCTCCCACCACCTCTCCTGACTGCGCTGGCCCGGCGCAGCCGAGTCCTTCCAGCTTGGAGGGGAAGAAACGAGGAATGATGGTGGTGGTGGTCGTGGTGACGGTGGTGATTGTCAAGGAGGAGAAAAATGATTATAAGAAGGATTGTGGGGGGTGGGGTGTAGGAGACGTTGGGATCGGCCGAGTGGGGTGCGGGTGGGAGGCAGGGGGGTGGGGGCACAGCGCCGCGCTCCATCACCGCGATTTCACGCCGTGAGCGGCCGGCCGCGCGCATTACACGCCGCTTACAGCGGGCAGGGCAGGGCACGGGCGGGGGCTGATACGGGGGTGAGCTGAGAGGGTTACAAGGCGGGCGAGGGGGGGCGGTATTTGCGGGGTCGTAAACCCGCGGGCCCGTGTCGGCGTCAGGCGGCAGGACTGCTGATGAGCGGCGCGGAGGCGGCGGGGGGCGAGCGGCGCGGAGGCGCCTCCTGTGTCGCGCACTTAGGCGCTGCGGGCAGGAGGCGGGCGGGCGGGCGAGGCGGAGTGGTTGAGTGAGTGGGGGAGTGGGTGGGTGAGCGAGTGGGAGGGAGGGTGAGCGAGTGAGTGAGTGGGGGAGTGGGTTGGTGAGTGGGTGAGCGAGCGAGTGGATGGGTGAGTGGGGGAGTGGGTGGGTGAGCGAGTGGGAGGGAGGGTGAGTGAGTGAGTGGGGGAGTGGGTGAGTGGGTGAGCGAGCGAGTGGATGGGTGAGTGGGGGAGTGGGTGGGTGAGCGAGTGGGTAGGAGAGCGCGAGTCAGCCGGACTGAGTGGCGGCTGCTGTTGCAGGAAGTTTGCTTTTTCTCGTCCGCGCGTTACGCGGGGGAGGGGGGCTGGGAGGAGGGGGGGGGGGGTCTCGTGGGGGGCGCGGGGGTGTGGACCGTGAGCGGCTCCAGACAGGCGCGATGGGAGTCGCGGGGGTCAGTGGCTGTGGGGGGGGGTCTCTGATTTACGAGCCGCACTCTTACACGTGGCTACAAGTACCCCACCTCAAGGGGACCGCCTCGCACCCCTCGGCGAGGGGGCGAGGCGGAGTGGAGGACACGGTCCGCTCCGCCTCCCTGATCATCCGCACGCCCTGGAGAGGTCAGGGGTTGCTGCAGGAGTTGGGATCCTCAGGAGGATAAGGGGACCGCAGAGGCAGTAGGGATCTCCTGAGGGGTAAAGGGGTTATTCGAGGGGGTATGGGTACCCAGAGAAGCTGGCATCTCTGAAGCAAATAAGCGTGTTTGCATGGTATATGCGATTTGTGTGTTTGTGTGTATTTATTATATTATGTACATGTGTGGTGTGTGATGTGTGTATGTGTGATGCTGTGTAGATGCGTGTGGTGTGCAGTCTGTGTGTGGAGTGTGTGGTGTGTGAGTTGTGTATGTATGATGTTGTGTAGGTGTGTGTGGTATTTATGAGAGGTGGCACAGCAGTTCACACACTGCTCTCGAACGCTGACCACTCGAGTGCGAATCCAGGACACGGCGAACATTTGGCATCTGAACCGGTCCTGGGAGTCCCGAGGTCGACTCGGACAGAAACGTGTTCCTGGGGAGCCAGGGTCCGTCGGTGCGTGGTGTGGTCCACGCCCCCCCCCCCCCCATCCGTCACCCACCCCCTGGTAGGGGCGCGGTGTCTGCGGCCTTCAGAGGTGCTCGCTAACAGCACTTGCCCCAACAGGCTGTTAAAGGCTATAGGGGGGATTTTTGTCTTTGTGTGTGGTGTGCAGAGCGGAAGTGTAGTGGTTATGGCGCTGCGCACCAACACGGCGACCCAACACCAGTGACGTTCATCTAAACCTGTGCTGGGCCTTCCCTAGGTCGGCTCAGCCTTAAAAACGAGTACCTGGTGCGGTGCGTAAACATCGCCACTCGGGAGACAAGGGCGGCCGGGCGTGGTGCTGGCCACCCACCCCCTCGTGTGCCGTGCCTGCCTGGAGGCAGGCACGGCACACGCCCCAACAGTCTGTTCAGCCATACTGGGGATCCGTGTGGTGTGTGTGTGGGGTTTGTGTATGTGGCACGCGGTGTGTGTGCGTGGCATGCGGCGTGTGTGTGTGCGGAGTGCGGTGTGTGCGCGGTGTTTGTGTGCGTGTCGCTGGGTGATTGCAGGCGGAAGGGGGAGATAATGAGGGTAATTGGGAGCCTCTTGGAGAGCGCGGGTCACGAGGCGCTTCCTACAGCTCCACTCGGCACGCGGCTTCCTTCCTCCCCCCCTCTTCCTCTCCACCACCCAAATGTTACCTCCAGCACCGCCCTTCTGTGATGCCGATGTCGCTTCGGACACGTGATCCCGGAACAAAGAGACACGCGGAGAGGGCGACACTGGGGGGGACACGCGGTTGATTTCATGGTTGAGGGTTACCGCGTTAATTGATGGCTCGCGATTTCATTAACAAGAGAGCGTCCCCCCCCCAGCCCTGCCCAAACGCCCCCTCCCCCGCGCCGTTCGCGACACAACCCTCGTGCAATTGACGCCCTGCGAATGAGATGAATGAGACGCGTGAGATGAATGAGATGCGTTCCATCGCAAGGCGTCGTCCAGCAGAAATGTACCAAGAGATACAATAAATCAAAGTTCGACTTGAGCCAACACGGGGAGCCGGACTTCAATAGTCGGGGTTGGGGTGAGACGATCCCCCCCCCTCCTCCACGCCCACCCCCTCCCCACCCTCCAAAATCGAAGCCAGATTTCACGGGATTAACCCGGGCAGCAGCAGCAGCAGCGGCGGAGACGAACACGGCGCAATTCCCCTAAACGCGGCTTCCTCCTCCCTTGTCCTCTCGCAGCTAAAACTCCCCGTGAGTGGGGGGGGGGGGGGGGCTGAGCATGACGATACAGGGGGGCTGGGAGGGCTGAAAACGTAAGAAGTAGCTGAGCGGGGGGCTGAATGTAAGCTGAGTGAAGTGTGTGGCGGGAGAGTTGGAGTGAGAGCTGAGTCACGTCGTCGTTGGATGAGAAGAGTGAGAGGAGGGGGAGGCTGGGAGGGGAAGTGTGGTGTAGATGAGTGGGAGGTGAGTGGGGGAGATGGTGAGGGGGTTGGAAGTGGGAGCGAGCTGGGCGGACGAGGTGAGAGGAAGGGGTAGCTGGGAGGGGAGCTGAGTGGGGGGTTGGGGGGGGGGGGCGAGGAGGGAGGCTCGTGTTTGTGGTAACGTGAACTCGCCGTGATTGTAATTTGTATAATTGGGCGCGCAGTGGCGCGGACCCGGGCAGAGACGTGTTTTTCTGCGAGTTAATCATCATCAGCACCAGCATCATCATCAGCACCATCATCATCAGCAGCAGCAGCCGCGCCGAGTCCGCGAGTTCACGCGCCATTAATTCATTAAATAATCAGAGGTTCATCATTAATTCACTCGCTAATTCATTCAGCGCCGCCTCCATCATCAGCATCTGGGAGCGAAGCGCGGCGACACGCGGACACGTGACTCCGCTCCTCCGTGTGACAGGGGAAGGGAGGAGAGCGGGGGGAGGAGAGCGGGGGGGGAGGAGAGCGGGGGGGGGGAGGGAGAGCGGGGGGGGGGGAGGAGAGCGGGGGGGGGGAGGAGAGCGGGGGGGGGGGAGGAGAGCGGGGGGGGGGGAGGAGAGCGGGGGAGGGGGAGGAGAGCGGGGGGGGGGAGGAGAGCGGGGGGGGGAGGAGAGCGGGGGGGGGGAGGAGAGCGGGGGGGGGGAGGAGAGCGGGGGGGGGGGAGGAGAGCGGGGGGGGGAGGAGAGCGGGGGGGGGAGGAGAGCGGGGGGGGGGGAGGAGAGCGGGGGGGGGAGGAGAGCGGGGGGGGGGAGGAGAGCGGGGGGGGGGAGGAGAGCGGGGGGGGGGGAGGAGAGCGGGGGGGGGGAGGAGAGCGGGGGGGGGGGAGAGCGGGGGGGGGGAGGAGAGCGGGGGGGGGGGGGGAGGAGAGCGGGGGGGGGGGAGGAGAGCGGGGGGGGGGGGAGAGCGGCGGGGGGGGGGAGCGGCGGGGGGGGGAGCGGCGGGGGGGGGGAGCGGCGGGGAGGGGGGAGCGGCGGGGGGGGGGGAGCGGCGGGGGGGGAGCGGCGGCGGGGGGGGGAGCGGCGGGGGGGGGGGGGAGCGGCGGGGGGGGGGGGGAGCGGCGGGGGGGGGGGAGCGGCGGGGGGGGGGGAGCGGCGGGGGGGGGGGAGCGGCGGGGGGGGGGCGGGGGGGGCACAGCGTGGGAGGTGGCAGAGGGGTGTGCTAGGGGAGGGGGCGGGGGAGGGGACGGGGGGGGTGAACCCCTCAGGAGGAACTCGCGACCAAAGTTACAAATCAAGAACATTGGCAAGGCCCCCGTAGTCGCAGGGCAGGCGACTTGACGGGGATTGACGGTTTTCTGCGCCCCTCTGCCGCCACGCGCCGAGCGGTGCCGCGGCTCCACGCAGCGACACCCGCAGCGCGTGGCGCGGGAGCGCGGAGGTTCAGGAGCTTTCAGACGATGAGCGATGCGTGTTGATCACGCGTGCGGGAGGGGGAAACACTCTATCCCCGTGCGAATGGAACAGGTGCAGTCCACACTTTGCTGTACCGCCTTCTCCTGGCGAGCCAGGGTACGGTACCTGCTCGACGCCGAAGAGGAGACGAGTTTCTCAGCATCTGTGTGTGATCCGCCAACCCTCGCTCGCCTCCAGGGGGGGCGGGGGGAGGGGGTGACGCGGGGAAGTGTGACGACTCCCAAATAGAAAGCGAGACGGCATGAGGAGCTAATAATGCCTTCAATCGGGAGATCGACACTGGAATGGAATCTGTCGCATATGGAGATTGAGTGCCCTCAGAGGATGATGATGAGGGGGGCCACAGCATTCGCTGACTCTTCGCTCGCTCCGACTGCGGCTGCTGCTGTCTCTGCGACCATCACTCGCTGAATCCCCCACCCGTGTTGAGGACTCGATCTCTACCACACACCGACTGAGTCGCCTCAAGCACCACCAACCACACCGCGTTCAACCACCACCCTGGAAGTCACAACGGGACACTCGGTCACAAACTCCTCATTCACTGTCCCGCCCACTCATCCACTCACTCATTGACTCATTCACTCACTCACTCACCCACCTACCCATCCAGACACACAACACACCCACTCACTCCCCCACTCACCCATCCACACCCCCACTCCCCCACTCACCCATCCACACCCCCACTCACCCACACCCCATCCACACCCCCACTCACCCCCATCCACACCCCCACTCACCCATCCACACCCCCACTCACCCACTCACTCCCCCACTCACCCACACCCCATCCACACCCCCACTCACCCACACCCCCACTCACCCACACCCCCATCCACACCTCCACTCCCCTACTCCCCCACACCCCCATCCACTCCCCCACTCACCCACACCCCCATCCACACCCCCACTCTCCCACTCACCCATCGACACCCCCACTCCCCCACTCACCCATCCACACCCACTCACCCACACCCCCACTCACCCACTCACCCATCCACTCCCCCATTCACCCATCCACTCACCCACACCCCCACTCCCCCACTCACACCCCCACACCCCCACTCCCCCACACCCCACCCACGCCCCCACTCCCCCCACCCCCACCCACCCCCACCCACTCCCCCACTCAGCACACTGCAGGTGACAACTCGTCTCGTTCTGCTTCTTCCCTCGCACTGCTCCACTCTGGAATTCCCGACTCTCGTTTCGTTTCCAAACTCCTACAACGATAACAACGTCGCTCAATGGAAGGAGCGCCTGCAACAGTGCTGTTTGTTGCTGGCTGTTTAACGTTTTAGGCCTTTAGCCTCTCGCCATCAACTGTGGAAACCCGCCGAGCGCCTCGTCCTCACCGCCTCTCAACAAACGAGGGGGAATCTGCCCCCCCCCCCCGTGTCCCCACGCCCGTGTTGGGCGCTCGCCTCTTGTCAGGTATAGGGGGGGGGGTCGCGTGAATTCCTGTGGGATGGGGGGGGGCTTGGGTCGCGTGAATCCCTGTGAGATGGGGGGGGGGGGCTTGGGTCGCGTGAACCCCGGGGGGGAAGGGGTGGGGGGGGGGAGCGGCACGGACGTGAGAACTGGAGGAAGGAGCTGTTTGGTTTGGCCGGAGCCGCATCCTCCCCGGGGGCGCAGGGTGGCGTGGGAGGTTGTGGGGGGGGGGGGTTTGGGGAGAAGTTGGGGGGGGGTCAGGGGAGCGCGTCTTCACGGAGCGGTCATCCCACGGCGCCCCCCCCCCACGCCCCCAGAGAAAATGCAGGATAGAGAAAGGCAGTGATGGAGAAAGGCAGTGATGGAGAAAACGGGAGGGATGGGAGAAAGGGAGAGGAGGGAAGAGAGCGATAGGGGGAGGAAAGGTAGCGGAAGATAGCAGAGCACGAGAGAGAGAGAGAGAGAATGAGGAGGAAGAGGAGGACGGCGATGAGGAAGAGACAGCAGGGAGGGAGAGCGCTGCTGCTCTCCCCGCGTCGCAGCCGCCTTCATCATCAGACGAGTCGCGGGAGGGGTGCAGTGGGGGTGCAGTGGGGGTGCAGTGGGGGTGCAGTGGGGGCCGCGGTGGGGGCCGCGGTGGGGGCGGCGTCGCGCCCAGGGGCAAGTGCGCAGGCGGTGCAACTGCACCACGAGCCGAGGTGGCGGGGCTCTGAGGAGGGGTGGATTGAGCACGGAGCCTCACACGGGGGCGACTCGCAGTCACTCGCACCAGCCGTCTCCTTCCTCTCCTCGCCGATGGCGGTGGTCTCGCTGTGGCGCTGGCATCGCTCGTGCTGTTGTCGTTGTAGTTGCTGTTGTTGCTGTTGTTGTAGTTGCTGTTGTAGGAGTTGTTGTAGTTGTTGTAGTTGTTGTTGCTGTTGTGGTTGTTGTAGTTGTTGTAGTTGCTGTTGTATGAGTTGTTGTTGTAGTTGTTGCTGTTGTTGTAGTTGCTGTTGTATTTGCTGTTGTAGGAGTTGTTGTAGTTGTTGTTGTAGTTGTAGTTGTTGTAGTTGTTGTTGCTGTTGTGGTTGTTGTAGTTGTTGTTGTAGTTGGTGTAGTTGTTGTAGTTGTTGTTGTAGTTGTTGTTGTAGTTGTTGTTGTAGTTGTTGTTGTAGTTGCTGTTGTAGTTGTTGTAGTTGTTGTTATAGTTGTTGTAGTTGTTGTTGTAGTTGTCGCTCGTGGTGTTGTAGTTGTTGTAGTTGCTGTTGTAGTTGTTGTTGCTGTAGGAGTTGTTTTTGTAGTTGTTGTTGCTGTAGGAGTTGTTGTTGTAGTTGTTGTTGTAGTTGTTGTTGTAGTTGCTGTTGTAGTTGTTGTTGCTGTAGGAGTTGTTGTTGTAGTTGTTGTTGTTGTTGTAGTTGCTGTTGTAGTTGTTGTTGCTGTAGGAGTTGTTGTTATAGTTGTTGTCTTGGCTGGTTTGACCGTCGCCTCTGAGGCCGGGGTCCTTGTCGTGCGGGTCAATGATTGTGAGAGCGGCGCGGGCGGAACGCGGCCTCTGCGACCCGGGGATGGCGCGGCTGGAGGAGAGGGGGGGCAACGTGGGTACCCATCGGGGCAGGAGCGGGCGGGGGGGGCAGGAGCGGGCGGGGGGGGGGGCAGGGGCGGGGGGGGGCAGGAGCGGGCGGGGGGGGGCAGGGGCGGGGGGGGCAGGGGCGGGGGGGGGGGCAGGGGCGGGCGGGCGGGGGGGGCGGGCGGGGGAGCGGGGGCACGACCAGGCTGCACGCCGAGGCGCGAACGCGTCGCGAACACCGCCTGACATATTTAGACAAAATGTAAACACGCGCACAGCCCCCAGCCCCGCCCCTGCCTCCCCCAGGCGTCTGTCACCGGGTCAGCATGGGGAGGGGGACGGGGGCAGGGGGGGGATGGGGGGGGAGGAAGTCGATCCCTAATCGCTCCCACCCGCGGGTCCGGGACCCGGCCCAGCTCCTGGGGCCCCGATAGCTCCGTGCGAGTCGGGGGGTGGTGGGGGGGGGGGGTGGTGGGGGGGGGGGGGGGGGAGCAGAGAGAGGGACACGCGCTCCATGCACGAACTCGGGGATCAGAAACAGGGATCGGGAATCGTGTATCTGACTCGGAGTCGAGACCCGGGAACGATGCTCAGGCTTTATTGCTTGTGGGTTATGAATCCTCATCGACGATCACAAAACTGTCATCATAGATCAGATCTGGAATCAGAGATCTGAAATCAGGCATCCAGGATGAGAGATCTGAGATCGCGGGAGTCCGTGGCACGTTCTCGGGGTGCATCTCGAAGCGGCCCTGGCCCCGGCTCCCAAGCGCTGGACCTCGCGCCCTGCGGTGACCCCCTCGTGCACGCGGGGCGAGGGGGTCTCCGGGTCTGGGAACCCCCGCGTCCCCGTGACTCACAGAGACCCCAACCCGATCCACGGTCTCCCCGCGTCTGACGACCTGAGGCCTCTCCCTCCCTGGGGCCCCAGACCGTGGGAGCCCCAGACCCCGGGGCCCCGAGATCTCGCGCCCAGGGACCCCGGCGAGAGACGCGAGCAGGTGCGAGGGTGCGCCGCAGGGGCCCGTGGGGGGGGGGGGGGTCCGCGGGGTCAGACGCAGGAACACCCCAATCGGAGGGGCACGAGCCGGCGGGGCACTGGGACGGGGGTGGGGGAGCGGAAAATCTGGGGTCGGGGGGGGAGAGAGATAAGGGGAGCGCGGGGGAGCGGAAAGGAGAGAGGGAGTGCGCGGTAAAGTGGCCGAGTCTGGGGAGAGCGCTCGAGGAGGAGGAGGAGGAGAGCGAGGAGAGGTGGCCGGAAGTAGAAAGGAAACCGCTAATGGTTCCCAAACCGCGACCCCGGCTCTAACGCGCAGCGAGCACCGCGCGCACATCTGGCGGGCAGAGCTCGCGGCGCGAGAACGGGGAGCGGGGTGCAGGGAGTGAGGGTGCAGGGAGTGAGGGTGCGGGGTCCAGGGAGCGGGGTGCAGGGAGTGAGGGTGCGGGGAGTGAGGGTGCAGGGAGTGAGGGTGCAGGGAGTGAGGGTGCAGGGAGCGGGGAGTGAGGGTGTAGGGAGTGAGGGTACGGGGAGTGAGGGTGCAGGGAGTGAGGGTGCGGGGTCCAGCGAGCGGGGTGCAGGGAGTGAGGGTGCAGGGAGCGGGGAGTGAGGGTGCAGGGAGTGAGGGTGCAGGGGCTGAAGGTGCGGGGAATGAGGGTGCAGGGAGTGAGGGTGCAGGGGCTGAGGGTGCGGGGAGTGAGGGTGCAGGGAGTGAGGGTGCAGGGGCTGAGGGTGCGGGGAGTGAGGGTGCGGGGAGTGAGGGTGCGGGGAGTGAGGGTGCAGGGAGCGGGGAGTGAGGGTGCAGGGAGTGAGGGTGCAGGGAGTGAGGGTGCAGGGAGCGGGGAGTGAGGGTGCAGGGAGTGAGGGTGCAGGGAGCGGGGAGCGGGGGTACGGGGAGTGAGGGTGCAGGGAGCGGGGAGTGAGGGTGTAGGGAGTGAGGGTGCAGGGGCTGAGGGTGCGGGGAGTGAGGGTGCGGGGAGTGAGGGTGCAGGGAGTGAGGGGTGCAGGGAGCGGGGAGCGGGGGTACGGGGAGTGAGGGTGCAGGGAGCGGGGAGAGGGATGGTGGTGTAGGGAGGGGTGCAGGGGCTGAGGGTGCGGGGAGTGAGGGTGCAGGGAGTGAGGGTGCAGGGGCTGAGGGTGCGGGGAGGGAGGGTGCAGGGAGTGGGTTGCGTGGAGCGAGGTGCCGGGAGCAGACTGCGGGGATCGTGGGCTGTGCAGGGTGTGTGTAGTGTTGTGCTGTGTGTATTGTGTGTTGTGCTGTGTGTATTGTGTGTTGTTGTGCTGTGTGTATTGTGTGTTGTGCTGTGTGTATTGTGTGTTGTGCTGTGTGTATTGTGTATTGTGTGTTGTGCTGTGTGTATTGTGTGTTGTTGTGCTGTGTGTATTGTGTGTTGTTGGTGTGTGTATTGTGTGTTGTTGTGCTGTGTGTAGTGTGTGTGTTGTGTGTATTGGTGTTGTTGTTGTGTGTATTGTGTGTTGTTGTTGTGTGTATTGTGTTGTTGTTGTGCTGTGTGTATTGTGTGTTGTTGTTGTGTGTATTGTGTGTTGTTGTGCTGTGTGTATTGTGTGTTGTTGTTGTGTGTATTGTGTGTTGTTGTTGTGTGTATTGTGTGTTGTTGTTGTGTGTATTGTGTGTTGTTGTTGTGCTGTGTGTATTGTGTGTTGTTGTTGTGTGTATTGTGTGTTGTTGTGCTGTGTTGTTGTTGTGTGTATTGTGTGTTGTTGTGCTGTGTTGTTGTTGTGTGTATTGTGTGTTGTTGTGCTGTGTTGTTGTTGTGTGTATTGTGTGTTGTTGTGCTGTGTGTATTGTGTGTTGTTGTTGTGTGTATTGTGTGTTGTTGTGCTGTGTTGTTGTTGTGTGTATTGTGTGTTGTTGTGCTGTGTTGTTGTTGTGTGTATTGTGTGTTGTTGTGCTGTGTGTTATTGTGTGTTGTTGTGTGTGATTGTGTGTTGTTGTGCTGTGTTGTTGTGTGTGTATTGTGTGTTGTTGTGCTGTGTGTATTGTGTGTGTTGTGTTGTGTGTTGTTGTGCTGTGTGTATTGTGTGTTGTTGTGCTGTGTGTATTGTGTGTTGTTGTTGTGTGTTTTGTGTGTTGTTGTTGTGTGTATTGTGTGTTGTTGTTGTTGTGTGTATTGTGTGTTGTTGTGCTGTGTGTATTATGTGTTGTTGTGCTGTGTGTATTGTGTGTTGTTGTTGTGTGTATTGTGTGTTGTTGTTGTGTGTATTGTGTGTTGTTGTTGTGCTGTGTGTATTGTGTGTTGTTGTTGTGTGTTGTTGTTGTGTGTGTTGTTGTTGTTGTTGTGCTGTGTGTGTTGTGTGTAGTGTACCGCGTGCTGTGGATGTTGCATGTCACGCTGTTGTGTGGATCGCACCGCTCCCACACTCAACCGCACTCTCAGCTGCGCTCTCCCCACACTCCCTCGCTTCCTGGATGGGGGGGGGGAAGATGTGGAGTGGGGGGCCCGTGTTGAAAGCGACATTGTGGGGGTTCGCGCTTCAGTCGTCCCCCAGGACCCCAGTGCAGTTGCGGGGGTGCGACACTGGGCTCCTCGTGGCCCGCAGGGGGAGGGGGGGCAGCGATAACCCAGCCGGATGTCCCAGGGGGAGCCCCCCCCCGCCTCAACAATTCCATACCCCCCCACCCCATCTCCCATTGCCCCCCCCTTCCCCACCCCCACCTCTCCGCCTCGCGCGGCGCGTCGCGTGACGATCATTAATTAGCGGCTCGCGTTAATTAATTAATGCGAGCACGCGGGGGGGGGGGCGTTGGGAGGGGAGAGTAACTGTGCACGCGCTGTCAGCTCGCGTGAGCGTGCACGCGCCCCCCGCCCCCACGCGGGCGCGCACGCGCGCGTGGGGGCGGGGGGCGGGGGGCGGGGGGCGCGTGCATGTGCCAGTGTTTACCTTCATCCTGGAGAGTGATGGCCCCACCCGGCACCACGGCGCGGGTTGGGCGCGGGGGGGGGGGGGGCAGCTCTGAGAAGATGGAGAGAGAGGAAAGGGGACGTGGTGGGTGGGGGGGGAGATAGAAGGGAGTGAGGGCACGAAGGAGTCGCGTGGGGGGGGGGGGCAGCGGGGATGGAAGCAAAATCGAGGGGGGAGCAGAGATGGAAGGAGGGGGGGGCACGGAGAGGCTGCGCACGGCGCTCGCCCCGGGTCACGCTTCCGTCACAGTCGCTCTAACCGCTAGCAGCTGGGAGGGAGCGGCGGGGTCAGACGTGCACGGGGGGGGGGGAGCAGGAGGTGGGGGGGGGGCTCCCCCGGTCCCCGGGACACGTGTTCGCACCGGGGTTCGGGCCCAGAGTTCCGATCCCGGGTCCCGCGCCCGTTCGTCGTCCCCGCAGGCGTCGGGAGACGAGAGAGAGCGTGTGGGGAGGGGGGGCAGGTCCCCCCCCCCCCAACTCCGTGACCCCTCCCGCCCGCGTCTCCTTGTCTCTCTCTCTCTCTATTCTATCTCTCCATTCCCTCGACTCAGCGTCTCTCCCTCTCTCCCTCTCCCGCGCCAGCCAAGCGCGATCGGCCACTCCAGGCTGGAGCCGACGAGTCGCGGCATCCACTTGAACCGCAGACAGAGCGGGGCCCGCGTCTCCCTCCTCGGCGACTCCCCCCCCACCGCCACCGGCCCCGGACTCGCCCGCGTGTTTGTTTCTGTCACTGGTGTCGGCTCAGCCGCGTCTCCCTCTCTTTGGTAGGGCGCGCGTGTGTGAGTGAGTGTGTGTGTGAGCAGGAGTGCGTGTGCGTATGAGTGTGTGTTCGTGTGTACGAATATGAGTGTGTGCGGGCATGAGTGTGTGCCGGTGTGACTGTGTGGGAGTAGGAGTGTGAGGGAGTGCGAGTGTGAGGGTGTGTGTGAGTATGATTGTGGGTGTGTGTGTGAGTATGAGTGTGTGTAAGTGAATGTGAGGGTTTGCGAGGATGAATGTGTGTCAGGATATGCGTGTGCGTGTGTGTGAGGAGCGGTAGTGTAGCGGTTAGGGGGCTACGCTACGAATCCGGCGACCCGAGTTCGATTCCCGTTCACGGCCAACGCCGGTGACGATTATCTGAACCGGTCCTGGGCCTCCCCGAGGTCGACTCAGCCTCAAATGAGTACCTGGTGCGATGTGTAAACATCGCCGCTAGGGAAACAAAGGCGGCCGGGCGTGGCATTGGCCACCCACCCCTTCTTGTGCCGTGCCGGCCTTTATTGGAGCTCGCTAACACCACTTGCCCTTACAGTCTGTCGGGGGATTTGTGTATGTGTGAGTATGAGTGTGTGTATGAGTGTGTGTATGAGTGTGAGTACGTGTGTGTGTACGTGATAGAGACACAAACAACCCCCGACCTCCTCGTTGGTGCCGGACGACAATGCTGTGGTGGGCAGTGCCGTGGGGGGAGGGCCACTTCAGATTGGCCATTCCCCTCATGGCGTTCGTAACCACCACAGCAGCCAAATGGGCACTCTAGACGGGTGCGAGGGGCTGGTAACCCCTCAACATTCAATTAATTACCACAAACCCACGATTTAAAATTTTAATTAAGCCTGTGCCGGAGGCCCCGGGGGGACAGGCGTTTATAACGTCTCCTGGCCAAACCCCATTTGGTGGAGCCAGGAGACTGAACCCTTACCCTCGGGGCTCCTCCAGAAACAACAAAAAGCCACTACGTGTGGCCACGTGGAATGTTCGAACGCTTACTGTGGAGGAGAGGCTGCCACTCCTCTGTCGGGAGCTGGACTGGCACCGCCTGGATATCTGTGGTATTCAGGAGGTCCGGTGGACCGTCTCTGGCTCCTGCCACCATGAAGGGTGGACAGTCCTCTACTCAGGGCAGAAGACTGCCAAACAACAGGGAGTGTCTCTTCTTCTGGACAAAACAGGGGGCGTGTGAGTGTGGCAGTCAGGTGTGGGAAGCTGTAAGCAATAGGCTACTTTAGGGCTCGCCTTCCCATTAACCAGAGGCGAGGAGTGGTGGTCGTGGTTACTTATGCCCCCACCGAAGACGAACATCCGTGGAGGGATGCAGGCAAAGCCGATGAGTCAGATGCCTGCTATGTCCTCCTGTTACATGTGCTATCTAAAGTTGCCCCTCGGGATAGAGTCATCTTGTTGGGTGCCTTCAATGCCCGAGTTGGTCATGATGCTGGCACCTGGTCTGGAGCGATTGGGAGGCATGGGCCAGATCAGCTCAATAACAACGGTAGGAGGCTGCTAGATTTTTGTGCAGCTCATGGACTTGTAATTACCACCAAGCTGTTCCGGCATCGGCGCATTCACACAACATCATGGATGCATGCCGTGTCCAAGCAAGAACATCTGCTGGACTACATAGTGACGGAACAGCGGATGTAGGCCCATGTCCTTGACACCAGGACCTACTTGGAGCTGATCTGCCCACTGACCATCGAATTGTCATCTGTAAGATGTGCCTGCCATTCTTCCACTCTGGTGGTGGGTGTACTCCCAGGACCCCATTCAAACCAATTGTGGCATGGTCTCAGCTAGCTCATGAAAGTTGCAAGCGAGAATTTCATCATCGCTTGCAGCTGGGGTTGGTATCATCCCTCACTCCTCCTGATGTCGAGGGGAAATGGGCGAGGTTTATGACTGTGGCTCATGCAGCTGCTATGGCTGCTTTGGGTACACGGTCCAGACCTCTCCAGAGACCATGGCTGACAAAGGAGGTGTTAAGGCTGGCTGATAAAAAGCAATAGGCCCACTCTCATCGTCTACAGCATCCCACATCAGAGAATGAGGAAGCTTACCGCAGCCTTCACTCGGAGGTTCGGAGAGCCTGTGAGGCGCTACAAGGATGGGTGGTGGTCACGGGTTGCTGAGGAGATGGAGTCTGCCTCAATGGCCCGCGATCACAAATCGCTCTTTCACTCCATCAAAAAAGTAACCTGCAGTGCCACACCTATTACCATCATTAGGGAAAAGAACGGTGATCCATTCTCCGACCCCCAGGAATAGGTTTGCAGATTTGCTGAGCATTTCTGTGAGGTCCTGGGGGAGGGGAAATCCCTCAGCCTAGAAAACATCATGGGACAAAGTGGGGATGACACTGCTGAGGCTGTGGTGCCTCAAATATTGGAAGAAGTCCCCCCTGTGAGTGGCTGGCTGAGGTGCTATCTGTTGAGGAAGTACTGAAGGCGATCCAGAGTCTGAGATCAGGGAAGGCACCGGGCAGAGATTATCTCCCAAGCGAAATACTGAAGGAGGGTGGCGTTTGTGCACAGACTGCCCTACATGACATCATAACAGCAGTCTGGACCACTGGACGGGTTCCGCAGGATTAGAAGGATGCCCTGGTGGTCCCCCTCTTTAAGAAGGGGGACCGCACAGACTGTAACAACTACAGGGGCATCTCACTCCTCAGTGTGCCGGGAAAGGTCCTGGCAAGCCTCTCCTCACCTTGCCAGGCACGCTGAAGAGAGGCTTGCAGAGCCCCAATGCGGTTTCAGGAAAGGGTGGTCCTGCACATAAGCCATATTTAATTTCCGTCTGCTACAGCAGAGGTGGAGGGAATTCTAACAACACCTACATCTCTGCTTTATTGACCTGGTCAAGGCCTATGCTACCATCAGTAGGCATGGGCTCTGGGTTGTTCTTTGTTATTTCGGAGTCTATGACCCTCTGCTCACGATCATTAAGGACCTTCATGATGGTCAGGGGGCCCGGGTAAATTACGTGGCCCGGAGTCGGAGCCATTTCTTGTTCACCTTGGGGTGCGACAGGGATGTCCTCTGGCTCCCACATTATTTAACATCTATTTCGACCACGTAGTTCGTCAAGCCTTCGATGGCCGTACCGGAGGCACAGATACAATGGGAGGCTAATCGATGCCCGGGTGCGGTTAAGAGATGGCTCCCTATTGCTCAGCCATGTTATGTATGCCGATGATCTGGTAATTGCTGCTCGCTTAGAGGAGGAGTTGGAGGTGCTGCTGCTGAACCTGGAGTTTGCCACTAAGAGGTGGGGCCTTACCATCAACCCCACCAAAACTAAGCACCTGCCTGGGTATTTTGTACCATCGGACACTCTACCCCCACAACTCTCAATTGGTGATAGGGCAGTTGTGGAGAGAGTAGAGAGTTTCCCAAACCTGGGCAGCGTGCTCATGACCGGCGCCGGTTTGACAGCAGAGGTCTCACTCCGAATCAGTCGAGCATCATTATATTTTCATCGGTTGCATAACGCTGTGTGGAAGCTACCTGGTCTGTCGCTCAACACGAAGCTGCAAGTCTTCTCGGCCACAGTCATTCCCTCCCTTCTCTACGCTTGCGAAACGTGGACCCCCCTAATAGAACATCTTCGCCGGATAGAAGCATTTAGGCCTGGCCTGCCTATGATACATCCTGGGTTTAACCAGGCTGGATTGTATGAGGAGCTCACAAATCCTTGAAAGATCTGGACAAAGTCATATCGGTGAGCTCCTCCGGCAGGTAAGGCGGCGTTGGCTGGGTTATGTAGACCGCATACCCAGCCACCGCATGCCTAAACTTGCCGATGACTGGTACCAATGGTGTCAAGATCGGCCTCTGTGGAGGAGGCTCGTGAAGGACGCTACTGGGAAATTGGAGGCAGTCGCCCTCCAACAACAAAGGAGGGCGGAGGAGCGACGCTCACAACAACGAGCGGAGCGCCGGGTGGCTAAAGCACAGCAAGTTGGCACAGTAGGGGGCACAGGTGGTGCATCAGCCAGTCATCTCAGTCATCTCAGTCAGTCTACCCGTGGCCTCAATGTGCACATAGCCTGGCACAAGCGTCGTGGTGACGTAATCGCCACTTAGTGGCGAATGGCGGTTGTTGTTGTTGTGTATGTGACTGTGTGGGTGTGTGAGTGTGTGTGAGTATGAGGGTGTGTAAGTTTGTGTGTGAGTATGAGTGTGCGTGTGAGTGTGTGGGAGTTCGATTCTCGCTCACAACCGACACCCGTGACGAATTTCTGAAGTCGACTCAGCGGTGTGTAAACATCGTCACTCGGGAGACAAAGGCGGCCGGGCATTGTGCTGGTCACCCACCCCCTCGTGTGACGATGCTGACCTTCATAGGTGCTCGCTAACAGCACTTCATCTAACAGTCTATTAAGTCTATACGGGGGATCTTTGTATTTGCGTATGTGTGAGTATGAGTGTGCGTGAGTGAGTATGTGTGTATGTATGAGTGTGTGTCTTGTATACATGTGTGTGTTTATATTTGTGTATGTGTGTATATTTTAGCTATAAGAGGGATCTTTGTCTTGCGTGTGTGTACGTGTATGTGTATACGTGTGTGTGTCTGTGTACGTGTGTATGTCGAAGTGATGACGCAGTGGTTAGCGCACTCTGCTACAAACTTGACCTGAGTTCTATTCCCGCTCACGGCCAAAATCAGTGGCGAATATCTGATCCTGTCTTTGGCTACCCCTAAGTCCACTCAGTCTTGAATTAATTTCTGATGACATTTAAAATTAGTATCACTTGGGAGACAAAAGCGGGCGGGCGTGGTTCCAGCCGGCACCAACCCCTCGTGTGCCGTTCCGGCCTTCATCGGTGCTCGCTGTGACCACTGTCAAAGGCTATACGAGAGATGTTTGACTTTGTGTGTGTATATGTAAGCACGAGTTATCATAGCTATGCCCAATCCACTGCTGGATGAAGGCATCCCCAATCCGCCCCCACCTCTCTCGATACCGCGATGTTAACTACTCACCTATAGCACCTGCACACGAGCTGATTTCATCACTCCATCTCCACAGCCGATGTACTGTCGGACGAGTTCCATTCATTGGCTGTATGTAGTGTATATGTGTGTGCGTGTGTATATATATCGTGGTGTAGCCGTTAACGCGCCGCGCTACGAACCCAGCTACCCGAGTTCGATTCCCGCTCACGGCCAACACCAGTGACGACTATTTGAACCGGTCCTGGGCCTCACCTAGGTTGACTCAGCCTAAAATGAGTACCTGGTGCGATGTGTAAAAATCGCCACTGGGGAGACAAAGGCGGTCGAGCGTTGTGCTGGCCACCCACCCCTCGTGTGCCGTTCCGGCCGTCATAGATGCTCGCTAACAGCACTTGCCCCAACAGGCTGTTAAAGGTTACACGGGGGATCTTTGTCTTTGTGATTTTCTGAAGCCGAAGGCGCCGCAGTCGTCGCTGTCACCGGGACTCGCGCATTCCTCCCCCCCGTGCCCCGCCCCTCGCAATCGCCCCCCCCCCCCCACGGCTCTCCTCAACCCCCGCCCCTCGGAGGCACTGCCGAGACGCGTTACGCGCTGATGAGAAGAGGAGGATGAGGGCGATGAGGGCGATGGGGGCGATGATGAAGCGGAGTAGGAGGAGGAGTAGGCGCGAGGTGAATATGAGGAGGGTGACGATGAGGAGGGGTGGGGCGAATAGTTGGAGAGGAGAAGGGAGAGGATGGTGGCAGGAGGAAGAGGCGAGGAGGACGTGGGGAGAAGAGGAGGCGGCGAGATCGGAGTGAGTGGCGCGGCGGAGAGCACGGCAAGCAGCACGGGAAGAGGAGTTTGAGGAGGAAGAGGAGGAGGGTGGTGGTGGTGGTGGTCATGAATCTCGGGCCCGTTTCCACTCTCCTTCGTGGGGTCTCCGCCCCCCGTCCCTCCCCTCGTTGCCCCCCTTTCCTTGGCGCCTCTGCGTGTGGCGAGGCCAGGTGCCGGGGGGGGGGGCATTCGTGAGTCCGTTCCGTAGCAGTGCCCCCCACACCCCGCCCCTGCGCCCCCGCCGCCTCGCACCCCGCAGTGTCTCCCACCCGCCCGCGCTGCCACTGGCACCGAGCCCCCCCCCACCCTCCTCCCCCCTCTTGCCCCTAATTCCGCCTGGCAGATCCCTCCTCCCTCGGCCTGGCCGGCGGCCGGCGCTCCGACCGAGAGTGAGATTTTAATTAAACATAATTAGCCGCTGCGGCAGCTCCGAAAGCTAATTAGGAGCGAAGCGCGCCGGGGGAGATGTAAAGGGGGGGGGGGAGCGCGTCCGCGTCCGCGCGCATCCCGAGGCGCGACCGAGACGGGCGGCGCGGGGGGCGTGGCCGAGCGCCCTTCGCGGCGTCGAGAGGCGACGCGACACAACACGACACCCCGGTGCGCTCCGACTTTAACAAGTCGCATGTTAAATTGTAGCTGCGGGCTTCTGTTACGGAGCAGACTGCGGCGACTGCTGCGGTGGCGCTGGCGACGGAGGAGGAGGAGGAAGGAGGAGGAGGAGGGAGGGAGGAGGAGGAGGAGGCTGCGTGCGCATGATTTATTCAGCTCTTTCCCGGACCCCGCTAAGGAGCGCGGCGGAGCGCGCGCACGCGTCGAGGTCGCGGCGTCCAGCGGGGGGGGTGGGGGGGGCAAGTCGGGGGTGAGGGGGGCGGGGGCGAGTTGGGGGTGTGGGGGGCGAGTCGGGGTGGCGGGACGAGCGGGCGCCCGGATTAGCGTCGCCTTTCTGCTCAAGTGCTAATGTGAATGGCCGCTAATGCGTCCCACTGACAGCTTTACAGCCCACCTCCTGCATTACACACTTTCACACAAACAGCCCTTGTTTACTCAAGAGAGAGTCGTTCTGGGATAATCCCACCCCCCACTACCACCACACCCTCCACTCCGCCAGTCGCTTCTCTGGGTCTCTTCCCCCATCACGGGACGCGGTCACCTTTACTGCGGGCCCGAGTTCGCTCTTAGGCCAAGGTGAGTCGAGTCGGGACCAACTGGGGACCCATTTCGTACAGAGAGGGTCCTTGTCGATAAACATCGGACAGGTATAATCGATACCTTTCTTCCTGCATGATTGCACCACCTGAAGAATCCCTTGGGGGTCCATCTCGTGTGCAAGGGTGTGCCCGTGCCAGTTGCCGCATGCACAGCGAACACGCGATGACACTCGCTCGCCTACATACACACCCAACCAACCACACACTCATACAAAGACAAAAATCCCCATATAGCCTGAGCAGACTTTTGGGACAAGTGCTGTCAGCGAGCACCTCTGAAGGCCGATACGGCCGCCTTTTTCTCCCAAGTGGCGATGTTGACATACCGCACCAGGTCCTAATTTTAGGCTGAATCGACTTAGGAGGGCCCAGGACCGTTTCAGATCATCGTCACCAGATCATCGTCACCGGTGTGGTTGTCCGTGAGCTGGAATCGCACTCGGGTTGCCGGGTTCGTAGCACAATGCGCTAACCGTTACACTGCCGCTTCCTACGCACAAAGACGAGCATCCCCCCTATTGTAGCCTTTGCATACTCAGTTTGACACGTAGTAGCAGGCTTTCGCGACCAATATCAGCTATGTTAGAGGTTTTTTTATTGTTAGATCGCGTAAATATATAAATGTGTCGCTAAACCCGCCACCACCCGACACAGCCAACTAGTAAGGGTTGTCACATAAACAGAACGTGGAGAAGTCCACCTGTTTCGTTGTTTAAAGAACGAAACAGGTGGACTTCACAAATCTGGCTGTCGCCTGATGAAGCTGGTTGTAATTACTGGCGAAACGTCGTACTCAGATTGTAAATGTTGTGGCTTGGCTCTCCAACACACCGGTGTGCTGTACTAGTATACTACACTATATACTACACTACTATACACAATACACTATACACTGGTGCTGTACTAGTGTCGAATTGGCACGTTCTGTTTACGTGACAACGCTTACTAGTTGGCTGTGTCGGGTGGTGGCGGGTTTAACGACACATTTATATACTTTGGCATACTGATAGGGTAAGTACTGTTAGCGCGCACTTATGAAGGCCGGCACGGCACACATTGGGATGGGTGGCCAGCACCACGCCCGGCCGCCTTTGTCTCCCCGGGGGCGATGTTTACACCGCACCAGGTACTCATTGAGGCTGAGTCGACCTTGGGGAGGCCCAGAACCGGTTCAAATAATCGTCACTGATATTGGCCGAGAGCGGGAATCGAACTCGGTTTGGCTAGTTCTACACTACCACTCGCCACACACAGACACACATATACATATACACATGTACACACACAGACACACATATACACATGTACACATACACATGTACACACACAGACACACACATATACACACACACATACACATGTACACACACACAGACACACACATGTACACATGTACAAACACACAGACACACACACATACACATGTACACACACACATACACATATACACATGTACACATACACATATTCTTAGGTGTTTTCGGTAAAGTCACGTAGGTAAAACATCAAAATTAAAAAAAATAATAATAAAATAAAGATCACGACGTTTCGGAGGCAACACAAGTCTCCGTCATCAGGTGGGACAGTCACAGCCAGATCAGCTGCATCAAGTGAGGCAATGATTCAAGATGTAATCCCTTAAAAGCGAGTTGAGGGGGGAGGAGAGGGGGGGGGGCTCATCAGAATGTGGTAGCCAATGAATGGAAAGTATCGGGAGAGAGGGGCCAAAAAAGGGTGGCCCCTCTCTCCCGATACTTTCCATTCATTGGCTACCACATTCTGATGAGCCCCCCCCCCTCTCCTCCCCCCTCAACTCGCTTTTAAGGGATTACATCTTGAATCATTGCCTCACTTGATGCAGCTGATCTGGCTGTGACTGTCCCACCTGATGACGGAGACTTGTGTTGCCTCCGAAACGTCGTGATCTTTATTTTATTTTATTATTTTTATTAATTTTGATGTTTTACCTACGTGACTTTACCGAAAACACCTAAGAATATGATTCCTTGCAGTCACGAAAGCTTCAAGTCTAGAATTACACATACACATGTACACACACACACAGACACACACATATACACATGTACACACACAGACACACATATACACATGTACACACACAGACACACATATACACACACACACAGACACACACACACATATACACACACACATACACATGTACACACACACACTCAGACACACACACAGACACACACACAGACACACACATGTACACACACACAGACACACATGTACACACACATACAGATGTACACACACACAGACACACACAGACACACACATGCACACACACACGCACGCACACACAAACACATGCACACACACACATGCACACACACACACATGTACACACACATGCACACACGCACACACACACATACACACACACACAGACACATGCACACACACACACATGTACACACACATGCACACACATACACACACACACAGACACACACATGCACACACAGACACACACAGACACACACATGCACACACACACATACACACATACACACACAGACACACACATACACACACAGACACACATATACACACACACACAGACACACACACACATATACACACACACATACACATGTACACACACACTCAGACACACACACAGACACACACACAGACACACACATGTACACACACACAGACACACACATGTACACACACATACAGATGTACACACACACAGACACACACAGACACACACATGCACACACACACGCACGCACACACAAACACATGCACACACACACATGCACACACACACATGTACACACACATGCACACACACGCACACACACACATACACACACACACAGACACATGCACACACACACATGTACACACACATGCACACACACACACAGACACACACATGCACACACAGACACACACAGACACACACATGCACACACACACATACACACACATACACACACAGACACACACATACACACACACACATGCACACACATGTACACACACATGCACACACACACATACACACACACACAGACACACACATGCACACACATGCACACGCACGCACACTCCGGGTCGCCGCCCCAGACGCTCGCTCCTCCTCTCGCGATCGCGGCGCTCCGCGTGCTCTTTGCGAGATGAATCTCGGGGCCGCGCGAGATGTATTGAGTTACCCGGTGCTCGATACGGAATTAAAAGATGAGAAATTATTGCCATCACAGGACGGGAGCTCCGCTCCGCAGCGATGCGGGGACCTCATTAATTACAGCCATCACATTAAAACGCAATCGCACTCATCCCGCAACCATCCCCTTGCCCCCCCTCGCCACCGTGCCCCACCCCCACCTCACCGCCGTGCCCTGCCCACCCCCTCCACCCCCATCACAACCCCCGCTCCCCCAATCAAGGATTTTCGCGATCTCCCTCCAGATTCTCTCGGCGTCAACCACCGGATTCAACGATTTCCCCAATTATCCTCCTCACGCCCCCCCCCCCCCCCCGGCATTATCTTCCAGCCCCCCCCCCACCACCCCGCTGCTCGGCTTGTAAGCGGGGAGAGGTCGGGAGGGTTTCGTGAAGTCTTCCTCGCAGGCGAGAAGTTCCATCTCAAGGGACGCGCCGTGTGCTCTGCTTGTCCAAGTCCCGCGCCACGCGGCCGCGATGGCGTCACGTGGGACACAGAACTGCGACCGCGACGGGCAGGAGGCTCTTTGTAAATAGGTCACGAGGTCATAGCGCATGCAAGTCACGTGGCACATGGTGGGTACAGGACTGGGTGTCAGCGATGGACGAGGAGACGGGGCGACGTGGGTTGTCCTCCTCCGCCTGCCCCCCCCTCGCCTCTCTCCGGTGACCGCCTCCTCCCCGTGCTCGCTCCCCCTGACCGAGCCCCCCCCCCCCCTCCCAGACCCTGGTCCCCATGGGCCGCGTCTCCTCACCTTTCCCACACCCCCCGCGACTCTAATGAAACTCGGGTCGTGATCACTGACCCCAGAACTCACCTGAGCGCCGCGAAGCTCCTCTCGCGAAACTGGAGACCCCGAGAGCACCCGGGAGCTCGGGTGGGTGGGTGGGGGGGAGGCGGGGAGCGCGATCGGGGACGCGATAAGAAGCCGGAGTCCGGTCCCGTGGCTCCTCTCGCGGTGGGACGGCCACGGAACCCGCCCGGTGCGATGTGGAACCAATGGCGGCAGCGCGGCTCCACCACCGTTGGGATTGGGGATCTTTGGGGTCTCCGAGTCCCTCCCAGGGGTTAAGGTCGGGGTGGGTGGGGGTGGGTGGGGGGCATCTGTTACGAGACCCCGGGAAATGCATCAAGGGACACGAGCCCCCCACGAGTTTAACGCCAATTGTGATTAATTTACGACAGTGCGGGCAGGGGGGCTGTGATTTGTCGTCATCAGCTACGGTCAAACATATTGAAAATGTACCGTAAAATAAAGGTCCTTGCCCGAAACGTCAGCCATGATATTGAGCGTTTTTTTGACAATCGTGGTGATGTGTCTGTGTCACAGATGCCCCCCCGTACCCCACCCTCACCCCCCACAAACCTTCTTAACCCCGGGGAGCAAAGGTCAACCCCAATCCGGGCTAATGATGTCACGCGATCAGCTGGGAGAGCGCGCGCGCTGAAAGCCCCTGGACACACACCACACGTGGAGCAGACACAGACAAAGATATCCGTATAGCCTGAACACTGTTGGGACAAGGGCTGTTTGCGCACGACGGGGTGGTGTGACTAAATCCTACAGCCGACCGCCTTTGTCTCCCAATTGGTGATGCTTATACACCGCACCGATTTCGTCACAAATTTGGGATTGTAGCGGAGTGCGCTAACCACTGCACCACCGCTCCCCGTGTAGGAGGGTGAAGTGCCATTTCTTCGTAGCCGGCTCCGTGATCAGCGCGAGTGCTTCCGGAGCGACCTGGGCGACAGCGCGGTGCAGCGGGGACACCCGCGCCTCGGAGTGAAAAGGACCTGGGTTCGATTCCCGACTCGGGAGCCTCTCCGTGTGGAGTGTTTGTTTGTTCTGCCCCCCGACCTGTTCTGCATGGGTTTCCTGCAGGTTCTTCGTTTTCCTCCCACAGCTGAACACACACACACAGTGTCACTGGGCTTTCCGTACTGTGTGAAATAAGTTCAACATAGATTTGGAAAACATCCTAATGCTGAAAAATCACATGCAAATTAAGCATCGAGATCACACGCAGCAGCAGCAGCAACAACATCGCTCCCTCCTGCAAAAGACTTGGCCGAACCCTCCTGAAAGAGTCTCCTGGGTAAACACAAACACAGACATTAGCAGCTTATCAGCATTGCGCACCGTGGCGACCCAGTTGAGAGCACATCCCCGACGATTGGGCCCGGGCATCAAGCGGCTTCCCCCGTGGTCAAAACAGAGACACGCGGGGGCCAGAGGTCACATCTCGGGTGGACAGGGCACGTCTCTGCTGCTCCACGGTGACGCGGCTCCTTGCGAAGGTTCACGGCTCGGCTGCAGCGGCTCCAGGTAAAGCCGCGTGGGCTAAAGTCGGGGCTCCCCCCCCCCATCATTGCGCAGGCAGCGGGGATTATTTGACCATACTTCACCACACTGGTCAGTGAAAGTTGAAGGTGGGGCGGAGTGTAGAACTACATTGGGTTTAGCTGCGCTGCCCTCTGCTGGCCGCCACAGCCTATAGCACCTGTGCTGCGCGCGTGGCGATGGTCACCCAATCCAAGCACTGTTCTGGCTGACCCTGGCTCAGCTGTCGAGATGTAACGGGACCAGGTGATTTGGTCATGGAACACGGCTCGCATCTCCCTCCCCCCAACTGCACAGGGGCCCAGGTTTCCGGGCAATAAAGAAAGGGCCCGGGATTGCAAAGGTGCGGGGAGGGTCTCCATGTATTGCGCAAGGGGTCCGCGTAGCAAGCGCGCTGCGCCGCGCTGTGCCCGCAGGGCCCCGGACCCGCTACCCCGACCGCGGGAGCCTCGTGAACGGGAGTGTTGTGGGGTCCCGCGAGGGGGCCCCGGGGGAGAGGGGGTAGAGGGGGCGGGGCATAGAGGAGAGGGCCCGGGCGGAGGGGGGGCGTGCTGTCAGCGCCCCCCCCACCCCCCCCCCCTGAGTAGCGCAGGTGTCCGCGCGGCAGTCGCGCAAGACGGATGGAGCGCGGCGCGGGCCTCATAACACGCGGCGCTCACCTGGGGGGCACGCGGACAGGTGCAAGCGCGGGGGGGGGGGGTTGGGGGTGGGGGGGATAAAAGGTGGGGAGAAATGTGGGGTTCGGGGGGCAGGGCGGGATGGAGAATGGAAGCAGAGACGGGCGCGCGACGCGAACTCGCCGCTGCCCACCTCCACCAGCGAAAGAAACGCGACCAGCGCCGTGTGGTGTGACGGGGAGGGTGGGTGGGGGGGTGACTGAGGTGAGAGATGGGGAGGGGGGGGCTGTTAACGGGGCCCCCGTGGTGTCCGCTTGCCCGATGTAATTTCATTAAAGCGCCTCTTGATCAGTGCTGGCGCGCAGCACACGAGGGTGGGGGGTGGGGGTGGGGGTCGGACACGGGACACCGGGGACACGGAGTAGGAAGGGGGGGGGGGGGGTAACGAGGCACCTCGCCTTCCACCTCGTTCCACTCCTGCCCCGCTCCTCCTCGCCATCGTCGCTCTCCGCGTCCTTGCGTCTTCTCGTCCTTCGGCTCCTCTCGCTCCAGAGGACCCCGGGGGAGTGGCGGTGGTGGGGGGGGGGGGGTATCTGACCCCTCTCCCCGTCCCCCGGGACCCCGCGCCGCGCCTTAATTATGAAGTGAGAATGTCCCCGAGTGAGCGCTTTGTGTGCAGTGTCAACAGCGGCGGGCGGCGCCGCGGGGCGGGCGGGCGGGCGGGCGGGAGGAGAGGCGCCCAGGTGAGGTCCGGGGAGCGCGATGCGGCGGCTGCTGAGAGGAGGCATCGCAATCAACATCGTTAACAGACGCCAGTCAGCACGCCTATTGAGCGCGCTCGGGCTAAATGTCACCCCCAGCGCCCCCCCCGCCCTCAGCCCTCCGCTCCCTCCCCAATGCCCCGCGACCCCCCCCCCCGCACCTTTGTAAGCGAGCGGGTGTCCGTGTCGAGATGTGCACGCGCACGCACGCGCACGCACTCGGGTGTGCATGCGCGTGGCAGCTTGAAGGTGCGGGCGCGCGCGTGTGTCTCTGTGTGTGTGTGTCAGTGTGTGTGTGTCTCTGTGTCTGTGTGTGTCTTTGTGTGCGTGTGTCTCCGTGTCTGTGTGTGTGTGTCTTTGTGTCCGTGTGTATCTGTGCGTGTGTGTGTCAGAGTGTGCGTGTGTGTGTGTTAGTGTGTGTAGGGAGCGATAGTGTAGCGGTTAGCGCGCTGCACTACGAACCCAGCGACCCGAGGTCGATACCCGCTCACGGCCAAGACCAGTGACGATTATCTGAACCGGTCATGGGCCTCCCCTAGATAGACTCAGCCTTAAATTAGTACCTGGTGTGTACATCACTATTGGGGAGACAAAGGCGGCCGGGCGTGGCGTTGGCCATCCACCCCTCGTGTGCCGTGCCGGCCTTTATAGGTGCTCGCTAACAGCACTTGCCCCTACAGTCTCTTGAAGCTATTGAGGGTGATTTTTGTTTGTGTAGGGAGCGGTGGTGTAGCGGTTAGCGCGCTCCGCTACGAACCCGGCTACCCGAGTTTGATTCTCGCTCACGGCCGGCACATGTGACGATTATTATCTGAACCGGTCCAGGGCCTCCCCTAGATTGACTCAACCTTAAATGGGTATCTGTTGGCCTGATACAAATACGCTTGAGCGTGGTGCTGGCCTTGTGAGTTGCTCGCTGACAGCACTTTGCCCAACAAGAAGCAGACAGAGAAGGCCTGTGCCGTGCAGTGGGGGGGGGGGGGGGGTGGGGGGGGGGGGGGTGGGGGGGGGGTGGAACACGGTCGGGTGGGTGAGACGACCCAGTCAGTGTCTGGTAGGGGCCGAGTCATTCCCGTCGGTGGTTGAGGAATCGACGAGCGAAGTTTACGGGAACAGTAGTCAAAGTAGTAGCGATACAAGAGCGATAAGGAGGCGACGATCAGTGAGTGCTGAGTCATCAATGCTGCTGGATGCTGAACCCTGTGAACGTGACACACGAACGCGGATCTCTGGCGGTCTGCAGCATGCGCTCAAAGCTGCGGAGTCAATTTGGTTGTTGTTGTTCGAGTATAAACGCCATTACAATATCACAGCGAGAGTGAGTGAGTGAGCGAGTGAGTGAGGATGAAAATCCGTGCGCGTGCATCTCGGGGAAACTGGATGACAAGTGGTTACCAGTCGCTCAGCTTCCTGAACCATTAAACCGCTTCAGAAACAATGAACGGTTAATGTCTAACGCCGTATCCAGCGGCCGATGCGTGCGAACAGGTGTGTGTGTGTGTGGTGTGTGTGTGTGGTGTGTGTGTGGTGTGTGTGTGTGTGGTGTGTGTGGGGTATGTGTGTGGTGTGTGTGGTTTGTGTGTGTGTGGTGTGTGTGTGGTATGTGCGTGTGGTGTGTGTGTGTGGTGTGTGTGGTGTGTGTGGTGTGTGTGTGGGGTGTGTGTGGTGTGTGTCTGTGTGTGGTGTGTGTGTGGTGTGTGTGTGGTGTGGTGTGTGTGGTGTGTGTGAGGTGTGTGTGTGTGGTGTGTGTGGTGTGTGTGTGTGGGGTGTGGTGTGTGTGTGGTGTGTGTGTGGTGTGTGTGTGGTGTGTGTGTGGTGTGTGTGGTGTGTGTGTGTGGTGTGTGTGGGGTGTGTGTGGTGTGTTTGTGGTGTGTGTGGTGTGTGTGGTGTGTGTGTGTGCGGTGTGTGTGTGGTGTGTGGGGTGTGTGTGGTGTGTGTCTGTGTGTGGTGTGTGTGTGGTGTGTGGTGTGTGTGGTGTGTGTGTGTGCGCGGCGCTGTGCACACGCGGCCACCGAGAGATTGATTCATCTGAAAATAATTAACCGCACGCAACCGCAAGCTGCGAACTCTGTGATGGACAGAGAAGACGTCTGCCGCAGAGACGGAGCGATGAAATTGGCTCGTGTGCGGGTGCCGGTGGATTTGTACATCGCGGGTTCATGAGCGGTGGCGACGGCTTGGGAAGGCATTCATTG
>NC_083805.1:301386-513886 GCF_015708825.2 Lethenteron reissneri
ACTGTGCCACCACTCCCCGCGTGACTCGCGCTCACTCGTGTTGCTGAGCACGGGCGCAGCGACCCAGAACACCGCCCGGGGGTCGAGGGGAGTCGAGAAGACTCCCATTGGTTGAGGCGAATCACCAGCGACGGTTCAGACGAGCCTGGCTCTGCTGATGAGGCACTGCATGTCGAAACCGGCCCAGAGTTCAGCTTGTGTCGAACCGATGCTGCTGGAGTTGTCACGCAGAGAGAGGGACACGCGCAGCAGCAGCAGGAGGCGCATTGGCTGCCGCCTGTGCTGCTGACATTCTACACAGCGACCCTCACGGTCACTGCTGCGATTATTCGGAGAAGGGGGAGTGCAGAGCTGAGAGGGGGAGTGGGGAGCTGAGTGGGGGGGGGGGGAGTGGAGAGCTGAGTGGGGGGGGAGCTGAGAGGGGGGGGGGAGTGGAGAGCTGAGTGGGGGGGGGGGGAGCTGAGAGGGGGGGGAGTGGAGAGCTGAGTGGGGGGGGAGCTGAGAGGGGGGGGAGTGGAGAGCTGAGATGGGGGGGAGTGGAGAGGGGGGGGGGGAGTGGAGAGCTGAGTGGGGGGGGGAGCTGAGAGGGGGGGGGAGTGGAGAGCTGAGTGGGGGGGGAGCTGAGAGGGGGGGGGGAGTGGAGAGCTGAATGGGGGGGGGGGAGCTGAGAGGGGGGGGAGTGGAGAGCTGAGTGGGGGGGGAGCTGAGAGGGGGGGGGGAGTGGAGAGCTGAGTGGGGGGGGGAGCTGAGAGGGGGGGGGGGAGTGGAGAGCTGAATGGGGGGGGGGAGCTGAGAGGGGGGGGAGTGGAGAGCTGAGTGGGGGGGGAGCTGAGAGGGGGGGAGTGGAGAGGTGAGTGGGGGGGGGGGAGCTGAGAGGGGGGGGAGTGGAGAGCTGAGTGAGGGGGGAGCTAAGAGGGGGGGGGAGTGGAGAGCTGAGTGGGGGGGGGGGCTGAGAGGGGGGGGGTGGAGAGCTGAGATGGGGGGGAGTGGAGAGCTGAGTGGGGCGGGGGAGCTGAGAGGGGGGGGAGTGGAGAGGTGAGTGGGGGGGGAGCTGAGAGGGGGGGGGAGTGGAGAGCTGAGTGGGGGGGAGTGGAGAGCTGAGTGGGGGGGAGCTGAGAGGGGGGAGAGTGGAGAGCTGAGTGGGGGGGGGAGCTGAGAGGGGGGGAGTGGAGAGGTGAGTGGGGGGGGAGCTGAGAGGGGGGGAGTGGAGAGCTGAGTGGGGGGGGGAGCTGAGAGGGGGGGAGTGGAGAGGTGAGTGGGGGGGGAGCTGAGAGGGGGGGAGTGGAGAGCTGAGTGGGGGGGGGAGCTGAGAGGGGGGGGGGGTGGAGAGCTGAGATGGGGGGGGGAGCTGAGAGGGGGGGAGTGGAGAGCTGAGTGGGGGGGAGCTGAGAGGGGGGAGAGTGGAGAGCTGAGTGGGGGGGGGAGCTGAGAGGGGGGGAAGTGGAGAACTGAGATGGGGGGGGAGCTGAGAGGGGGGGTGTGGAGAGGTGAGTGGGGGGGGAGCTGAGAGGGGGGGGGAGTGGAGAGCTGAGTGGGGGGGGAGCTGAGAGGGGGGGAGTGGAGAGGTGAGATGGGGGGGGAGCTGAGAGGGGGGGGGAGTGGAGAGCTGAGTGGGGGGGGAGCTGAGAGGGGGGGAGTGGAGAGCTGAGTGGGGGGGGGAGCTGAGAGGGGGGGGGGAGTGGAGAGCTGAGTGGGGGGGGGGGGAGCTGAGTGGGGGAGCAAAGATCCGGAGAAGGTGGAAGAGAAGATCCGCGACCCAATGTGGCCACTGAGCTGGGCCCCGGGTCCCCTGGGATGGTCGATGTGGAGGGCTCCTCCACCCTGGGGGGACGCCTCCTCGTGTGGGGACTCGTGTGGGTGGGCGCGCGAACATACACACAGTGTGTACACACACACAGCGTGTACACACACACAGCGTGTACACACACACAGCGCGTACACACACACAGCGTGTACACACACAGCGCGTACACACACACAGCGTGTACACAGTGGCCGTGCGGCGTGGTGTGGGTGCACGTGGTGAGGGGTAGGGGGATGGTGTAAGGGGGTAGGGAGATGGTGTAAGGGGGTAGGGGGATGGTGTAAGGGGGTAGGGGGATGGTGTAAGGGGGTAGGGGGATGGTGTAAAGGGGTAGGGGGATGGTGTAAAGGGGTAGGTGGCATGGGGTTGCGGGGGGGGTGAGGATGGGGGGGGGGATGGAGGCGGGGGGGGGTTGAGGGTTGGCGTGGAATTTATCGGCTCGCGTTTTGATGTCGCCGCTTGGCCTCCCTCCTCCCCGTGACACCCACACACAGACAAAGATCCCCCGTGTAGCCTGCAGAGGCTGTTGGGGCAAGGGCTGTCAGCGAGCACCTTACGAAGGCCAACGCAGCGCACGATGAGGTGGTCTGGCCGCCATTGTCTCCCCAGGGGCGATGTTACTACACACGCCACACCAAGGCCGTCATTTAAATCTGAGTCGACCTAGGGGATGTCCAGGACCGGTTAAAAACGCCACTAATGTTGGTCGCGAGCGGGAATCGAACTCAGGTCGCCGGGTTTGTAGTGCAGCGCGCTAACCACCGCACCATCAACCCCCACCCGTGATCTTCGTGCACACAAGTGACCACACTCACAACACAAAGACGGAGATCCCCCGTATCGCCGTAAGAGACTGGACACGCATTCACATTGAGCCGGGTACAGAGAGGCGGCGAGTGATGCGATGAGCTGCACTGTGATCTCAACTGCCGCGCAGGGAGATCAGATCGAACCAGCGACCTCTGATCTGCGACTCCGGTGTGATGACCGTTACACGGATCGGTGCGGACGCGATGCGTTTAATAACAAGTCGATCCTCACTCGATTAATCGATGCATCGCGACGTGTCCAGTGAACATCGCTGGGAAGTGTGCGCTGCTCCCCCTTGACCCCCCTCCTCCTCATCCTCACCCTTAATCCCACCCCGCCCCCCGTGCCCCTCCCCCCACTCTGTGCCCAATCGTGGCAATCGCTGCTCGTTTGACCGTGACACCATCACCGCACATTCCGCCGCGTCCCCGCGTGCCCGAGGGGAGTCTCTGCGAGTCGGCCCCGAGCAGGGCAGGTGCGAGGCTGGGTAGGTGGTAGGTGGTGGTACGGGTGGTGGTGGTAGGTGGTGGTCTCGCTTCATCTCCGGGTTGTGTTTGAGCCAAAGAGGCGATAACGAGGCGCGGGTCAAGGGGTCACGGGACGGGAGCTCCGACCGCGGCGTGAGAGGGGGGATGGCGGCAGCACTGTGTGGGCGGGGGGGGGGGCACTGGGTTCACACTGTTCGCGACTGTTTCGGCTCATCCACCACACTGTGGTCAATCACCACATTGCAGATCACAACAGCACACACACTCACCCACTTACCCGTCAGTCGCCACTAAGTGACGGTGACTTCACCGTGGCCCCTGTGCCAGGCCAGGTGCACTTTGAGGCTACGTGAAGTGTCGAAGGTTCGCTGACAGGAGGTCTCGAGACAGACCCATGTGCCATGGATTGGCTGACTTAGATAACTGGTATATGCACCAGCTGTACCCCCTACTGTGCCAACTTGTTGTATTTTAGCCTCCCGGCACGCCGCTCATTGTTGTGAGCGTCACTCTTCTGTCCTCCAATGTTGCTGGAGGGCGACTGCCTCCAATTTCCCAGTAGCGTCCTTCACGAGCCTCCTCCATAGAGGCCGATCCTGACACCGCTGGTACCAGTCATCGGCAAGTCAACTCAGCTCCACGTCCTCCTGTACCGCATCACTCTATCTCTTCTCCAGCCCATGTCGTGCCCGTTTAGCCCCCTCTATGCGGCAAAACAGAAGCTGCTTGGGCATGCGGGCTACGTGACCCAGCCAACGCAGCCTTGTCTACGGGAGGAGCTCACTAATGGATGTGTCCAGATCTTTGAAGGATTTGTGAGCTCCTCACACAATTCAGCCTGGTTAAACCCAGGATGGATCGTAAGCATGCCAGCCTGAATGTTTCTAACCAGCGCAAATGTTCCATTAGAGGGGTCCACGTTTCACAATCATCGAAAACCGAGGGAATGACTGTGACCGAGAAGACCCACCTCCTCACTTAGTCACCCACCCCACTCAAGCACTCTCTCACCCACTCACTCACCACACTATAGGTCATCTCACACTCCTTTTGCTCCACTCTGGCACGCCCTCCCATCGTCTCTTTCTCTCCCAAACTGATACACCTATAACCTGGTTCAATTCAAGAAAGGTGCGAATTTTATCGCAACTTCGATGGTGCCGTTTGTTGCTGAACGCTTGCCCTGTTGGACCTCTGGGCCCTGCGCTCAGCAGCCGCGTTGCCCGCGGTCTCCCCACTGCCCGCTAGCCCCAGGTTCAGTCTCAGTTCGATCCCCAGTCACGCGTCTCTGGTGACGGGGCCGATGAGGTCCAATGCTTTTACAATAAAAGATGAACTCGCGGAGGGGAGGGGTGGGCGGGGGGGTGAATGGTTAAATGAATCACGTGACGTTAATTAATACAAACGCGGTAAATTGAAAGTGCGTGGTCATTTGAATCTATTCACGAGTTTCGGTGATTCGTCATGCATTTTGCGGATCGTCCACTGAATAACAATCTCGCCACATCTGTGTCGTTACCAGGCTTCCACCGCCCGGCACAGCGCACAATGATTGTGTACCGGTCAGTGAGCTGGAACATCGGGAATCCTCGCAACACAACACAGCGGCTCGAGTCGACTGCGTCAATCGTCTTCAGCTCAAGGCCTACGAAGTGAGAGCAACAGCCCGGGAAGTCAGAGCACTGCGGGTCCGATCCCGGGGTCCACGGTGACCCACAGCGCAGGCTGCGAGGAGGTCGGCCTGCCCACGTGACTGCCGGAGTGGCCGCGGCGAGATGGAGGAGCGCACCGGGTATGCAAGGGTCGGGTCCTAGCGTGTAACTTGACGCACGCGTGGCACACACGCGGTGACACGTGGTGGTGGTGGCGGTGGTGATCTATGGTGAATAAAGAGACACACGCAGCGGAGTAGAAGTTGTCGTAGGTAGTGGTGCAGCTAAATCATAATGAACTCTCAAACACACCCATCCCCCACGTTCATGCAGCGTCTCTCTTTTAATCAATACATACACAATCAATCAATAATCAATACATACACAATTCACAACAAATACAACATACGATATTACGCTGGTCTACCCACCAAGTCCTCGCGAATGTCTCATGAATCGGTTCCCAGGAGGGTCTTGCGCCGCTACGGGTGCTGATAGTTGCTGTATAATCATCTTCCCAGTGGTGCACTCTCTGGGCCTGAAGGCGAACTCGGTCTCGTCTTCGCGCCTTCCACGGAGGAGGAATCGCAGCGAAAGGACGCGGACCCGCTCTGGCGTCGAGCTCCTCGAGAACAACTTGCTGCTGCGATCGCACGCGACAATAGAATACGATCGCCGTGTCGATTCCAGTGTTTATTGACGGTGCTGAGGATCCGGACTGGGGTTCTGGTGGTCGGCGGCAGGGCTCGGGTCGCGCTTGAGGGCTCATGGCAGGCGGCGTCCATCGCCTCGCGTCTCTACGCGTGACCGCAGCCCCCCCCCCCCCCCCCCCCCCCCCCCCCCCAGGGCTGCTGGTGACATCACGAAGCCGATCCCAGCCTCCGTGTGGTGGAGTGGCGAGGTGGGAGAGCAGTGACGAGGTGGGGCTGTTTTTAGTCGTTAGGGGAATGCGGGGGAGATTTAGGGGGTGATGAGAGGGGGCGAGTTGGGCAGGGGTGGTGTGCGGTGCCGGGGTGGGGGGGGCGCAGTAATAACGATGCCAGTTTACACTCAGCGGATCAAAGGCTCGGCTGCTTTGAAAGGAACGAGGGCGGCGTCAATCATTCACTCGCTCCGAGACTCCCCCACTCGCCCTCCCCTCCATCCCCTCCATCCCCGCCACCCCTCCCATTTCGCCCCCTGACCCCCACCGGGGGCATCGCTCACTCACACGCGGGGGTCCTTGGAGGCGCGTGGCGGGTCAACGACTGTGGGCGTCAGCACAGCAAGTAGATTGGTGAACTCGGAGAGCGGCCTGAGGCGCAGCTTCTCTCCTCGCCAGTGTCGCGTTCCTCCGGGCACTCCCGAGTGGCCCTCGCTCGCACGAGACTCGACAAGCAGCCGATGGGACAGGTCCCATTATCGACACTGTCACGCACACCCTGACACAGCTGTAACACGCACCCTGACACACCCTGACACACCTGTCACGCACACCCTGACACACCCTGACACAGCTGTAACACGAACCCTGACACACCCTGACACACCCTGACACAACTGTCACGCACACCCTGGCACACCCTGACACACCTTGATACAACCTACACCTACCACGCGCCGTATCGGACGCGGGGTTCAACTTCGCCACGTTGGACGGTGCTGGTGGGTGATGGGTCGACTCAGGAAGGGGGGTGGAGATCGGCATCCCAGGACGGGTCCGGGTCCCAGTCGCCACACACGAGACTCGTGGCCAGGAATCGAACTTCGGCTACCGAGTCGAGAGCGGCGTAGCGCGCTAACTACTGCGCCACCACTCCAAGTCTCCTTACCCCCCGCCCTTCGTCTCGTATCACAAAGGGGGGCGGGGGGTCAAGGAAGGGGGGGGGGATTAATCCTCCCCGCTCCACCGGTGACGTCACCGCGGCGCAATTAGCCGCTGCGGTGACGTGCAGGCGTCGCGGCTTTGTGCGGGAGACGAGGGCGTGACGTCACACGCGGGACGCGCCGCCACTTGGAGGAGGAGGAGGCGGCTTCATTCATTTATTTGCCGCAACTTTCATTCATTCATAAGCCCCCCCTCTCTCATTCGCTCATTAAAAGTCTCGTTCATTCATAGCTCCTCTCGTACGTTGAGCCATGGTCCCAAGTTCCACCCAGTGATTGTCTCGCTCTCTCAGTTCATTAATCGCCTCCTTAATTCATTCGCCAACTCGTCTATTATTTATTCAAGGTCTTCTTCATTGGACCATTCACGATCGGGTTCACTCATTTATTCGTGGCCTTGCTTGTTTTATTCGTTCAGCACTCATTCTCGGCCCCGTTCCTATTTAGCTTCGTTCATTCCTTTATGGTGTCGCTCAATTATTCTCATCCTTCACTCATTCCTCAGCGACAGCCTCTGGAAGAAAACACGGGGAGAACACGGGGATAAAACACGGGGAGAACACGTGGAGAACACGAGGAGAAGACGGGGAGAACACACGTGTGTGTAATCTTAATTTTGGAGCTTTCGTGACTGCAGGAATTATTCTTTGGTTCTTTCGGTTAAGTCACGTCTAAAGATAAAATAATACATTAATTAATAGCATATTACGACGTTTCGATTGCAACACAAGCAATCATCATCAGGCATAAAAGAAATAGCAACAAAAATCTAACTAGAAAACTATAAACAGACATACAAGCAGACAGACATCACAAGGACACACAGAGAGAGGACACATCGGCACAGAGAGAGAGAGGTCGTTTCTGTGACGGTGCCTTAAATATAGAGAGGGGGGCGGAGGAGCCCAGAGGGAGCAGTGGGCACGAGTGAGGCCGTGGGGTCCCTCAAGTCTCGCTCCTCAAGTCTCGCTCCTGAAGTCTCGCTCCGCTGACCCCGCGCCCTGTCCGTCTTCCTCTCTCTCTCAGTGCCGCCGACGCTCACGCTGCGCCCATTCAATGCCACTCGCCGACGGTGAGGCCCGCAGGATCGAACCTGGCTCCAGGTGGGGTCGTAGAGCGGGGTGCGCGAACCACTGCGCCACCACTCCACACGCGCGCGGCCCCGGTACAGAGAGCCCGCGCCGAGTTCGAGATTCGTCATCCTCATCGTCGTTACGCCGCGCGGTCACCCAGGAAAGCCCCACTGAGGCTCATGACTCTTTTTCAGCGGCCGTCCTGCCAGGTTTCGCAATAGACGTCGGTGATTATATGGATATTTTTAATAGTTGTACACCCCAAGCTGCCACTGCTATTCAGTGGCCTAAAATCAAATGTTTTCGTTCCGGATGATCGCTGCAACGTATGATCTTGTGTTTTGATTCAGTGTGCTGATCTTTAAAGGTACATTTGATAAATGTTGATACTCCTACTGATGATCCTGCTGTTGTGGAGTGACTCATGCAGCCAGCTATGGCTGCAGGGTTTGGTGGTACATGTTGTTAATGTCGTTTATTGTGAAATTTCGGTCACAGTTCCTATGATCACTGTTACATTGCTTTTATGGATTTATTTTGGTGATTTCGAAAAAAAATTTGGTTTGGCCATGTTTGTTTGTTGTAGAACGGAGTTAGACTGATGGCTTTAATCTAAGTTGTCTTGTAGTTGTTGTTGTTTGACTTGCATCCCACTGGGATTTTTGCACAGCGTTGGTGTACGGTGCTTTTTTTAAAGAAGACTTTGCAGTTTTTTCCTGGATTTTTCTGTTTGCGCATAGTCACTTTAAGATATTTTCTTGTTCATGTTTTTGTTTTTTGTTTGTTGCGGTTGCAGCAGATTCAAGAGCCGAATGGCTCACAGGGCTATACCAAATAATTGAAACTGAAACTGAAAACGACGTCCGCACACAGTAGCCGACTCTTGCAAATGATGACGCTGAGATCTTTAGCGTCCCGATGTGAATCAGACGACGCGTAGTTATTTCTAAGGTTAACACACAATTCGCAGTGTTAATCAGGGCGACCGCTGGATTAGAACCGCAAAGTTCTGCAACGAGCGTACGCGCCGGGCCACCGCCCTTCGCGTGAGGAGCGCAACGGAGATTCGCCATCAGTCCCACGGAGCCGGCGACATTAGCGAGCGGCTCGGCTCATGGAACAGAAGTCGCGTCTTTCATCAGAATCCGGCGCAGCGATGAGAGCCCTCACAGCCAGTGGATCCTCGATTTGATTCCCGACTCGAGCGCCTCTCTCGATATGGTGTTATGTTCTCCTCCTGCCTGGCTTTCCTCTGGCATCCCCGGTTTCCTCCCATAGCAACACACAAAATGTAACTGGTATTGGACAAACATCTGCAAATCCCGAAATTGGGAACAAATACAGCAGCAACACCGCCTCGCTCCTGCAATAACCTGGCAGCGGCCTCCTAAAAAGATGATAATGACTCGGCGAGGCTCTTCTGGCTCAACAAGCAGGATAACACGTAATAATACATCAACAGAATGAGTACAGCTCATTTATAATTTGTATCTTTGCTTTCCGTGTGTTTTCGTACATACACAATGGCCATCCCATTGATAGGTTTGCGATGTTATTATATTCGTACCTAGTAGCGGGCTTTTCTTGCTATATATTGACTTGAACGTCACACTCAAAGGTGTAGTTATAGAGTGTAGGCAGGCCTGACTCTGCTGATGAGACGCTGAATGTGGAAACCGGTCTCGAGTGTAGCTTGTGTTGAACTCACGCTGCTGCTGCTGCTCAAGTTACGCACTTCCAGAAGGCTGTGTGGCTGATGGGATGGGTACAAATGTGTGTTTTGTGTTGTACGTGGAGGGTCTGGCGTGGGAAGTGGCTGAATTGTTCTGCCGATTCGTCGGGTGACACGCGTGGTGCAGCCTGCACTGCTGTGCCCCTGCTTATTTAGGGTCGTGTCTAACTTGATTGAATCAGCAGTTTCAGAGACTGTACAATTTCAAAGGTTGATATATTCATATTTTAAAGGAACCCCTCGGGTTAAACACGGTGGAACTGTTGGTGTCCAATATTGACCATTTTGTTGCTTATCGGATTTTAACGTCGGAATTGTTGTTGGTGTTGTGTAGCTCCCGCGTACAACACGAACACAAGCGAATGGCCTTTACACATCCCATCAGCCACGCCATCCCTTCTCGGAGTGCATAGTTTCAGCAGCATTGGTTTAACGCAAGCGCAACTCTAGGTTTCGACATTCAGTATTTCATGAGCAGTCAGGCTCGCTGGAAGCAGTGCTGGCGACCTGCCCCCAGAGTGCCCACCATGTTGAGACGGGAACATGCCCCAGGTTCAGGCCTCAGTTCAAAAACCAAGAAGTTCAAACATTGTAACCCCCAGCAGTGTAGGGCTGAGAGTCTAAACGAAATGAAAATACAGGCATTAAACGAGCGATACAAAATCAGTAAATATCTAAATACATTGCACAACATAACGAATCACACACGCTCACTCTAAGCGTGAACAAAGGATGACAGTTTTCGACAAAGAGTACGGAAAAATACACGTGACCGAGTCACATTTAGAGCTCGCAGCGTGATCGAGCCCGGCGCGTGTGAGCACTGAGAGCACGTGGCCAGGTCGTGGTGGCCAGGGCGGGGCGCACGAGGTGGGATATCCGCGGTTCGTGCGAAGTCTCAAGCCATCGGTGACGAGGAGGAGGAGGAGGTTAATCGGTCAGAATTTAAATGATACATCGGCACGTATCAACGCCACAATCTATGTCGGGTGGTGGAGAGATAATGACAGGAATTCTGGAATTCAAAACTCCCACGTGGCCTCACGCAAAACACAAATGTGGATCGTGACGATTCTCTGTAGCGCATTCTCGCCCCCCTGCGCGGGGACTGGGTTCCGTGGTGAAGAGGCACAGGCGCAGCCCTGCAGGTGCCTGCTCACGCCACTGCTGGGGAGAGGACCTCCCACGACAGCCAACTCCATCGTGGTGTTTGGTCTACTCTTTCATGTTGACCAGACATGTCGGAAGTGGTGAGCATACCCACCCATCACCCCATCACACGCGACTTGCCAATCCATGATCCGTCGGTCAGGGTTGCTTCACCTGATGCTGAACGGCCACGTGTGCAAATACACTGGTCCTGTGATGTTGTGCGTTATAAAGATTTCGGCCGAACTTGGACCCATATATAACTGAGAGTGGCTCCTTGCCTGTAAACATCTGGCAGTTCGCCAGCATTGTTTGAAGCAAGCCTGACTGCTGATGAGCCACTGAAAGTCAAACCCTGCTCCAGATGTTTTGCTTGTCTTGAACCAATGCAACTGGAAAAGAAAATGCACTCTCAGAAGGCCGTGTGGCTAATGGGATGAATAAGAAATTATTGTAGTCGTGACATGCAGAGACAAATACGCGCCGGAGGAGATTCGCCTGTGAACTCGGCCGGCGGTGCCGACGGAAAGTGAAACTGGGAGAGTGGGCGTCTGTACCGCGCGTCGAACTTGAACCCAATTCGATTCCCGCTCACGGCCAACATCAGTGCCAAATGTCTAAACCGGTCCTAGGCCTCTCTCCCCTAGGTCGACTCAACCTTAATGTGCATCTGATACGGGTGCGTAAACATCGGCACCGGGGAGACAAAGGCGGCCGGGTGTGGCTCCGGCCACACCCCCCCCCGTCTTGTGTTGGCTGTGCCGGTCTTAAAAGAGAAGTGTGCTCGCTAACGGCACTCGCCCCAACAGTCTGTAAAGGTTATAAGAGGAAGCTCTGGCGTTCTACAGCAGTCGGACTCGAGTCTGTGTCGCATGCACTTGCCATTGGGAATCGAGATGATCGTGAATATATGAACTGTTTTTATACTGTTGCTGCTTTTGATGTAATCTCGCCAGGTCACGTCATCATTATCGGTATGGTAATTACCCGTGGTACTGTCATGTCTAACACCGTTATCGTGGTTTCTGTGGTTGTTTCATATTCCGCATTATATAATTATTTTAAAAAGTCAGAGTGCTGTTCCTACTCAAACGAGCATTCAGGCGATACCTGATCTCCTTGTTAACAGCCATACGCCAGTGGTGGACATTCCACAATCCTTTGACGGGAGTAGGTCTATCTTAACAACCCACTGTTGACTTGCTGACACGCGGTACTCGATTTATCGACCGCTTTTGCAAAACTTTTATAATCACCTTGCCCAAATTAAGAAACGTGTTATCTACTCTCATCTTTTACAATTGTCACGGTGCTGTTTGTTAGTGGCCGCTTAATATTATGAATGGTTCGGCCCTTGCACAGCAACTGCAATAAGCAAATAACCAACATGCATGCACACCTACGCACTGCGTGAGAAAGGCAAACCCCCCCCTATAGCCTTTAACAGACAGTTGAGGCAAGTGTTGTTAGCGAGCACCTATGAAAGCCGACACGACACACAAGGGGGTTGGTAGCCAGCACCACGCCAGGCCGCCTTTGTCTCCCCAACGCTGAATTATCCACACCATGGCACCAAGTACTAATTTGAGATTGAGTCGAAATAGGGGAGGCCATTGTCGACCAGTTCAGATAATCGGCACAGGTGTTGGTGGCCGTGAGCAGGAATCTATCTCGGGCCGCCGGGTTCGTAGCGAGCGTGATAACCGCTGGGACACCTCTCCCCGCTTGCACACACGCACACACATACACACACGCGCACACACACACACAAGCACACGCACACACACGCACACGCGCACACACGCGCACACACACGCGCACACACACGCACACACACACGCACACACACACGTATACCGATGTACATACGCGTATCTCAGTGGCAAGTGCTGCGGTGTTGATGCCTCTCTCCTCTGCACTCCCCTACGCTATCCGCGCCTTAGTGGAGCGGAGGGAAGAGCCGAGTGCCGCTTTGACGGAGCGAGTGACGGCTCGGCTCGGAGCTTCTGCGCCGCAGACTCGAGAGCGACTCCATTGAGCGCCGCGCAGAGAGAGACCCCCGCTCTGGAGAAGGGCGGGGGGCCGTGGGGGGAGGGGTCTCGGGGCCATTAGCGCGCGGTCATTAGGAGGGATTAAGGGGGTACCTGGCGACCCCCGCTTGACCCCCCCCCCCCTCCTCCTCCTCCCGAGCCCCGTCCCGGCGCGGAGCGAGAGGAAGGGAGGAAATGGGAGCTAATTTAAGCGGCGCTCCCAATAGTTTCTCAAGATCTCCGGCCCACGAGGGCGGGGGGGGCGGGGGTAGAGGGGGATGAGAGGAGGGTAAAAGAGGGTAAAGGGAGGGCGAGAGGGGGGGGACCGAAAGAATCGGAGCCAGAGAAGGGGCCTGAGTCGTGGTGCAGTGAACGTGTGCACGCCTTTCTAGACGTGTACACAGGCGTCTGCGCACGCGCATTGAAAACGTCAACACACACGTGTGTGCTCACACACATGTGTGCTCACACACGTGTGTGTGCTCACACACACGTGTGTGTGCTCGTGCACACTTAAAATCAACAAAGACAAAGATCACCGTGTGGCCTTTAACAGACTGTTGGGACAAGTGCGGTTCACTAGCACGACACACGAGACGGTGGGTGGCCAATACCACGCGCGACCGCCTTTGTCTACCCAGCGGTGATATTTATACCACGAACCAGGTACTTATTTAAGGCTGGGTCGACCTAGGGGAAGCCCAAGACTTATTCCGATAATCGTTACTGGTGTTGGTGTTGGTGGGCGGGAATCGAACTTGGTCGACAGGTTTGTAGAGCAGCGCGCTAACCGCTACACCACCGCTCCCCACGTGCATACAAAGACACACACGCACACACTCGTGCACACTCGTGCACACACACACGCGTGAGTGTGCACGCGTGTGTGTGTGCACGAGTGTGTGTGCACGAGTGAGTGTGCACGCGTGTGTGTGCACGAGTGTGTGTACACGCACACGCGCGCCGCGCTCTCGACCTCGACTGCGCGCCCAAGTGGGGAGGGGACGGGATGGGGGGGGGGCAGAGGAGAAGATGTGGCGGCGGTGGGGGGGGGGCCGGGCCCCTCACGACTGAACAAAGGGCGGAATCTGGGCGCGGTGTCCCTGGCTCTGCGGGGGCGTGGGGGGGGCCCTCAGCACAGGAAGCTGGGCGCTGTAATTATAGCGAGGGGAAGGTGGGGGGCGGGGGCGGGGGGCTGGTGACAGCGCGCCCGGGCCCCGCGCGAAACAAAGCGTCTCGTGTAGGGGAGGAAAGGCGCCCTGATTGGGCCTAATAATAGTAGCGCCGCGCGGCCGGGAAGAATGGAGGGAGGGGCGCCCCGGGGGGCGACCGTGGCCGGGCGAGGCCCGGGGGTCTTCAGGGAAGAGTGGGGAGGGGGCGGAGACGCTCGGAGGCTCTTCTCCCCACGTCTTCTCCCCCCCCCCCCCACGTCTCCCCCCCCCCCCCACGTCCCCCCCCCACGTCTCCCCCCCCCACGTCTCCCCCCCCCCCACGTCTCCCCCCCCACGTCTCCCCCCCCCACGTCTTCCCCCCCCCCACGTCTCCCCCCTCCACGTCTCCCCCCCCCCCACGTCTCCCCCCCCACGTCTCACCCCCCCCACGTCTCCCCCCCCACGTCTCCCCCCCCCCACGTCTCCCCCCCCACGTCTCCCCCCCCCCAGGTCTCCCCCCCCACGTCTCCCCCCCCACGTCCCCCACCCCCCCCCCGTCTTCACCCCCCACCCCTCTCCCACACCCCCGAGCCGTCGCCTCTCTCCCGGCACCGACCCCCGCCGCCCGGCGACTCCGCGGCGACAGCGCGGGACACCGGCAGCCCAACGTGTCACACAACGTGACACACACAGTGACACGGTGTGTGACACACTGTGTGACACACTGTGACACATTGTGTCACGGTGTGTAGTGTGTCAGGGTGTGTCACTGTGTGTCACACTGTGTGACACAGTGTGACACGATGTGACACACTGTGTTACACTGTGTCACATCGTATCACAATGTGTCACACTGTATCACTGTGTCAGGGTGTGTTACAGTGTCACAGTGTGTCACATTGTGTTACAGTGTCACAGTGTGTCACATTGTGTCCGGGGCTGGGGGGGGGTGAGGTGGGGGGGGGGGCACCGACTCAGAACAAAGAACTCGGCCTTGGCGCGGGGGGTGGAGGTCGCGGCAGTGAACGCTGTCGTCCCCGCGGGAGGCGCGAGTGTGCGGCGAGTGGTGTCAGGGCGGTGTGGGTGTCGGGTCTGGCTGTAGGTATGGGTGTCGGGTCTGGCTGTAGGTGTGGGTGTAGGGTCTGGTTGTAGGTGTTGGTCTAGGGTCTGGTTGTAGGTGTGGGTGTAGGATCTGGCTGTAGGTGTGGGTGTAGGATCTGGTTGTAGGTGTGGGTGTAGAGTATGGCTGTAGGTGTTGGTCTAGGGTCTGGTTGTAGGTGTGGGTGTAGGATCTGGTTGTAGGTGTGGGTGTAGGATCTGGCTGTAGGTGTGGGTGTAGAGTATGGCTGTAGGTGTTGGTCTAGGGTCTGGTTGTAGGTGTGGGTGTAGGGTCTAGTTGTAGGTGTGGGTGTAGGATCTGGTTGTAGGTGTGGGTGTAGGATCTGGCTGTAGGTGTGGGATGTAGGATCTGGTTGTAGGTGTTGGTCTAGGGTCTGGTTGTAGGTGTGGGTGTAGGATCTGGCTGTAGGTGTGGGATGTAGGATCTGGTTGTAGGTGTGGGTGTAGGATCTGGTTGTAGGTGTGGGTGTAGGATCTGGTTGTAGGTGTGGGTGTAGGATCTGGCTGTAGGTGTGGGTGTAGAGTATGGCTGTAGGTGTTGGTCTAGGGTCTGGTTGTAGGTGTGGGTGTAGGGTCTAGTTGTAGGTGTGGGTGTAGGATCTGGTTGTAGGTGTGGGTGTAAGGTTTGCCTGTCGGTGTATGGGTGTGCGTAGACCGGGCATGGTACTGGCCACCCATCCCCTCGTGGGCCGTTCCGACCATAATAGGTGCTCGCTAACAGCACTTGTCAGAATCGTCTTGTTAAGGCTTTATGGGGTACTGCTGTCTCTTTGTCTTCGGTGGGTGTTTAACTAGGTGCTCGCTAACAGAGCTTGCGCCAAGGCTACACGGGGGGTCTCTGAAGGTGTGTGGTGTAGGTCGGTTTGCGTGCGGTGTAAGCGAGCGGTGGCGCAGCGGTTAGCGCGCTGCTGTACGAACCCGGCTACCTGAAGTCAATTCCCGCTCACGACAATTATCTCAACCGGTCCTGGGCATCCGCTAGGTCGACTCAGCCTCAAATGACTACCTGGTGCAAAGTGTAAACATTTCCACTGGGGAGACAAAGGTGGTCGGGCGTGGTGCTGGCTACCCACATCCTTCATCGGTGCTACCCGCTGACGGCACTTGCCCCAACAGCGTGTCGGGGCAAGTGTGGGTGCCGAAGTGCAGTGGCATAGCGCGCGGCGCAACGAACCCAGCGACCTGAGTTTGATTCCAGGCCACAGGTTAAGAGCTAGAGGCAGCACCTGAACCTGCACTGGGCCTCGCCTAGATCGAGCCAGCCTGAAATTGGTCCACGGTGTGGTTGATAAACATTATCCCTCCCTGCTGTCCCCACTCTCTCCCCGCACTCTCCCTGCTCTCTCTCCTCGCTCCCTGTCTCTCGTCTCCACTCGCCCTCCCCGCTCGATCCCCTCTCGGGGCCAGGCGCCCGGGTGAGAGGCGCGTTTGCTGCTTTTACTCCGGACAATGATCCCCCGCCTCCCCTAGTCCCAAGTCTGGGGTAGAGTCGTGACTCGGGTCGCGGGGCCTCGAGGGGCGGGGGGGCGGTGGCGGCAGCGGGGTGCATCATTTGTAGGGGGGGGGCTGGTGATGCTGGTGACTTCTCGTTCTAGAAGAGTTTGGGGGGAGTGACTTCCCACGTCCGTGACCCCGGGGAGCTGAGCCTCGCACGGTGACCGACCGGGGGGGGCGGGGGGTGGGGGGGGGCGGGGGGGGGGGGCGGGTGGCTGAGAACGGGAGTCGCGCCCCGCCCCGAGGGGACAAACAAGGCCCGGCCCGGACCTCACGGGCCACGTTCACACCCCGCCCCCCCCCCCCCTCGCTCTGCCCCCCCCCCTCGCTCTGCCCCCCCCCTCGCTCTGCCGCCCACGGAGCGACGCAAATAGCCGCGCGTGGAGCGCAGAGCGGAGCGCGGCGGCGCCTTCACAGCGCCCGTCAGCAGCTCTCCCCCCCACTCTCCCCCCCCTTCTCTCCCCCCCCCCCCACTCCCCCCCCCCCACTCCCCCCCCCCACTCCCCCCCCCCCACTCTCTCAACTCTCAGCCACGCGCTGCTCTCTCCAAATCCCCTTCCTCTCCCCGACTTCTCCGTCTCCCTTTCTGCTGCTCGACCCGCCCCCATCTCCCACCTCATCTTCCCCGCTACTCTCATTGTCGTCTCTCTCTCCTCTCCCCGACTTCTCTCTCTCTCCCTGCTGCTCTCTCCATTCTTCTCTCTCTTCTTCTCGCGCGGGGGAGTTCGCGGAAGGGAAGAGAGCGGTGAGAGAGAGAGAGCGTGGGAGCGCAGGGAGAGTGAGTGGGGAGGGGAGTAAGCAGTGTGGAGAGATGGTGATAGTGTGAGAATGGGAGAGCGTGAGGAGAGTGAGTGGGAGAGTAGGAAGACTTGGTGGGGGGGGGGGGGGTCCCAAGGCCGCCCCGATTCCCTGGGGCCGCGTGGTCTGTGCGAGTCGGGAGCTGAGAGCGGTGGCGCCGCAACTCGAGACTCCTCAACTCCACAACTCGAGTCCCGGCAGCGACTCTCACCTCTTCGCGGCTCGCACCCCCCGCCCGCTGCGCCGCCCCGCCCCCCTGGTCCCGTTATCTTTGGCGGAGCGAGTGTGGGAACTCATCTGCCGCCCGCGACGGGCGCCGCATCCGGGCCTTTCCCACACGGAGAGGGGGGGGCCCTCGCCCTCCCCATAAACAACGCGCAGAGTGAGACGCCTCCGTGTCCCGGGGGTCTGCGGGGTGGAAAGGAAGGGGAGGGGGTTGAGAAGGTGCGGGTTTGGGGGATGAGGGTGGGGGGTTGGGGGCTGAGGGTGGGGGTTTGGGGGATGATGGTGGGGGTTGAAAGGGTAAGGGCGGGGGTTGAGGGGATTGAGGGTGGAAGGTTGGGGGATGAGGGTGGGGGTCGGGGGGATAATCTCGGCTGAGATCGCGGCTCTGTCTCTGACACTGAGTGCCGCTTCCGTCTCCCGATGCCGCGCGATTGGAGTGTGGGGGGCGGAAGAAAGAAGGAGGGGGCCGAGCGAGGAGTGGGGGGCTAAGGAATGGGGTGAGGTCAGGAGGTTTATGTTCGGTTTATGTCGAACTCACGATGCATCGCCATGCTGCATTAGGAGTCAACATTTATACGTAGAAATTTAAAGAATAGTCAAACCTAATCCGTAGTTGAAATGTACAAGGAGCAGGCGATTCGCCCCTTTACACGAGTGTCCCTCCATCAACATTGATTCAAAGTTCGTCTGTTTACACATCCCATCAGTCGCGCGGCCTTGTGGGGTTGCGCGATGTTAGCGGCATCGGTTCAACAAAAAGCAAACTCCGGGTCGGATTTCACATTTGGTGTCTCATCAGCACAGCCCGCCTTGCCTGCGTTCTGCGTCTCTATATATAGAGAGATGTTAATGTTTTATTCCATCGGCCGCGTGGCTTTCTACACCAACAGTGTCCACCCAGCAGCTTCCGACCGCAGTCGCGGCCTTCGACTCGCACTGGCAGGTCACGCTGCTGCGGCGGCTGCTGCAGAGCCGCGACTTACCACTGAGAGGAGCGAGAGGGAGCTGTGGGAGAGGAGTGAAAGGTGTGAGAGAGGGGGGGGGAGATTGAGAGGAGAGAGAGTCGAGTGATGGAGTGAGAGTAAGAGGAGCGAGAGTGAGAGGAGTGAAGGGAGTGAGAGCGAGGATGGTGTGAGAATCGTGAGAGAGAGAGGGGGGGATGAGAGAGGGGAGAGAGAGTCGAGTGTGAGAGAGGCGGTGACGGCTTGGCGAGGCCGCGGCTCAGGCCGAGCGATGAATTCCATCCCTGCCGCGTTCTGCTGATTGTGGGAAACTACAAAGCAGCGAGGGGAGGAGCGAGGTGGGGGGCAGAGGGGGAGGCAGGGCGCTGATAGGGAGGGAGACAGGGCGCTCCCGGCTGACTGAGTTGTGGACTCGCTGTGCCCCCCCCCCCTCCACACCCGGCCCCCCAGGATTTGTAGTATTTTGAGTTATGTTCAGAGGAGCCCCATGGAGGCTGCGGGCACCTCGCACGCCCCTCTCGTCTCAATCGACTCCCCTCAACGCGCTCGCAGCGCCAGCAACCGAGGCTCTCAGTGGGAGGTCGCTCATTCTCCTCTGCTGCCCCCATTGTCTCGAACTTCCTTCTCGCAGACATCCGCGCTGTCGTCTCCTCACCCCTGTTCAGGTTCAGACTCAAGGCCTCGATCCCCTGTCTGTGTCGCGTCTGTGAAGGGTGCACCGTGCGATGCAGTTGTATTCTCACGTGAGTGCGCACACACGGATTTATTGTATTGATGATGATGCGGATCGGGATGGAGACGCGGGTAAGGAGTGAGAAGAGTGTCAGGTGGGAAACGCTGGCTAAGGTGGGAGCCGTGGCTAAGGTGGGAGCCGTGGCTAAGGTGGGAGCCGTGGCTAAGGTGGGAGCCGTGGCTAAGGTGGGAGACGTGGCTAAGGTGGGAGCCGTGGCTAAGGTGGGAGCCGTGGCTAAGGTGGGAGACGTGGCTAAGGTGGGAGCCGTGGCTAAGGTGGGAGACGTGGCTAAGGTGGGAGCCGTGGCTAAGGTGGGAGACGTGGCTAAGGTGGGAGCCGTGGCTAAGGTGGGAGCTGTGGCTAAGGTGGGAGCCGTGGCTAAGGTGGGAGCCGTGGCTAAGGTGGGAGACGTGGCTAAGGTGGGAGCTGTGGCTAAGGTGGGAGCCGTGGCTAAGGTGGGAGACGCTGGCTAAGGTGGGAGACGTGGCTAAGGTGGGAGCCGTGGCTAAGGTGGGAGCTGTGGCTAAGGTGGGAGCCGTGGCTAAGGTGGGAGCCGTGGCTAAGGTGGGAGCCGTGGCTAAGGTGGGAGCCGTGGCTAAGGTGGGAGACGTGGCTAAGGTGGGAGCCGTGGCTAAGGTGGGAGACGTGGCTAAGGTGGGAGCCGTGGCTAAGGTGGGAGCTGTGACTAAGGTGGGAGCCGTGGCTAAGGTGGGAGCCGTGGCTAAGGTGGGAGACGTGGCTAAGGTGGGAGACGCTGGCTAAGGTGGGAGCCGTGGCTAAGGTGGGAGCCGTGGCTAAGGTGGGAGACGTGGCTAAGGTGGGAGCCGTGGCTAAGGTGGGAGCCGTGGCTAAGGTGGGAGCCGTGGCTAAGGTGGGAGACGTGGCTAAGGTGGGAGCCGTGGCTAAGGTGGGAGACGCTGGCAGGGAGTGGGTGGGGGGGAGACGCGGGAAGATGGAGCCGGGAGTGGGCGCTCTGTGGTCGCCCCTAAATCGATGTTAAGTGTTGCGGTGATTGTGTGACTCACTCCGCTGCGCCCCGGATTAGTAAACACATTCTGCGGATCAATGTCGCCTGGTGCCCCCTCCACCACTTCTCCGCCCCCCACAGTCGCCCCCCCCCCGCCCCTCCTTCCTCGGATCAATCCTCGCGTCTCGCCCCCGGTCCCCCCCCCCCCCGCTACCAGCGGCGACCGGAGCCGCGACCCCGCCTCGCCCCTCACCCCTCAACCTGACCCGGACCCCCGTCTCGATCAATAGCGTTAACAGGGCGGGGGTGGGGGGGGCACCGAGGGTAGAGGGGGCACCGGGGGTGGGGGGGCACCGGGGGTGGGGGGGGGGCACGAGGTTTGCCCTTCCCCGCGAGCCCCTCGCGGTGCGCACCTCTAACGCGATGGCTGCGACACACAGAGACGACCCGACACAGAGACGACCCGACACAGAGACGACCCGACACAGAGACGACCCGACACACAGAGACGACCCGACACAGAGACGACCCGACACAGAGACGACCCGACACAGAGACGACCCGACACAGAGACGACCCGACACACAGAGACGACCCGACACACAGAGACGACCCGACACACAGAGACGACCCGACACAGAGACGACCCGACACACAGAGACGACCCGACACAGAGACGACCCGACACAGAGACGACCCGACACACAGAGACGACCCGACACAGAGACGACCCGACACACAGAGACGACCCGACACACAGAGACGACCCGACACACAGAGACGACCCGACACAGAGACGACCCGACACAGAGACGACCCGACACACAGAGACGACCCGACACAGAGACGACCCGACACAGAGACGACCCGACACACAGAGACGACCCGACACAGAGACGACCCGACACACAGAGACGACCCGACACAGAGACGACCCGACACAGAGACGACCCGACACACAGAGACGACCCGACACAGAGACGACCCGACACAGAGACGACCCGACACAGAGACGACCCGACACAGAGACGACCCGACACAGAGACGACCCGACACAGAGACGACCCGACACAGAGACGACCGACACAGAGACGACCCGACACAGAGACGACCCGACACACAGAGACGACCCGACACAGAGACGACCCGACACACAGAGACGACCCGACACAGAGACGACCCGACACACAGAGACGACCCGACACACAGAGACGACCCGACACAGAGACGACCCGACACAGAGACGACCCGACACACAGAGACGACCCGACACAGAGACGACCCGACACACAGAGACGACCCGACACAGAGACGACCCGACACAGAGACGACCCGACACAGAGACGACCCGACACACAGAGACGACCCGACACAGAGACGACCCGACACACAGAGACGACCCGACACAGAGACGACCCGACACAGAGACGACCCGACACAGAGACGACCCGACACACAGAGACGACCCGACACACAGAGACGACCCGACACAGAGACGACCCGACACACAGAGACGACCCGACACACAGAGACGACCCGATACACAGAGACGACCCGATACACAGAGACGACCCGATACACAGAGACGACCCGATACACAGAGACGACCCGATACACAGAGACGACCCGACACACAGAGACGACCCGACACACAGAGACGACCCGACACAGAGACGACCCGACACAGAGACGACCCGACACACAGAGACGACCCGACACAGAGACGACCCGACACAGAGACGACCCGACACAGAGACGATCCGTTGCGGGATGTCCACGTAATGACAGTCGAGCAGGAGCATTGAATGTTTGACTCTCGTCTGCGTGGCGGAGTTTCCTCCGGGTTCTCCGGTTCCCTCTCACACGAAGCTGCTAGCAATGGCTCAAGCGAGCCTGACTCTGCTGATGAGGTTCTAATATCGAAGCCGGTCTAGAGTTTAGCTTGTATTGAGCCAATGCTGAAATGATGAACTCCCATAAGGCCGTGTGGCTGATGGTATGTGTAAAACATACCTTTTTTATCATTCATGTGGATGCACACGTATGGAATAGAGGCTTTTGTCGGATTATTTATCTTCTCATGAATGGAATCCATGGCCATGCTTGTATGTTGAACTTATTTCCCACCGTACGTTGCCAACTGTGAGTTTTCAATCTGGATTTGAAAGTGCATAGCTCTAGTGGCTTCCTAATATCGGAAGGAAGAGCGTTCCAGACGGCCGCAGAAGCGCATCTGAAAGTGCGCGATGCAGCGACCGTCTTTGTTCGATGGCGCAGCCAGTAGCCGCTGCTGCGAGGATGACCGCAGTTCGCGTGACGATGGTTTATGTTCCTTGGCCAAACATCCACATGCAGCAGCTTCCCCCTGAAGGAGAGTCTTGAGACTCAAATGAGGTATGTATGGTTAGATGTCATACATTTTATTATTTTTAAATCCTTTATATTAAGTTCACTTGCTTGCTTGCGCGCTTACGACCATGCAAATCTTTCGGTCGTTTTTTAACCCACTTCCCGTAATCCAATCGAGCTGACATTTTGCACACAGACTCGTTGTGCGTGACAATTTATGTTCGTGAAAAAATGTTTTTTTTTAGGAAAAAATAATTATATTTAATTACCAATTGCTTAATGGTGGCAGGCAATCATCTGACCCATAAGTGGCAGCCATCTCAAGCCAGAGGACGAGAGGACTCTAGCCGCCCGTTTAAAAGACCAATGTCCTTATATACGACTTTCCTTATATTTAATTTAAAATACCAATGTGATAAAAATGAAACTCTTACAAAAAAAAAACCGAAATGAATAATAAAATAAAACCTATGCCACGCATATAAAGGATTTATAGTGAAAAACTTTGTTTTTACGGGTTAATTTTTTTTATTATTCTCTGAGACAAATTAAAATTACCACAACAACAACCACCACCACCAACCACCAACCGCGACCACTAGGGTCCACTCACGTCTGCTGAGACATCTGGATGTCAAAGGGAACTCGTTCCTGGGGTCACGGGGTCGCGGGGACTCGGGGGGGAGGGACACGCGACGTGGCGCGGCCGTGATCACCACACGCACACCCGCCGCTCTCCATCGGCCCGAGGGTCACACTCCATCGAAGGCGAATTACTCGGTTCACCGATGACGGCGATGTTAGACAATGTGTACGGTATGTGTTTAGCGCGATACATAGAGCGACGTGGAACTTTATTTTAGGCTGAGTCCTGCACTACGAGCGAAACCAATCAATCAACCTCCGCGCCCTCCATATTTGGAGCTCAAATTCGAAGTTTATGGGTCTCTGTGTGATGAGTCTATGGGTCTCTGTGTGATGAGTCTATGAGTCTCTGTGTGATGAGTCTATGGGTCTCTGTGTGATGAGTCTATGGGTCTCTGTGTGATGAGTCTATGGGTCTCTGTGTGATGAGTTTATGAGTCTCTGTGTGATGAGTCTATGGGTCTCTGTGTGAGTTTATGGGTCATTGGTTACAGGCCTGACACCATGGACTCGCTGCACTTGAGGATCCGGTCTGATCTCTGTGGCTGTGCAGCTGCAACCCGGGCTCGAACTCAGGCCTCAGCGGTGCCGACTCAGCGCCCCGAGTCTTGAAGACACGCAGGCACCACCTCGGATGTTGTTTCTTATTACGCGGCTCAAGCGGTGTTTGTCTCTGGGCCGTTACCTTGAGCCGGAGACAGATTGTCCCAGTGTCTCCGTGCCTCTTGCTGTCTGTGTCCCAGTGTCTCCCTTTCTCTTGTCTCCGTGTCTTTGTCTCCGTGCCTCTCTCCGTGTGCCGCTGTCTGTGTCAGCATCTCTCCGTCTCTGCGAGCTCCACCGCCCATCCACAGGCACTGAGCGAGTGAATCATCGATTGCGTGATTCACTAAGTGATTGAGTGAGCGATTGGCTGATTGAGATTGATTGATTGATTGACACTCGAGTTCACGGCGCTTGGGTTCGAGACCCCGTGGGGACAAGGAGACTCCGCCCCCCCCCCCCCGCCCCTCCTCGGCGCCGTTCGCAGAATATTTTCAATTCGGGAACGCGACGTCCGGTGTCGCGCGAGCCCCCCCCCCCCCGTCCGCTCCCCCCGCCCCCGAGACGCCCGATGCGGGATTTAGAATGACTCCCATCCTCCCCCCGCCCCTCCTGCTGCCCCCACAACTTCTCCCGTCTCCCCGTGTCTCCCATCCCCTCTTTAAGTCTCCCAGCCCGACCCATTCACCCCCATCCGCCTCCCACCAATCGCGATCTCTAATCCGCGCCTCGTTAAGGATCCGAACTAAACTAGAGCCGTGAGGGTCAGAGGTCACGTGGAGACGCCATCGCGGGGCTGAGCCCCCCACCCCTCCCCACTCTACTCAATGGCCCCCCACTCCCCACCCACTCTCTCCCCCCTTCTATCCCCGCCACCCACCCACGCCGCCATCCCCCATGGGAGCGGAGCAGTCCGATCGCAACGAGCGGTGTCTCCGCGACACGGCCGCACGCTACTGGCAGTCGATACTGACCGGCAGTACCTGCAGGTGCAGCGCCAGCGGTGAGTTCTGACGAGGAGCCCCGGCGAGAGTGCGCGCTGCTGCGGAGCGTGCGGGGCCGCCTCGGGTCGCTCTCCGATCGCAGGGCCCGGGAGGGAGGGGGGCGAGGCTCCTTCCTCTGCGTCGTGTGGCACAGAACCATGAAACCGACTTCGAGTTTTCACATGCGACGCATCGCAATGTTTAATTGGTAGTGAAGATTGTCGCCGCGTCAGTAATTAAAAATATTCCACTCAAAGGAGCATTGCCGTGGTGCGAATCGCATGTAGACAGCACGACTGAGTCAGTGGTGGAAACTCCACATTCCTATGATGGGGGCGAGTGTTTACATCAGACAATCACTGTCGATCTTCCCACAAGGTGGTACTCTGTCAAGGCGAATGAGGTCAAGAGGTCATCACGACCGACTGTGTTGTAGATTTTCACACTTTATCTCAACACCAGCAGCTGCCTCTCAGTGCCCCCTCTTCTTAAACTTGCGACTAAGGGGAAGGCCGAAGGCCAGATGCTGGGATGAGGCTGTCGGGAAGGAAGTGGTTCTGGCAGGACGCGCTGGTAGCGACGTGAGGTGGTGGTGGTGGCCTCGGCTCTATCCGCGCCGACGTCTTGATTCTCATGGCTCAATGTGCGAATCGCGAGCACAAATAATTAATTCGGACTGAATAATGGATTCATCATCGTGGGTTAGGCGGGCAGCGGGTGGCGCAGTGGTAGCACCCACCAAGGCTCGCAGCAGCAAGGACGGGGGTTTACTCCCCGACTTGATGCGCTCTCTGCGTGTGGAGTTTGCATGTTCTCGCCCTCTGGGTTCTCACGTTTCAGCCCACAGCAACAACATTAACATGTAAATGGTATTGGCCCAAACATCCCACTGCTGAAAATGTATCTTCACATACCTCGAGTGGGATTACACAGCAGCAGCGGCGGCGGCGGCAGCAGCAGCGGCACAGACATCGCGCGCTCCTGCTGCGAGACACTTGGCAGGACCCTCGGCCCCGCACCTCCAATGAGCACGGTGGGCTATGTGCGGTGCAGCAAAAGGCGTTCAATATACATTCTGCATACAAGACCGCGTACCAACTTCACCGCTAGCGCGAGTTGCTCGCTCATGAGACCTTAGTGCGTAAAATATATATTTTAAAACGTATAATTACTTACAGATAATATAAATTAATATGCGGCATGATTTGTAAAGCGTATGGGTCTGCTGAGAGGCTCTGGACTCCTACACGCGCGTGCGTGTTATTGTGACTCCGCTTCTTAACCCCGGAATGCCTCCCTGAGTCTCAAGGTTCTTTGTCAGGAGGGTCCTGCCAAGTTGTCGACGTTGCTGCAGCTGCTGCCATCCCAAACGGGCAATGTTTTTGCTCGTTTGGGATGACTTACCAGTACCGGCTACAATGCGTGCGCGTGTTTAGAGTATGTGTAGAGTGAGCGGAGGCGAAGTGGTTAGCGCTACGAACCCGGCAACCCGAGTTCAATCCCAGCTCACGGCCAACACCAGTGACGATTATCTAAACCAGTCCTGGGCCTCCCCTAGGTCGAATCATCTGGCGCGGGCATAGTTCTGGCCACACTCCTCCCGCGTGTGCCCCGCTTGGTATTCATAGATGCACGTTACAGCACTTGCCACAACTTGTCTGTCTGTCTACCCGGGTATCTTTGCCTCTGGGAGGAGTGTGTGAGGAGGAGGGATGATGTAGGGGAACCGCGTCGCATCCCGCACGACTCCCACGGCAACCTCATCGATCCCTCTTCCTCCTCTCTCTAATTGTGCGCGGTTACAGGGAGAGTGTGGGGAGAGAGCGTGGGGGAGCGTCTCGAAGCTCCGTAGAGAAGACCCGAGTGGTGGTAGGTGGGGGGGGGCATGTCCCTCCGGTGGGCCCTGGGGAACTGGGCCCCCTGGGTCCCGCGGTATCGACTGTGACCCAGGCGCAAACCCACACACACACCCACACACACACACCCACACACACACCCACACACACACCCACACACACACCCACACACACTCTCACACACACACCCACACACACTCAAACATCTACTTCACAAAAATATCCTGTATAGACGTAACAGGCTTTTGGGGCAAGTGCTCTTACTAGCACCTACGAAGGCCGGCACGGCACACGGGTGCGTGGCCAGCACCACGCCCGGTCGCCTTTATCTCCCCAGTGGCGCTGTTTACACATCACACCAGGTACTGGTTTGAGGCTGAGTTGATTTAGGGGAGGCCCAGGACCGATCCATATATTCATCATGTCTTGACCGTGAGCGCGAATCGCTAACAGCCACACACACTCGCTCATACACATATACACTCACCCTCCCCTACGCCGCCATGCACACTCATACACATGCTCTGCACAATAAACCCTTCACCGTAACCGAATGAAACAAGCGGTATTACCGGTTACCAGTTTGCCCTACAAAACAAATGGAAACCGCCACAGCAGCGGTGGAGCGACCACGAGCGCGCTGCCGGAGCAGGTCGCCGCTCGTCGCCGTCTCGCGGGCGGCGGCGCGGGAGTTGGAACAGCGCGGAAAGTTGCTGCAGCCGGGACGCGCAGTTCATGACTCCACTACAATGGAAACGGTGAACCGGTTACCGTTAAACAGCCACAAGATGTACACACCTACACACCGTGTACATTAAATCCAAGAATACACATATATACTGCATAGTATACACAATACACACTAACCTATACAACACGTACCCTAATACACACGATATAGTACTTGCCATATATACAGCAAACTATACAAACAAGACGCACACGCAATACACTAAATACACAATGCACGCTACGCACTGCAGAACATACACTCTACAACATGTACACACACAGTACCCACCTGCACAAACCCTAACTACATACACCATACACACACAGACACCGCTACACACTCTACACACCACTACAACACACACACACATACCCCGTGTAACGTTAGCGGACTGTTGGGGCAAGTGCGGTGAGCGCAAACACCACGATGGACATTTTATATACCACACGAATGGTACACATACACTGCGAACCGCACATTGTATACACGACACTACAATATCTACACAAGGCAGTATACAATAAAGATACAGACGCACACCTGCACGTATCCACACCGCACAGGAGCATGTAGTGTAAACGCTACACACCCCGCACACCCCACACAGTCGTGATGTAAATTATATTAATGTTCTCGAAAGTCTCGAAATATGAATTTGTCAAAATATAATTAAATTTACGATGTTAATTTTTCAATTAGATTGTTAAATGTTGATTTGAATGGCTCGCACATGTTGATTGGAATGGCTCGCACTCTAAAATTCTAATTGTAAGCATCGTGATGAACACAAACCCACAGATCTAACACGTGACCCCGCGACAGCATCACAGACACGGCCGCCGTGCTGCGACTGTGGCAATGCAGCAACATAAACAGCGGACCGTACAGGAAGCCCATAGAGACACACAGAGATACACGGAGACCCCACAGAGACGCACAGAGACACACATTGTAGACACAGCAACACAAACTATGGACAGCACAGTAACCCCACTGTTGCTGCGCTCGTTCAACGGAGGAGGGGGAACAGCCAAACGACAGCAACTCTCTCTCTCTCTCTGCTGAAGCCCTCTTGTCGTGGCGAGCTCAGCGTCATGTCGTATTGCTGCCATCGTGCGCAAGAGTCGAGCCCTTGAATGCGTGAACCGAGCGTGCCGAGTGTGACGCTAGCGCCAATAGAAGGCAGACTCGGCTCGCCACGCACGCCAGGTGAGGAGCGCCTCCCCGTCCCCGAGACGAGGGCGTGCGGGGGGGGGGGCGGGGCTCTCGGGGTGTCGTCTCTGGTGCAGGAGGCATCGTGCGCACGCTCGGCGTGGACGTGTTGCAAGAGGTTCGCGGTTCGACTCCTGCAAGCCGCGCTGGATAATACTGCTGCTGGAGTATTCACAGAACAGGTTCTATCTACAGTATACGCGGCGTCTGCGTCGCCGTGGACGTTAAAGATCCAGTGAACGCATTTGTAGAGAGAAGTCCATTACGTGCCGGCCCTCCCCCTCTAAAGTCGGCATGTGAGCGACGGCTCGCTTCAGAATCTTTCTTTATTGGAGGGTCACGCGCCGCACCATCGCCCCTTGCTTGCGCGATGGGACGGGACTCGTGTACTGTACTCCACCGTTATCCTTGTTGGTGTTGTCGTCCTCGTCGTCGTCATGTACTCTATGTCGAACTTCTTTCGCACTGTACGTAGCCCACCACGCTAATCGGAGGTGCGGGGGAAGCACAACAAACTAAACACAAAAAGCAGTTCTAAAGAAATTATGTGTGGTATCGAGTGCGTATTGTAGTGCACATTGTGTAGTGGTCGTTTAACCATACTTCACCACGCCGGTCCTCGTGTACTGGCGAGGGCTTTTGTGTCCCGCTACGGGTCTGAAACCATCCGCGCGTCTGTCCACCCCGGAGTGTCAATGGGCTCGCCGCGTGAGCCTCTCGGCAGGGCAAGCTCAGCTCGGCCAACACGTTCCGACATGCATCAAACACGTGGAAGAGTAGACCAAATGCCTTTCGAGTTCGCTCGAGTGGCAGCGTTTCCGCCAGCAGTGGCGTGAGCGAGCGATTGCATGGTGACACCTTTACCTATTAATGGATAAACAATACTACACATCGCAAACACGACGACGGCCGCCGTTTAGCCTCTGACGGGAACTTCACGACGGCGCTGGTGCCGGGCTTGGGTGCAACTTGCTGCGTTTTATCCGCCCAACGCTCCGCTCGTTGTTGTGAACGTCGCTCATCTTCCCTCCGCTGTTGTTGGAGGGCGACTGCCTCCAGCAGCATCCTTCACGAGCCTCCTCCTCCACAGAGGCTGATCTTGACTCCGCTGGTACCGGTCATCGGCAAGTCCACTCAGATCCATAATCCTCCTGTCCCGCCGCATCAGCTCATCTCTTCTCCAGCCTGTACCACGCCCGTTTAGCCCCCTCAGAAGCTGGCTGGGTATGCACACACACACGAATATACCATACGATCACACATACATACACATATACCATACAATCACACATACATACACACGCGTTATGCATACACCACATACAACATACGCCCGACTCGTATACGCGTTCACGATTGTCAAAGAGTGGCTTAGCGAATTGAGCCCCGAGTGAGATAAATAAAACATCGTCCACACATTCTTCCCAGGAGAACAACGTGGGGGCAATAGGCGACGTTTCGGACAATGGCCCTGCTGCACAACACGTGGGGCGCAAGCGTGAGACGGTGACACACGCAGCGCAGATGCCGTGTCAATCAATCCTCGTACGACACACACACACCGTACACACAGAGTAGACACACTACAACACCACACACCGTACACACTACACACACAGTAGACACAACACACGCACTACACACACAGAGTAGACACACACTACACACACAGAGTAGACACACCACACACACTACACACACACTACACACACTACACACACACAGAGCAAACACACCACACACACTACACACACACTACACACAGAGTAGACACGCCACACACACACTACACACGCACTACACACAGAGTAGACACACACTACACACACACAGAGTAAACACACCACACACACTACACACAGAGTAGACACGCCACACACACACTACACACACAGTAGACACAACACACGCACTACATACACCGTACACACTACACACACTACACACACACTACACACAGAGTAGACACACCACACACACTACACACACAATACACACAGAGTAGACACACCACACACACACTACACACACACTACACACACACACTACACACAGAGTAGACACACTACACACACTACACACACAATACACACAGAGTAGACACACCACACACACACTACACACACCCTACACAAACACTACACACACACTAAACACAGAGTAGACACACCACACACACACTACACACACACCACACACACTACACACACACACTACACACACACTACACGCACCACACACACTACACACACTACACACAGAGTAGACACACCACACACACACTACACACACACTACACACCACACACACTACACATACACTACACACAGAGTAGACACCGTACACACTACACACTACACACACAGAGTAGACACACACTACACACACAGAGTAGACACACACTACACACACACTACACTCACTACACACACACTACACACACTACACACACTACACACACAGAGTAGACACACACTATACACACCACACACACTACACATACACTACACACAGAGTAGACACACCGTACACACTACACACACAGAGTAGACACACACTACACACACAGAGTAGACACACACTACACACACACTACACTCACTACACACACACTACACACACTACACACACAGAGTATACACACACTACACACACACTACACTCACTACACACACAAAGTAGACATACACTACACACACACTACACTCACTACACACACAAAGTAGACATACACTACACACACTACACACACACTACACACACACTACACACACTACACACACAGAGTAGACACACACTACACACACTACACACACACTACACACACACTACACACACTACACACACAAAGTAGACACACACTACACACACTACACACACAGAGTAGACACACTACACACACACCGTACACATTACACACACCACACACACACCACACACACACTACACACACACTACACACACAGAGTAGACACACTAGACACACCACACACCACACACACACCGTACACACACTACACACACAGTAGACACAACACACACTACACACACACAGGAGACACAACACACACTACACACACCACACGCACACCGTACACACACTACACACACCACACGCACACCGTACACACTACACACACACATCGTACACACACGACACACACATCGTACATACTACACACACACAGGAGACACAACACACACTACACACACCACACGCACACCGTACACACACTACACACACACTACACACACTACACACACACTACACACACAGAGTAGACACACTAGACACACCACACACCACACACACACCGTACACACACTACACACACACAGTAGACACAACACACACTACACACACACAGGAGACACAACACACACTACACACACCACACGCACACCGTACACACACTACACACACACATCGTACACACACGACACACACACTGCTCCCACCGGGCCCCGTAATAAAGTACAGTCTACATGTACTGTTCACACTGAATTCGTTTACATACCCTGAACACACTGTACTTGTTTACACATGCGGTTCACACTGTACTTGTTTACCACTAAGACTCGGAGTAAAGGACGTTTCCGAGGCGCGGCATTCATCAACTCATAACGCCGTTACCTCTGATTAATTATTTGTTAACTTGTAACGGCGTTACTTCTCATTCCCTCTCAATCTGTAACGCCGTTACTGCTCAATCATCCTCAACTCCTCACGCCGGTACCTTTCATTGGGAAGTTTTCCCTGTTAAGTGGAGAGTTCCTGCGGATCAGAAAGCGCCATGATCCCCCCTCGCCCCGCCCCTCCCCACAGTCTCGCGTTTCCAGCGCTGCGCTGAGGGGCGGGGTTGTGGGGGGTGTTGGATTAACGAGCCCGGCGCTCTGATTGCCATCAGCGCCGGGCGGGGGCTATTGTCAGGGATGACTTGCAAAAGCACGAAGCGGATTTAATATGCCCCCCCACCCCACCACACCAACAGCCCCCCACCCATCCCCCCCACCACACCAACAACCCCCCACCCATCCCCCCCCACCCCACCACACCAACAACCCCCCACCCATCCCCCCACCACACCAACAGCCCCCCACCCATCCCCCCCACCACACCAACAGCCCCCCACCCATCCCCCCCACCACACCAACAACCCCCCACCCATCCCCCCCACCACACCAACAGCCCCCCACCCATCCCCCCACCACACCAACAGCCCCCCACCCATCCCCCCCACCACACCAACAACCCCCCACCCATCCCCCCCACCCCACCACACCAACAACCCCCCACCCATTCCCCCCACCACACCAACAGCCCCCCACCCATTCCCCCCACCACACCAACAGCCCCCCACCCATCCTCCCCACCACACCAACAGCCCCCCACCCATTCCCCCCACCACACCAACAACCCCCCACCTATTCCCCCCACCACACCAACAACCCCCCACCCATCCCCCCCACCACACCAACAACCCCCCACCCATTCCCCCCCACCCCACCACACCAACAACCCCCCACCCATTCCCCCCACCACACCAACAGCCCCCCACCCATTCCCCCCACCCCACCACACCAACAGCCCCCCACCCATCCCCCCCACCACACCAACAGCCCCCCACCCATTCCCCCCACCACACCAACAACCCCCCACCCATTCCCCCCACCACACCAACAACCCCCCACCCATCCCCCCCACCACACCAACAGCCCCCCACCCATTCCCCCCACCACACCACACCAACAGCCCCCCACCCATTCCCCCCACCACACTAACAACCCCCCACCCATCCCCCCCACCCCACCACACCAACAGCCCCCCACCCATTCCCCCCACCACACCAACAGCCCCCCACCCATTCCCCCCACCACACCAACAACCCCCCACCCCACCACACTAACAGCCCCCCATCCATCCCCCCCACCCACCACACCAACAGCCCCCCACCCATTTCCCCACCACACCAACAACCCCCCCACCCATCCCCCCAACCCCACCACACTAACAGCCCCCCACCCATCCCCCCCACCACACCAACAGCCCCCACCCATTCCCCCCACCACACCAACAACCCCCCACCCATCCCCCCACCACACCAACAACCCCCCACCCATTCCCCACACCAACAGCCCCCCACCCACCCCCCCCCCACCCCACCACACTAACAGCCCCCCATCCATCCCCCCCACCCCACCACACCAACAGCCCCCCACCCATTTCCCCCACCACACCAACAACCCCCCACCCATCCCCCCACCCCACCACACTAACAGCCCCCCACCCATCCCCCCCACCACACTAACAGCCCCCTCCCCAGAGCTACACTCCGAGTGGTCGGCCCTGCATGTCGCGCCGCGCGTCACGGATCGGTGGCACCACCTGGGATCGGTGGCACCACCTGGGATCGGTGGCACCACCTAGGATCTGTGGCAATGACGGGGCCCCCTGCCCCAGTGCGCACACATTTACATTAAACTAGAGGGGGGGGGGGTGGTCATCACTGCCGGGATCCATCGCCCGCGACCTCCAGACGATTCCTGACATCTGCCTCTCGACACTCGTGGTCACTCACCCTCGCTATCACACTCACCCTCACTATCACACTCACCCTCACTACCACACTCACCCTCACTATCACACTCACTATCACACTCACCCTCACTATCACACTCACCCTCACTATCACACTCACCCTCACTATCACACTCACCCTCACTACCACACTCACCCTCACTACCACACTCACCCTCACTACCACACTCACCCTCACTATCACACTCACCCTCACTATCACACTCACCCTCACTACCACACTCACCCTCACTATCACACTCACTATCACACTCACCCTCATTACCACACTCACCCTCACTATCACACTCACCCTCACTATCACACTCACCCTCACTACCACACTCACCCTCACTATCACACTCACCCTCACTATCACACTCACCCTCACTACCACACTCACCCTCACTACCACACTCACCCTCACTATCACACTCACCCTCACTATCACACTCACCCTCACTATCACACTCACACTCGCTACCACACTCAGCCTCACTATCACACTCACTATCACACTCAGCCTCACTACCACACTCACCCTCACTACCACACTCACCCTCACTATCCCACTCACCCTCACTATCACACTCAGCCTCACTACCACACTCACCCTCACTACCACACTCACCCTCACTATCACACTCACACTCACTATCACACTCACCCTCGCTTATATTTACACTCACCATCGCTATCATACTCACCCTCACTTATATTTACACTCAGCCTCACTATCACACTCACCCTCACTATCACACTCACCCTCGCTTATATTTACACTCACCCTCACTATCACACTCACACTCGCTATCACACTCACCCTCGCTTATATTTACACTCACCCTCGCTATCATACTCACCCTCACTTATATTTACACTCACCCCCACTATCACACTCACCCTCGCTATCACACTCACCCTCGCTTATATTTACACTCACCCCCACACTTACCATGACTAGCAGATGCACTACCTTTGCTCCCCACTGTGCCACCTTTCTGAATTTTAACCGCCCAGCCCTCTGCTCGTTGTTGTGAGCGTCGCTCCTCCGTTCTCGGCTCTTGCTGGAGGGCAGTGGTCGCCAACTGCTGCCAGTAGCGACGTCGTTCACGACGTCTCCTCCTCCACAGAGGGCGAACTTGGCCGAGAAGACTCGGAGCTTCGTGTGGAGCGACAGCCCCAGGTAGCTTCCACACAGCAGCGTTACGCAGCTGATGAAAAGAAAATGCCGCAGGACTGATTCGGAGTGAGACCTCCGCTGCCAAACCGGAGCTGGTCACAGACACACTGTGACGAGTTATTGATTTAAAGTTGAGACGACCTAGGGGAGGCCCAGGACCGGCTCAGATATCAATCTCCGCTGATGTTAACCGTGCACTAACCACTCCGCCACAGCTCCACCCAGCATCATATTAAATCATCTCTCCAGCACGACACAAACATTGTTATTGTTACCGGTGCCTATGGATATCGGCCGAGCACAGGGGAGACCACGTGATGGGAAGGTGTGGGGAGTAGCGAGTCCAATCGCCGCTCTCGACCAAAAACAGTGGCGAATATTTTAACAGGTCCTGGGCCTCCTATAGATCAACTCAGCCTTAAATGAGTACCTTGTGCGATATGTAAACATTAGCACTCTGGAGGGAAAGACTGCCGCAATTGGTTTTGACCAACCACTCCCTTGTGTGCCGTTTCGGCCTGCATAGGTGCTCGCTAACAGCACTTGCCCAATAGCCTGTGATGGCTATACTGTGGGAGAGGAGACGTTGTCTTTTAAGGGGTGAGTCCAGGTAAGAGATGCATACATTGTTCTGCAGGCAAGACTCGGCACATGCAAGATCTCAGTACAGGTGAGTGAGGTGAGCACAAGTGCAGCCGAATGCAGGTGAGTGGGGTGAGCGTCGAGCTCAAGGGACCCATCAAGGTTTGCGGGGGTCCCCTCCCTCTGCCCCCCTCCCACCCCCTCACCAACCCCGCCCCTCGGTATGCGGCCCCCGTTATCGCGCGAATCCTCATCGCGGCGCGGACAAAGAGGCATTGACGAGGTGGGGAGGGAGAGGGGGAGGAGGGGAGCCGCTACAATCCGCATCATTATCCCGTCAGCGGCGCGTCCGCCAGGGCCATTAGCGCCCAAGGTGCGGGGGTGGTGAGGGTGTGGGGGGAATGGGGGTGCCTATGCGGAGCGCCCCCCCCCCCTCCCCCTGGAAGCTAGGTGAGCCACCTCCCCAGGTGACCCCATCTCCAGGTAAACCCCGCGACCCGTTCAGCCATGCCCCCCCCCAACCGCGTGCCTTATGGGGGTCCTCACCCCTGCACCCCCCTAAGGTCCCTGAGTAGCCCTGGGGGGGGACTCTTTGGCCCCGCGTAGAGAAACGGGCGGAGGGGGCTCAAGGGGAGGGGGTGGGAGGCGGGGGAGGCGCTGATGGACGCGCGGCTTCAAACAGCAGAGGCATTCAGCGCTGCCGCGCCTGGCGCCTCCGTGCCCCCCTCCCTCCCCATCTCTCCATTATCATCTCTCTCCATCTCCTCCATCTCCCTCCATCTCCCTTCTGTTTCCAACTCCCATACCCCCGATCTCATGGTACTCTCCCCTCTCTGCATCTCCCAGTCTCTCATCTACCTTCAACTTGATTCTCCACACCTCCACGGCCCCCCCCCCCCCTCTCTCTCTTCCTCTACCTTCCCAGGTTATCACCTCTCCTCCATCTTACCTCTCTGCAACTCTCATTTCCCTCCATCTCCCTTCCTATCTTCATCTCCCCGATCTCCCTCCCGGTCTCTCCATGCATCTCCAGGTCTCATACTCCTTGTCTCCCTTGATCTCCCATATCCCCCTTTTCCTTCCATCTCCCATCTGCATTCACCCCCTTCATCTCCCCTTTATCTCCCCTCCCCCCCTTTAACCTCCACTATCCCCCCCTTCCCCCATAACCCCCCCCCCCCCCCCCATGTGGCTCTCAATGCAGACATTCACGGGGCTCTGCCCCCTCAGTGCCGCCCGTGAGAGACGAGGCCGCGACTCTCTCGCCGAGGCCGCTGATTAAAGGGCCCCATTCTTCCCGCTGGGTGCGGGCCCCTCTCCCGCTCCCCCCACCCCGCCCCGTGTCGCGAGTCGCTCCGCTCGGTGTCGCGCCGCGCGGTCCGAAGGCGCCGCGCGGCCTCAGTTCTCAGAGCCAAGGGGCCCGGGACGCGGCCCCGGGGCCACGCGGGGAGGAGGGGGGGGGCGTGGGGAGAGAAGGGGGGGAGGAGACGAGGAGAGACAGAGGAGAGAGAGAAGGGAGAGAGATAACGAGGAGATGGGATCGGCGATAGAGGGGAATGGGGAGCGGGGAGAGAGTTGGGAGAGGGGAGATAGGAAGGGGAGACAGGAGCGGGTGAGAGAAGCGAGATGAGCACAGAGAGGGAGGGAGATGTAAGAATCGGAGGATGGGGAGAGGGACGAGGCAGGGAAGGAGAGTGGGGAGAGAAGAGAGAAGTGGGTACAAAGGAGAGATAGGAGCGAGATAAGAGAGTAGAGCGCGGGGGAGAGCAGAGGAATAGACATCTTCATCTCCAACGCGCGTCCTGCCCGGGGAGGGGGCGGGGGGCGCGGGGGCTGTGATCTCCTGCCAGAAGCGCCCGCGGGGAAGGGAGAGGGGCAAGGGGAGGGCACGGGAGAGGGCACGGGACAGAGAGAGGCAGGGAGAGAGGGAGGGGAGAGCGTAGATCTCGCGTGGGAGCGCGCCGTCGCCTGTGACTCCTCGCCACGGCCCAGCGGAGTCGGGGAGAGTGCAGTGAGAAGGGAGAGCGGGGAGATGGGGGGAGGAGAGAGATCTGAGAGAAGGGAGACAGAGGACAGAGGGGAGAGCGAGAGAAGAGACGGTAGAGTGACGAGTGATGGGAATGGAGGAGCGGGGAACGAGGAGGGATGAGAGGGATGGGGTGGCGGGGCCTAACTCCCGTCTTCACGCCGAGTCACGCCTCCATAATCCCGCAATTAATTCTCCGAATTAATTAAATAATTGTCTCCGCTGGGTCAAAGGTCCCGTGTGCGCTGCGGCATTAACAGCCAATCAGCGCTTGCGGCGAGTGCCAATCATTTACGCGTCCCCCCCCCCTCCCCCAGGTGTAGGTACCATCGACATAAAAACATCAACCACCACAACAACAAAGACAAAGATCCCCCAGCATAGCCTCAACAAGATTAGTGGGGCGGGTGCTGTTAGCGAGCGTCTATGAAGGCTGTCGTGGCACACGACAGCGCATCAGGTCCCGCTCCCCACAACAACCACCACAACCACCGCCACCACCTTGAGGCCACGTGAACCACCTCCCCGTGTCCCTCGCCACCGCCACGTGTTCCTCACCACGTGCTCCTTACCGCCTCCACGTGTTCCTCACCGACTGTTCCTCGAGCAGTGCGACGGAGAAATCAGAGAGAATCGTGACTTCGTGCGGTGAGTCGGGAGCTGTCGTGTAGCGGTTAGCGCGCTGCGCTCCGAACCCGGCGACCCGACTTCGATTCCCACTCACGGCCAACACCGATCATGGGCCTCCCCTAGGTCGACTCAACCTCAAATGAGTACCTGCTGCGGTGTCTGAACATCGCCACTGGGGAGAAAAAGGCGACCGAGCGTGGTGTTGGCCACCCACCCCCTCGTGTGCCGTGTCGGCCTTCATAGGTGCTCTCGACAGAACTTGCCCCCGCAGTTTGTTAGAGGCTACACGGGGGGTCTTTGTCTTTGTGTGGTGGTGACCTGCGGTGTGGTCGCGGTGGTTGGGCACGGGGAGTCAGGGAGGACTCGGTGTGAGTCTGCTAAAGACGGAGCTCTCGACATGGGAGGGAAGTCCACGCGAACCTTGACCACATCTCAGAGGACGGCGCGTCTGAGAGTGCTGATGCGACCTGGATGTATGCGTGTGCATGTGTACAGTATGCGTGTGCATGTGTACAGTATGCGTGTATGGAGATCGGTGGCGCAGTGGTTAGTGTACTGCGCTATCGATCCGGTGATGCGAGCTCGATTCCTGCTCTCGGCTAACATCAGCGAGACACATCCGAACCGAGTTCCTGGGCCTCTCTTACGTTGACTCAGCCTCACATGGCACCTGGTGCCGTGAGTGAACCCGATGCTCCACCATCCATCGTGCGCCGTAGCGACCTGAACAGGTGCTCGCTGACAGCACTTAGCAGTGCGCACGGATACACAGGGAGTCTTTGTGTGCGTGGTGTGCCATTTTGTATGCCTCCCCCCTCTCTCCTACTCCTCCTCCGTCTGCCCCTTGGACCCCCCTCGTCTCCCGACCCCCCCCCTCCTCGGATCAGTGTTGACGCCGCGTGGATTAGGGACCCGGTCTCCTCTGCGCTGAGTCTTCAATTTATATCGATTCCGTTAGTGGGCGGTCAGGGGGTGGGGTAGGAGGTGAGGGGGTGGGTAGGGGCGGGAGCGGGGGCGACGTTACCATAGAAATCAGGTAAGTTACCCTGACGCTGGTGTTACCATGGAAATGTGCTCGTTCACCATGGTAACAGGCGCGGGTCCCATGGTAACTGACTAGTGTACCATCCCACAATGCCCGCTGCTTGTGCAGGTGACATGGGTCCGTGTGCACGACAGTGAGTCTGCGTCTGTCGACATCTGTGGCCGATATGGGAACAGGCCATGGCCTTCCCCTAGGTAGACTGAACGTTAAATGAATGCCTCGTGCGCTGTGTAGGCATCGGCGTTCTGTGTGAACACGATCACTCACATGCGCAGGTGTTTCTCACAGAGAAGAGGGCACGACTCCCACCGTGCCTTGTGTGCCATGTAAATCCTCTGCCAGCCTTGTCGAGACCACTAACCACAGTAGAGCTAAACCTGTGGCCGCTTTTGATTCCTGCCAGCACGCATGCTCCCGCTGTGATGGTATTTCCCATCACATGTACAGGGGATGTTTGGGGTGGACAGCATTTACAGTTGAATGTTCACGTATTCACAAATCCCTTGTAGTCAATTACTACTGGATTTCACGGTGAAAGAGCGTATGAGTACATTGGTGTGTCTTGTGGAAACTCGCATATTCATTATACTTTGTGTTCCGGAATTTATGAATATTTTTACCGCGTGTGTTTTATGTGTCTGAGTATATGCATTATATCAATATTTTGTACATGTGTGCATAGGTATTAGGGTTAGTTTTAATGATAACGGATGAGCTGGTAACCTTATTCAGAACGATTACTGGTTCCGAAAGTCATGAACCTGTAATCGTTTCCAGGTGAATGTTAATGATGAAAGTATCGATTGGCAACACACAAACGGCACGGCGGCCCAAGTCACCGCGCGCTTCTTTTGCCCCCCCCCCCCCCCCCCGCAGTTGCCTCGCTCGCTCCGCTGCGTGCGGAATGGCCTCCACTCGAGGCCGCTCTACGAGAAAACTCGTTTCTTTACAACTGCTTTTTGTTGCTGTCCTTCCCCTGAACCTCCGATTAGTACGATTGGCTACGTACGGTATGAGGGACTTTAGTCTACTCTTCCACACTGAACAGACGTTTTGGAAAAGGTGATCGTACCACACTTGACTGCACTGCACGTGAATTGCCGATGGACTGCGGCGAAACCGTCAGTACCGCTGTGTGGACAGAGGCGGGTGTGAGGATTTAAAGAACTCGCCTCATTGTTTCAACTGCCAAGCCTGGAGATGGAATCGAATCGTTCATGTCCAGCGCGCTGCTAACCGCTCAGTCTCTGATGTTTATTGATTCATTCATTTCCATTTGTGTGCGGAAAACCGGTAACCGAGTTTTTCATGCGGTTATCGGTAACGAAACAATAAATTAGTACACACACATATACACAGGAATATACACTCGACTTATGTCGGCTACACGGGTGATCTTGTATGTATGTTGATATTCTTTCGCACCGTACGTTCCAACCGCTAATCGCAGGTGCAATGGAAGCACAGCAAACTAAACATGAAAAGCAGTTCTAAAGAAATGAGATTTCAATCTAAATTTCAAATTGCATCGCTCCAGTGGCTTCCTAATATCTTTCTAATATATTTGTTCCCAATAATATATTTCTGTATATATATGGGTCTGGAGCGGTGGCGCAGCGATTAGCGCACTTCGCTACGAACCCTGCCCCCGGAGTTAAATTCCCGCTCACGGCCAACACCAGTGACGATAATTTGAACCAGTCCCGGGCCTCCCCCATATCAGCCTCAAATGAGTACCTGGTGCGGTGTGTAAACATCGCCACTGGAGAGACAAAGGCGGTCGGGCTTGCTGCTGGCCACCCAACCCTTCGTGTGCCGTCCCAGCCTTCAGAGGTGCTCGTTAGCAGCGCTTGCCACCACGTAATTAAGATTTAATTGGAGGGATCTTTGTCTCTGTTGTTGTCTTTGTTGTGCTGTATATATGTGTGAGAATACAATATATGGGGACTGGTGGCGCAGTGGTTAGCGCGCTTTGGTACGAACTCGGAGACGCGAGTTTCATTCCCGCTGCAATCAACATCGATGTCGAATGCATTAACCGGTTCTGGACCTCCCCTAAGTTAACTGAGCCTTAAAATGAGTACTTGGTGCGGTGTGTAGACAAAGCCGACCGGGCGTGGTGTTGGCCACCCACCCCATCGTGTTCCGTTCCGGCTTTCACAGGTTCGGGCTAACGGCACTTGCCCCAAGAGCCTGTCACTGCTCTAGGGGTGATCTTTGTGTGCGTGTAAAAAGGTGTACGTGTCTTTATCTTTGTATGTGTATATCTGTTCGATGTGCTTTTGGATTGTCCCGCGTGTTGGTCGGCAGTTCCTGAAGAAGCTCCCAACAAGTGGAGTAAAACGTCGGACATCTCGCCAAAAAACGCGCGGCTCCACTGCAAGGAGAATTGTATTGGTGTTACCCTGCAAATGATATACACGGTGTACAGGTGTGTGTGTGTCCAGGTGTGGGTGTGTGTATGTACAGGTGTGTGTAAAGGTGTGGGTGTGTATACAGGTGTGGGTGTGTACAGGTGTGTGTGTTGTGTGTGTACAGGTGTAGGTGTGTGTGTACGGGGGTGTGTGTAGAGGAGTAGGTGTGTGTGTACAGCGGTTAGCGTGCTATGCTACGAACCTGGCGATTCCCGCTCATGGCCAACACCAGTAACAATGATCTGAACCGGTCATGGGCCTCCCCTAGGTAGACTCAGTCTGAAATGAGTACCTGGTGCGATGTGTAAACATCGCCACTAGGGAGATAAAGACGGCCGGGCGTGGTGCTGGCCACCCACCCCCTCGTGTGCCGTGCCGGCCTTCATAGGTGCTCGCTAACAGCACTTGCCTCTACAGTCTGTTGAGGCTATACGGGGGATCTTTGTCTTTGGATCTTTGTGTGTGTGTGCAGGTGTGGGTGTACTTATGAACAGCTCCGGTTTGACAGCAGAGGTCTCACTCCGAATAAGTCGGGCGGCATTTTATTACCGGCTGCGTAACGCTGTGTAGAAGCGACTTGGTCTGTCGCTCGAAACGAAACTTCGGGTCTTCTATTCCACAGTCATGTCCTCCTTTTTCTATGCTTGTGAAATTTGTACTCCCCCACCCCCCCAATGGATCATCTGCGCCGGTTAGAAACATTTAGGCTGGCCTGCCTACGATCCATTCTGGGTTTAACCAGGCTAGATTGTGTGATGAACTCACAAATCGCATGGCAAGCCAGCTCATGCCCAAGCAGCTTTTGTTTGACCGGATAGAGGGGACTAAACGGGCACCGCTCAGGCTGATGTACTGATGTCGTACAGGAGGATGTGGAGCGGAGTGGACTTGTCGATAACTCGTACCAGTGATGTCAAGATCGACCTTTGTGGAGGAGGCTCATGAAAGACGCTACTGGGCTTTTGGACGCAGTCCCCCTCCAACAACAACGGAGGGCAGAGGAACAACGTTTACAACAACGAGCGGAGCGCCGGGCAGCTCAAACACAAAAAAAGTTGGCAAAGTCTGGAGCACATGTGGTGCATCTGCCAGTCATCTTAGTCAACCCATGACATCTGAGTCTGCCCCGTGACCTGCCAGCGGGCGTTCGACACTCCACGTGGCCTTAGGGGCCATCCATTGAGTACATACGCATGGAGGGGGGAGGGGGGGGTTAACCCAAATGCGTACGCTTGCGTTTGGGGGGTCTACTGACAATGTACGTACGCATAGAAAAGGGGGGGGGGGTGAAGCCTCGATAATTTGTCTACTATTGGCCTTCAAATTAGTTAGATAGTCCGGCGGTGAACTATCTGTTTGCTTAAACACGTTAATATTATTAATCCTTGGTCGTTTCTGCGTGGATTAAATATCGGCCGTTCTATAGGATTCGGGGTGCGGGGTGCGTCAAGCGTACGTGTAAAAAGTACGCGTGCATACAGGGAGGGGGGAGGGGTCAAGTTTTCACAGATCTTTGTGTACGTACTAAATGGATGGCCCCTTAACGTGCACATAGCCTGGCACAAGCGCCATGGTGGCGTCACCGCCACTGAGTGGCGAATGGCGGTCGTTGTTGTTGTTGTTGTGTAAAAGTAGTGTAGCGGTTTAGCGCGCGTCACTTCGAACTTGACGACCCGGGCTCGATTCCCGCTCACGGCCAACACCAAGTGACGAATATCTGAACCGTTCCTGGAGCTCTCCGAGGTCGACTCAGCCTCAAATGAGTACTTGGTGCGGTGTGTAAACATCGCCACTCGGGACACAAAGGCGGCTGGCGTGAAGGTGGCCACCCACCCCTCGTGGCTCGTTGTTGCCACTTGCCCCACAAGTATTTGTCTTTGTATATATGTGTGTGTGTTGTATGGGGAGCGGTGGCACAGTGGTTAGCGCACTACGCTACCAACTCGGCGACCCGATTTCGATTCCCGCTCACGACCGACAACTGTTGTCAAATAGCTGAAACGGTCGTGGAACCTTCCCCGATATCGACTCAGCCTTAAATGAGTCTGTCCTATCTGCTGTGGTGTGTCTGAACATCAGCACTGGGGAGATAAAGGCGGCCAAGCGTCGTGTTGGCCACCCACCATACCTCGTGTATGTCGTGCCGGATTTCATAGTTGCTCGCTAACAGCCCTTGCCCGACCGCTTTTGTCTCCCCAGTGGCGATGTTTACACACCGCACCAATCGTCTCGTTTACGGGCGAGTCAAGCTAGGGGAGGCCCAGGACATGCCAAAAGCTTCCCCCCAATAAATACACACATACACACGAATCTACCATGAATACACATTGCACCCAAATACAAAGACATACACAAATACATGCGCACAGAAGCGCATTGCAATCTATTGCTGTCTGTGTTTGAGCACGACTTCCAACACAGCAACATTGTAGAGGATACTCACTCGCTGAGTTAATAGCACGCGCACGGTCACAACACGCATATATATGCATTTATATATATATGTATTCATACATATGCATACGCATATATATGTACATATTAATGCCTATGGATGTTCGCCGAACGGATGAACTCTGAAGATGAACCACCACAGGCGTTAAACATCATCCCGACGTTTTGTGCCTTGACCATTGTAAATGTATCTGAACACACAGAGAAAGACAAAGATCGCCCTTATAGCATTAACAGACTTTTGGGGCAAGTGCGCACACAGACACACACACGCACACGCGCGTCACCTGGGGAGTCCCTGGAGAGGCAATGGGATCATCTCCCGGGTCGCACGCTCGGCACGCGAGATGAGTGCCGAGCGAGTCGCAGCTCCGCGCGCTCTCGGCCTCGCGGGATCCGATTCCTCTCTTGTGCCACGGGCGGCGGGCGGCGGGCGACGCAGTGGGGAGGGAGACTGACGCCTCTCATCCACACGCTCCTGGGTTCAATTCCCGACCCGGGTGCCTTTCTTGTGCGGAGTTTGCGTGTTCTCGCCCCCTGTTCTTCGTGGGTTTCCTCTCCGATTTACTCCCATAGCTAATCGTTCTACCATTTTTGACTAGTATGACGCTGTTTACAGATCAGCGGCTAATGAAACACTAAACCCCCTTTATCATTCTGCTCTTCCATTTGCACTAGATGTACCATGTAAGACCCACCATTGTGACCTCTACTTAAAATCCAATCTAACATCTCTGGATGCAAGACGACGTATGCATTGGGCCCTGTTCATCCATAACATCCTTATTGGCAAATCTGAGTAATACCTAGCTAATTCAATAACCCCTTGGCAAACTGAAGAAATATAAGACGTGCATCTTATTGACTTTTAACTATCCCAAAAACGAGAATTGGAATAGGTGACAAAGCTTTAGAAAATCATTGTTTGCTCCTTTAACATCGTAAATCTTCCTTTAAAAAATATCAGAATCAAAATCTGTATTTATACTGGAGGAATGCGTGGAGCTATAAAACCTCTTTTTTTTACAGATGTCGAGTTGGGGCAGGTCAGAAAGTTACAACGACAACAAATAAAAAAACGATAGGAGTGCAATCTTATAGGAAAGGTAAGTAAATAATTGAAACAAAAGATTAGTGCTGGATACAGCTACATTTACCAATATGATTTGTAACTCTGATCCTTACCCATGTATCGATAGTTCAATTTGAATGTGCAATTTTATCGAGGGACTGTGTGTTGTCTTGGTGTGGTCTGGGACTGCTTTTGCTGATGTTTTTATGCCTTGTTCAAGCTTGTACTTGTGCGATTTGAACGTATATACTTACTTTTAGTAATGTAGTTACTTCCCCTATACTTTGCACTCCTATCGCTTTTTTGTGTTGTTTGTTGTAACTTTCTGACCCGCCCCTACTGGACATCTGTGAAAAAGAGCTTCATAGCTCATCGGATTTCTCCAGGATAAAGAAAGATTCTGAACAAGCATTTGACAAACATCCCAATGCTGAAAAGTTACCTGAAAAGTACTCAATTCGGCTCACAAACAGCAGCGATTTAGCCCTTACTGAGAACTTGGCAAGAGCCTTCGAAAAAAATCGTCTCGAGACTCAGCGAGGCTCTCCTGGATGAACACGCGGAAACATAAACAATCAGAACATTGGCCATGTGAATGATGATATCCTTGCTTCTTCCTCTCGCTACCAGCATGAAGGGGAAACAGCGCTCACACGTGTGAGTGTGTGTGAGTCACACTCACACCTTTCACTCACCCTCACTCACACACAGTCTCTCTCACACTATCAAACACATTCTCTATCATACTCTCGATTGTTAGTCTCACACACATTCACGGTCTTGCTCACATGTAGGCGCACTCGCACACTCACAAAACCTAAACTCACGTTCACATGACCATACATTCACACACCGCCTCATTTCCCCAACCACACATTCACTCAAACGATCATTCATTCACTAACTCACACAACCACTAACTCACACAACCACTCACTCACACAACCACTCACTCACGCAACCTCTCACTCACACAATCCACTCACACAACCACACGTTCAGCTTAGCCCGCATCCATCGTAACCCGTGCTGATTTCCTAAACCCGCATTCACATGAACCCGCATTCACATGAACCAGTATTCACTTAAACCCGCGACCTCTTCGCGGTGCTGGTGCCGAGGGGGGCAAAGACATCACCGCCATCATCGCCATCACCGCGTCTAAATCAACTCTGACTCAAAAGCGTGGATATGGATCATGTAACACAGACGCGGGGCACACGTGTACAATAACAGCCGCTGTTCGCTACTAAGTGGCGGTGACGTCACCACGGAGCTTGTGCCAGGCTAGGTGCACATTGAGGCCACGTCAAAGGCTCGCTGACCGAAGGTCACGGAACAGATCCAAATGCCATGGGTTAATTGAGATAACTGGCAGATGCACCACATGTGCTCTCGACTGTGCCAACTTGCTGCGTTTTATCCGCTTGGCGCTCTGCACGTTGTTGTGAGCGTCGATCCTCCACCCTCCGCTGTTGTTCGATGGTGACTGCCTCAAACTCCCCAGCAGGGTCATTCATGAGCCTCCTGAAGAAAGGCCGATCCTCACACCGCTGGTACCGGTCGTCGGCAAGCCCACCCAGCCCCACACGCTCCTGTTCCGCATCAGCCCAGTCTCGTCTCGAGCCCGTGTCGCGCCCGTTTAGACCCCTCTATCCGGCCAAACGGAAGCTCCTTGGGCATGCGGTGGCTGGGCATGTGGACTGCATAACCCAGCCAACTCAGACTCGCTGTCGGAGGAGCTCCCCGATTTGGACTATGTCCAGATCTTTCAAGGCATCTGTGAGTGTTTCACAGCAATCCACGTACTCATGCACGCGCACGGTTCCTGGGAGCCCAGGTCCCCCCTTCGGACCCTGTTGTTCCTCCACCCCTAACACCGCTCACCCCCAACGCGGACCCCGTTGAGTCCCCACAGACCCCGCTGGGTCTTAGAGGGACAGACGGGAAAGGAGAACCCCCGATATTCCAAAGGTTAGAGGCAACGGGGCCTCACATTCCCGGTCTCTTCGTCTCTCTGTCTCCATTCGTTTGTCCGCCTGTATCCGCTCTGCCTCCTGCCTCCATGTCGCCTTGATCCGAGTCTCGTTTCCTCGTCCCCGTCTCTCCGACCCAGGGCGCGGTCTGTGGCGCCCCCTGGCGGCTGTTGCGGGGATAGCGACGAGCTAAGTCGGGAGACGGGATTCCTGGGTCCCTTCTTCAGTCTCATCAGCAGTCCAGCTGGCTTTAACCAATGCTATGATAACATACTTATTTAGCAGGAGAGCCACACTGAGTCGAATGACTCATTTGCAGGAGGGTACTGCTGCTGCATTGGGTTTTCATTTTAAGATGTTCTCTGCCAATAACGACGAGTTGTGTTGATCATACCAAGGCGAAGGAAACTGGAGCACCTGGATAAAGCCCACGCCGCCTTGCGTGATGGCGCCGCACTCTAGCCCCGTACAGCTGCACCGCCTTCTCCTGTCGTGACGGGTGCTGACCATCTGTGTGGTCTCCCTCTATTCTGCATGAGTTACAGCAGCCACGTGCAGCACAGCCACCAGCTGCCATGCGCCACGACCACAGCAGGTGAACTACCAGGGGTTCAGGGGCAAGGACCCTCTCTGCTGGATTTGAGTCCAAGTTATACGAAAAACCCAATCGTGGACGGCACAGAACGAGCATGAGCGTCGTTTATGATCGTTCATTGTGAGATCGCGTGCTCTCGACTCCTGAAGGAGGTCCCTTTCAAGTTGTCGCAGTCGGGAGGCCATGTTGTTGTGTTCAATAAATGTAGTAATTTGCAGGCAATTTTTCAGCATTGGGATGTTTGGAGAATGCCATGGAAGGAAGTCTGGAGAAACCCCATGCAGCATAACAGGGGGAGAACTCCACGCAGAGAAGCACCCGAGTCGGGAAGCGATTCGAGGCTTGACTTACGAGTAACTTGAAGTTACCGTTGGTGCAGAGCTCTCGCTCTTTCGTCACACATCTCCGCTTTCAACAAAAATCCAGCCAGGTGGCTTTGCGGTCGAGTGGATGGCACCCAATTGGAAGGTTGCGAGTTCAAATCCTGATTTGGGGGGTTGACTAATCCCTCCCTCCAGTCGGTAAAAATTAGTAGCACTTTGTAGGGAAGTCAAAGGCAGGTGTCCGATTGACACACGCCCCCGCCTTGAGAATGAGGAATTTCCACCACTGGCTGAGGGCAGTAAACGAGAGACGAGCATCTGTGCCTCATTGCTCATTTGAGCCGGAAATAACGTTTTCGAAATGACGAATGGAGCCACACGCCGCGAGCAGCGACTCCAGACCCTCCTTGTTCGTAACGGCGCCTCGAAACGAGGCCCCGCTCCCAGAGGTGCAGCAGCAGCAGCCCACGTGGAGAAAGAAGAAACTTTTATTGAGGCATGGCACAGGGCCTGCAGCACCCATCACGACAATCACGACTCACGCCGCGCTTACAATGACCACATACATGAAAAAGATAAAAGGTACAAGTATTATTTTTATAATTACCCTTGTTTACCCAGAAAACCCCAACCAAGGCTGAATACTCTTTTTGAGGGTCCTGCAAATTTTTCAGTTTGGGGTGATGTTGCTTTGTGCGATCCCAATTTGAAAGTGATTTTTCTGCATTGTTTGGCCAATACTGTGTCGAACTTCTTCTGCACCGTACATACCCAACCATGCTCATTTGAGGTGCTTACATTGTATGTTTTTTTTATTTTAGCTATGGAAATAGAACCTGGAGGAAACACATGCAGAACAGAGGGAGAACATACAAACTCCACATAGATGCACCCGAGTCAGGAATCAAACCCAGGTGCTTCTCACTATGGGCCACGAGTGTCCACTGCGCTGCTACCCCAAGTTGAACGAGTCTCACCGTTTTCAAGAGGAATTATCTGTCACGGGCACTTGCCGCCAAAGACATTAGCGTTTCAATTAGGAGTCATTTGCAGGGAGCCGTCACGCAAAGTTTATTTAATTTTAATTTCACTGCAACAAAAATGTATTTAGTCCTAAAAAATATAAAAGACACGAGTATGATCATTTTCATCTCGTCCTTGAGCGAGATGCGCTTTCACACGTTTGTTCGTCCCGTCCATTTGACCAAATATAAAAATTATAAACGAGGCAGATAACACCTACATCTCACGACAACTCAACCCGCAGCGACACTCCCACGGCACACAGCAACCGATTAAAAGAGTGGGGACAAGAGCATTGAGCACCACGACAGCTACCCCCCCTCCACTCCCCCAGGTGGAACGTGACCCCCTGGCAGTTGACCCCCACTGACTCCCATCACCGAACCCTCTCGGTGACCCCTACCGGTGATCCCTATCGCACGCCTATTGCCGTTGTCTTCGTGGTGGCGACGGGGAGCGTCCGGGCGCACCGGGCGGCCGCGCCGTTCACCCTGCGTGGCCGGCGGCGCCACCGACGCGCAGCGGCAGCGCCGCCGCCTCCCCCCGCCAATCGAGGCTTGGGCCCCCCGGCGCCCCCCGCCTCCCCCCGCCGGGAACTCTTGGCAGGGGGGGCCGAGTTGGGGACGCTCGACTCCCCCAGGGTCCCCTTGACCCGCGCACACGTGGTGGAAAGAGGGCCCAAGGACATCGCGGCCGTCGGGGAGGGGGGCTCCGTGCCCCACCTGTCTAATAACGTGACGGCAGCGGCCGCCCCGTCGTGGGGGGCCGGGGGGCCCTGCGAAGGCCTTGTCGAACCCGGCCGGGATGGACGCACGGACGCCGGGGTGAGCGCGATGTCATGCACGTGCCCGGGACTCCGCTTTTCACGGCACACGGCGGCACAGGCAACGAGCCCAACCCCTCCCCCGGTGAGCCCCTCTTCTCCAGCGTCGAGCCCCTCATCGCAGGCCTCTTCAGAGATGGTCATGGCCAGTTCCCGGCCACTGTCGAAATCTGTGCCCTGCGTGCATAAAGGAGCATCACGCACCGGTCACATCGCCACCGCCGCACCGGTCACTTCCTCACAACTATATGGCTACCGCACACTGGCGAACACACCTGTGGAGGGGGCAGGAGGAGGGAGAGGGGGGCGTCCGGGCCGCGTTCGCCCTGTGGCGAAGCCGGAAGTATGCGGATCACGATGGCCGTGGTGTTGTCGGCACGCAGCATGCGCCCGCGCCACCGAGCGAGGGCGTGTGACACAAGCAGGCCGGCCAGGGACGGCGCTCCTTCCCGCTCCACCTGCATGCCCGGGGAAATACACGGGGCGAGGTGGGAGGAGGCTGTGTGTGTGCATTAAGGCACATAGTACAGACCCCTAAACACCTTTTGATAAGGCAAAAATATTACGGTTGTGCAATATTCATCAAGAAACAATCTCAATCATGAAACATTTTGAAAATAAGGAACAGGCTAATTTACACAAATACTGTATGTGGGTGGATGAGATGGTCTGTAGCTAAAGGTGTGACAAGCAGGCTAATGCGGTACAGGATTTGGAACAGATTGGACATGCCATTGAATGGTACCAGCAGAGATTGGCCACTGTGGAGGCGGCTTGTAAAGGAAGCTACTGGGCAGTGCCAGGCTAGGTGAATACAGCCTCCTACCAACAACAACGAGCGAAGGAGCGATGCTCATAATCAGCAAGTTGGCACAGTGGGGAGCACACGTGGTGCGCATCTGCCAATCATCTCACTTCGTCAACCCATAACACCTGATTCCGTCCCGTGATCTCCTGTCAGGGGTGTGATCTCGTGCATCTAGCCTGGCACAAGTGCCGTGGTGATGTCACCCACCATTTAGTGGGCTGTTGTTGTCGGTGTGCGTTAATTTTCTTTGCAGTTATGTGTTCATGCGTGTGCGTTTGTGCATCTATTTGTGTAGTAACAAGGCTGGGACACCCGTTACACGATGCTCCAGATAGAATCTTTGTCTGTGTGTGGCACCAACCCCTCCGCGGCGCTCGCACTCGTCCCAGCAGGTGCTGACGGTGCTGGCGGGCGACGAAACATTCCAGACGCCGTCGCTCGCCAGGACAATGAGGGCGTCGCGACTCGGGTCGATGGTCCGCACCGACACATCCGGCTCGGGGGACACCACAAACTCCCCGCGGCCAAAATCGTAGCTCCACAGATCCCCTTCGGAGAGAAAGAGACGTGGGGAGAGAGGCCGACAGCGGAAAGAGAGGGGAGAGTCACGAAGCCAATGGGCGACTCTTTATGACCGCGTTCCTCTGAAGCGAGTTGCGGCGAGGAGGCACAGTTGAGTTACGAAGCGAGTTGCGTACTCACCGAGGGCGCGTGCCACGGCGAGGAAGGGGATGTGGTCCACGGCCGTGCTGCGCCGCACGGGCCCCGTGTGGGCAAGCACCGGCCTGGTCCACACGACGCGCTCCACGCCGGCCTTACTCACCACCCTGCCTCACCGCACACACACACGCTAGACTTACTCACCACCCTGCCTCACCGCACACACACACGCTAGACTTACTCACCACCCTGCCTCACCGCACACACACACACACGCTAGACTTACTCACCACCCTGCCTCACCGCACACACACACGCTAGACTTACTCACCACCCTGCCTCACCGCACACACACGCGCTAGACTTACTCACCACCCTGCCTCACCGCACACACACACACACGCTAGACTTACTCACCACCCTGCCTCACCGCACACACACGCGCTAGACTTACTCACCACCCTGCCTCACCGCACACACACACGCTAGACTTACTCACCACCCTGCCTCACCGCACACACACACGCTAGACTTACTCACCACCCTGCCTCACCGCACACACACACGCTAGACTTACTCACCACCCTGCCTCACCGCACACACGCACGCTAGACTTACTCACCACCCTGCCTCACCGCACACACGCGCGCTAGAATTACTCACCACCCTGCCTCACCGCACACACACGCGCTAGAATTACTCACCACCCTGCCTCACCGCACACACACACTAGACTTACTCACCACCCTGCCTCACCGCACACACACACGCTAGACTTACTCACCACCCTGCCTCACCGCACACACACACGCTAGACTTACTCACCACCCTGCCTCACCGCACACACACACACGCTAGACTTACTCACCACCCTGCCTCACCGCACACACACGCGCTAGACTTACTCACCACCCTGCCTCACCGCACACACACACGCTAGACTTACTCACCACCCTGCCTCACCGCACACACACACACACACGCTAGACTTACTCACCACCCTGCCTCACCGCACACACACGCGCTAGAATTACTCACCACCCTGCCTCACCGCACACACACACACGCGCTAGAATTACTCACCACCCTGCCTCACCGCACACACACACGCTAGACTTACTCACCACCCTGCCTCACCGCACACACACGCGCTAGACTTACTCACCACCCTGCCTCACCGCCCACACACGCTAGAATTACTCACCACCCTGCCTCACCGCACACACACGCGCTAGAATTACTCACCACCCTGCCTCACCGCACACACACACGCTAGACTTACTCACCACCCTGCCTCACCGCACACACACGCGCTAGACTTACTCACCACCCTGCCTCAACGCCCACACACGCGCTAGACTTACTCACCACCCTGCCTCACCGCACACACACGCGCTAGACTTACTCACCACCCTGCCTCACCGCACACACACACGCTAGACTTACTCACCACCCTGCCTCACCGCACACACACACGCTAGACTTACTCACCACCCTGCCTCACCGCACACACACACGCTAGACTTACTCACCACCCTGCCTCACCGCACACACACGCTAGAATTACTCACCACCCTGCCTCACCGCACACACACGCGCTAGACTTACTCACCACCCTGCCTCACCGCACACACACGCTAGACTTACTCACCACCCTGCCTCACCGCACACACACGCGCTAGACTTACTCACCACCCTGCCTCACCGCACACACACGCTAGACTTACTCACCACCCTGCCTCACCGCACACACACGCTAGACTTACTCACCACCCTGCCTCACCGCACACACACGCGCTAGAATTACTCACCACCCTGCCTCACCGCACACACATGCTAGACTTACTCACCACCCTGCCTCACCGCACACACACGCTAGACTTACTCACCACCCTGCCTCACCGCACACACACGCGCTAGACTTACTCACCACCCTGCCTCACCGCACACACACGCGCTAGAATTACTCACTACCCTGCCTCACCGCACACACACACGCTAGACTTACTCACCACCCTGCCTCACCGCACACACACACACTAGACTTACTCACCACCCTGCCTCACCGTACACACACGCGCTAGAATTACTCACTACCCTGCCTCACCGCACACACACGCTAGACTTACTCACCACCCTGCCTCACCGCACACACACGCTAGACTTACTCACCACCCTGCCTCACCGCACACACACACGCTAGACTTACTCACCACCCTGCCTCACCGCACACACACACACACGCTAGACTTACTCACCACCCTGCCTCACCGCACACACACGCTAGACTTACTCACCACCCTGCCTCACCGCACACACACGCTAGACTTACTCACCACCCTGCCTCACCGCACACACACACGCTAGACTTACTCACCACCCTGCCTCACCGCACACACACGCGCTAGACTTACTCACCACCCTGCCTCACCGCCCACACACGCTAGAATTACTCACCACCCTGCCTCACCGCACACACACGCGCTAGAATTACTCACCACCCTGCCTCACCGCACACACACGCTAGACTTACTCACCACCCTGCCTCACCGCACACACACGCGCTAGACTTACTCACCACCCTGCCTCACCGCACACACACGCTAGACTTACTCACCACCCTGCCTCACCGCACACACACGCGCTAGACTTACTCACCACCCTGCCTCACCGCACACACACACGCTAGACTTACTCACCACCCTGCCTCACCACACACACACACACACGCTAGACTTACTCACCACCCTGCCTCACCGTACACACACGCGCTAGAATTACTCACCACCCTGCCTCACCGCACACACACGCGCTAGAATTACTCACCACCCTGCCTCACCGCACGCATGCGAGCCTTAGCACCCTGTCAACAAGGCAGAATGTGTTTCATTGGTGGCATCCGTACAGCAGCATTGTTTTTATAGGCGAGCGTGAAGAGACACGATGGGTTGGGGTACAGTCGAGTGGCCGCCGTTTCAGCAGGGCCCCCACTCCCATACCTGCCGCCCAAGCGCTCGATGCGCTCCTTCTCTCGCGGGCACTCGGGCTTGTGGTCGCGCGTCACCTCGACGGCCCGCAGGGCCCCGCCGGGTCCCCCCCGCACGCCCAACACCGCCCCCGAGTCCCCCACGTGCGCCACGTAGAGGTGGGAGCCCCGGAACAGCAGCGCCGTGGCCGTGGTGCCCGCCGTGCTGGGGAGGCCGCTCACCGTGCGCGGCCACTCGGCTGGGGATGCGAGGGTGGAGAGGGTGGAGAGAGACGAGGCAGAGCGCGAAGTTCATCCAAATCCACGCACTCCAGTACATGCGCCGGTGGCAGCACTGCCCACCACTTTCAAAACCCACACCACCTCTCTCCCAACCCTCGCCTCCGTCCCTGCCCCTCACTTCTCACACATGTTAGCCCCCCCCCCCCGCCAGCCTCTCATCCATCGCTCAGCCCCCCGCCTCCACCACTCACGGTGCTTGTGCCACATGGCGCGGTGTGTGGCGACGAACGCCTCCCGGAGGGCCGCGCACACGCGCTCGGGCCGCGGCGACAGCAGCTGCCGGTCCCTCCGCAGCGCGGCCCACAGGTGCCGCCTGGCGAACAGCGCCGCCTCGGAGCCCCCGTGGCCGTCGAACACCGCGACGAACGTGACCTCGTGGCCCCTCAGCCTCTCCCGAACCACCACGGCCGCATCCTCCATGTACCTCCTGCCGCCCTGCGCCACCGCTGCGCTCACCCGCAGCGAGTAGCGGGCCACGGGGGCCATGGCCGGGGGAGCCTGCGGCCACCGGATAGGGCCCCGGGCCCACCGCCGGGGAAGTCCGAGGCCTACGACGCCCGCAGGGTCTGCGAGTGGCCTGCTGCGGCGAGGGGGCGACAGGGACGACGGAGACCGCGAGTGGGGAGAGGGGAGAGCCTGGGGCCGAGTCGGGGGCTGCCGGCGGGGAGAGAGAAGCGGGACGCAGATGGCGGCGCAGTCACCGCCGGGAGCTGCGGGGAGAGCCGAGCGGAGCGGGACGCGTCGGGAGAGAAGTGCGCGGGGGCGCTGAAGAGAGCCGAGAGTGCGGGAGGGTGACGGGGAGGGCCGAGCAGAGCAGGGGGCGAGCTGGAGAGCGCGGGAGGTGGATGCGGGAGGTGGATGCGGGAGCTCGCGGGCGCCGAAGCGAGGAGCGGGAGCCGGTCCGGGCCTCCTCCGCGCGCGAGTTTATTGTTCCTCGCGCGCGCCGCGTCTGCGCATGCGCGGTGACATCGCGTCGGGGTTCAAGGACGCGGCGACTGGTCCCCGATACCTGCACGGTCATGCAGGATCCGCTCTTCATCCATCCCAGTATGGGCTCTCCGCCTCCACCAAAATCACCGGGAATATGGCAGAAGCCAAGCGGGTGTGAGCCTGGGCGGGATAAGCGAGCACCGCGCGTGCAGGACCACCCCGGCCTGCACAGCCGCAGCCATCGGGACCTCTTGCGCCCACGGCCAGGATCATGCTGCTAACCCAGGTCACACTTGCCAAGGAGACGATCCTCGTCTCGAGAGTCCTCCCCTGGGTCAACGCTCTTGAACCTCCACAAACCCACACGGACCAATATGACCCCCCACGAGCCACACTGCAGGACCTCGTCCAGCAGTGGATTAGCAAATGGGTCTTGGGAGATCAAATGGTATCCAGTGGAGAAATTGGTAACACTCGCCCCTCAACAAGGAGCTGACACGAGTACGACGAGTATGTCGTGCACAGGAAGCAGTGGCGTAGGGGTTTGTGGGCTGCACTACGAACCCAGCCACCCAAATTGGATTCCCACTCGCGACCAAAACCAGCGACGAATATCTGAACCTGCCCGAGGTTCCCGGTGCGATGTAAACATTCCATGAAGGAGACAATGACGGCTGGGCATGGGGTCTGCCACCTGCCCCTTCGTGTGCCGTAGAGGCCTTCACAGGTGCTCGCGAACAGCACTTTGCTGTTGTGTGTTAAGGCTAAAATGGGGAATTTCTCTTGGCGTGGTAAAATGTGTTGGTGTGTGGAGTTGGTAGGTCCTACACGGGTTTCTTCCCATTCCTAAACACAATGTCTTCTGTTGGCCAAACATTCTGTTGCAGTGTGGCTCCTCAGACTTAGTGTAGATTTCTTGTTAAATAACATTAGCTCCCAAGAACACAAACACTTTATTGACGTTAGCTTATTTACACACCGCTCATACCCACGTAGAGCGTGACATCGTGCCAATACAGGGCTCATTGGGGCAGGGTTGTTTTTTATACATTGTGCATAATTTAATTATAAATACAGCATCAACAACCGCGATGGGCATGGCAAGCAGGGGGAATGGAAGGTGGGATAGTTGCGGAGTGTGACAATTTGCAGTTATGACCATGGAACGTTTTTCCTGGTGCTAGTTTCTTTATCGCCACCAGATCCCTGGAGACACACGGAGACTTGTGGAGACTCAAGGAGATAGATGGAGACCATCAGCGTTGCCACAACCTGTTGCTCGTTGGAGGGGTGGGCTCCAGCAAGGAGATAGCAGATGAGGTGGTGCCGGGCTCACACTGGCAGCAGCTCGGGGGGGTCCTCCCCGTAGCAGTACTTGGCGCGAGGGTCACGGTACGTGTTCTCATGCTGCACACTCTGCACAGTCAGTGGGAGGGAGGGGGGCGAATACCAGCATCCCATGGTGTGGGAGCACTGTGGTGGTGGTGGTGCTTTATTATGAATGGTGCGAGTTGGCGTGCCCTCCCGTGGCGTGGCGAGCCCTCTCACCTGTGAGGATGTGCGGCACTTGGCGAGACATAGCTCAAAGTGGTCGCGCACCGCCAGAAAGAGGTTCTGGAATGCAGCTGCCGCGTGGCCGAGGAAGCGCTCGAGCACAGCCTGCTGGGAAGGGCACCGAGGCCACACGCGTCTTGAGCATCACCTCCTCCATGGCATCTCACATTCAGGTGAAAACTCGGAAGAGACCAGGAGAGTGTCATTTGCAAAAGTGAATGACCTGCGTCATCACAATGACACAACAATAACATAAAAAATGCGACAATGAGGAAAATAGAATTCAAGCAAAAGCAACCAAACCCCCAGGGATGCATGTGCCCCTCACCTGTTCAGGCTGCAGGCAGCAGGACACGCAGTGCTCATAGATGCTGCAGCAGCCATTGGGCTGACAGCCCTGGCAGCTGTACTGCGCGCTGCCAGGCGCACTGTCGTTACAGCAGCCGCTCGGCAGCACCGCACGCCGCTCACACACGAAGCCTGGCGACACAAACACACAAACGTGAACACAATGTGGGGCCAGGTGAAGTGTCGAAAGCTTGCGGACGCAGACACGCAGCATTAGCTCCAGAATGACCAGGCTTACGTGGAAAAAGTGTATTTCTATGTTTTTATCAAGCTATTTAACCAACATAATCCCTTGGGAGGGAACATCTCATTTGCAAGAGTGTCTATGGTGTCAACAGACACATACAAAGCAGACACATAGGCAGAGGCTGCTGCGTGTGCCCATCGTGTGCGTGTGTTGTGGGCCACGGGCCTCTCTCGTCCGTGAGCAGCATGCGTCCCTGCACCGAGTTGCGGCACCGGCCCGGAGGCCCCCCCGCGCCGCTGCCGTTGTGGGGCGTGAAGCGGACGCGCCAGTCGAGGCGGCGCTGGGGGTCCTGCGCCTGCAGCAGGGACCGCTCCTTCCCCGTCAGCTCATCCTGCTGCGGGACATAAGGGGGGGGGGCAGCAGAATGATTCAGGGGTCAGGGTGAGTGATGCAGGGTCACAAGGCATCAGCGTGACAGAGGGCGTCGTCAGCGTGACAGTGTGTGGGAGACATGGGAGTTAGGGTAAAGCGGGAGGGGGGCTACTGAAAAAATGGTCATAAATGCGGCGAGGGCTGTGTGTACAGTTATGAGTGGAGTCATCGAGATGGTTTGAGGTAGAGTTAGGAGTAGGGGGATAGGCCGAGGGGATTTGGGGTCCAGGTAGTTGGTGTGGGGTAATGGGTAGCAGAGTTGGTGTGGCACGGACTCTGATGGGTGTTGGGGGTTTCGGGTCAAGTCAGGGTATGTGCAGGATGATGGTTAATGATTGAGCTGTAGGTACTGGTGTGTTTTATTTAGGCTAGGGTTTTAGTAGACAAGCGTTCCGAGGTAGGGTTATATTCAGGGACTAGAGTTGGAGGGTTAAGGGGTTTAGCGTTTGGACAAGCGCTCGGACTCGGGGTGAGGGTTATTGTTGGAGGATATTGGCAAGGCTCGGGTTGGGAACTGTCGTGCTCGGAGCTACAGGCAAGGCTGGCGTTAGTCCGGGCGCCGGTGTGAGGACGACTCACCGCCTGCCGGATGGTGTTCTTGAGGAAGTAGATGAGGGAGGCGCCCAGCACCACGGACAGGAGCCAGCGCTTGCGCAAAATCCTGCGGGAAATCATGGGGGACGGCCCGGGCGGGCAAGGCCGCGGCTCGGCTCAGGGCCCCCCCCCCGCCTCACATGGCCGCGCGGGGACTCGGGATGCGAGCGGGTCCCGGGCTCCAGGGCCCGGGAACTGCGGCCTCCAAGAGCCGCGAGCACAGAACCTGTTGCAGGTCTGATACTGGAGGAGGGATATCGGACGGAGCCTTCAGTTTGAACCCTGAGCCCTGCTGGGGCTGGGTCCTCGAGACGTAACCAGCGCGGAGATGGATTCCAGCGGCTCAAGTCCGACTTCGATCTGGAGCCGGGAGCACAGAACCGGGAGCTCACGGCCCGGATCAACTCGGAGACTAAATCCTGGGATCTGGGACCGAGGTTCCGAGGCTGGATCCTGGATCCCGACCCACGGAAGACGTCTCCCTGCTGCGTTTACAATCCCTGCTCCACACAAGCGATCCGATCCATGCGGATCGATTAACTGTGCCGCGAATCCGTCCTTCTAACAAGACAAACGCGGAATCGGTCTGTGCCTCTTGGTGTCGATTCCGCTCGACCCGGTACTTGGCTTAGCAAGCGCCACGAGACCCGGATCGACGCGTGGGAATCGATGGCCGTGGCGAGTGGAGCCGGGAATCGATCCGGGCAAGCCGCCCATCCCCGCGGAGTGAACAACAAGAGCAGCAGCAGCAGCACGCGGTCTCCCCGCGGTCTCCCCGCGGCTGGACGAGGCCACCCGCCCCGCTCACGACACTCGAGCGACGTGATAGTTGTCCAGTCGGGGGGCCACCTGTGCGAGAACTCGCTTCTGCCGTGTTCGGGTAACGGGAATGCTTCCGTGAACGAAATCTGGTGGCTTTGTGTTGAACTTTATACCACTATCATCCACCCAGTGCAGTTCCTCTGAACGTCGTCCTACACAGTCTATAAAGAGAAGATAGGTCCATACTTGGAAACCTATTCACTCGCCAGATCTGTGAATCTGTGTGGGGTTGAGCCGTGCTCGTAGTGGTGCTCCCCGCGCAGCAAACAGCGGCGGCAGCAGCAGCGAGAGGGGTCCACTGCCGGGCAGCAGGCCACGGCAGAAACATCCACAGTGCTGTAGACTTAGAGTCCATGCTGCCCGCCCTCAGCCCGTGCTGACCAGCGCGGCGAGGTATGGCCAAATACCCCCCTACACGACCCACATGTGGGGCAGAGGCGCGCCCCATTCAACAGTGGGTTGGGGTCGGCGGCGTTGCAGAATGTGCGGTCCGTACGAGGCTTGCTGACCGGGAAATAAAACAACATCCCTCGCTAATTACTCTTCTTTATCCCGCGCTAATATTGTGGCCTTAAGATGGAAATTACAGCGTGCGACGTTTCGGGCCATGAGCCTTCAAAGTGGGCCTGAGGGTGAGGAGGAGGCGAGTCTGCACGAAGCGACACCGCATGGAGCCCTGGTGGACACGTCAAGTTCACGCATCAAGATAAACGATCTCATTAAACGTTAAACATTTGGATGTCTTTTGACAAAACTTTCACGAGCCAAAGTTACGAATACACTCATTTGAATTCAGAGTTTAAATGGTCAAACGGTGATGTGACTCAGGATGCTTATATAGACTGACACGTATATAAGTAGACATCCAGATTAGCAAGTATAACGTGATGCCTGTGTAGACTTGGATATACATTATCCCTCGAGTTGACGTGAATACATGGCAATACTTTTACATATTGGGAAATATAGGATGACACTCTTATACAGACTGGGAAATACAAGACAGTACGCTCGTACTCTTATACACATTGGGGATTGCAAATACGTTGCTTATCCGCACTGGGAATTGTATAAGCGACGGCGCCGCCATTGCGCGGTGACCCCCGACCCCGTCAGCTGAGCGACCATGTCCGGGGACGACGCGGACGGCTCCATCAAGGTAACGAGGGTAACGAGGGTAACGCGGCGTCATGAAGGGTAACGCTGCTCTATCACGGTAACGATGGTAACGCGACTTCATCAAGGTAACATGCAACGAGAGTGACGCGGGTAACGAGTATTGCAAGGCCTCATCAAGCTATCGGGTAACTAGAGTAACGGGTAACTAGAGTAATGGGGTAACGCTGGTGGCGAGGGTAATGGGGGTAACGCTGGTGGCGAGGGTAATTGGGGTAATGCGGCTTCATTAAGGTAACGGGTGACGAGGGTAACGCAGATAACGGGGCCTCGGCAATGTAACGAGATGTCTGGAGGGGTAACGAGATGTCTGGAGGGGTAACGAGGTGTCTGGAGGGGTAACAAGATGTCTGGTGGGGTAACGAGGTGTCTGGAGGGGTAACGAGATGTCTGGTGGGGTAACGAGGTGTCTGGTGGGGTAACGAGGTGTCTGGAGGGGTAACGAGATGTCTGGTGGGGTAACGAGGTGTCTGGTGGGGTAACGAGGTGTCTGGAGGGGTAACGAGATGTCTGGAGGGGTAACGAGATGTCTGGTGGGGTAACGAGGTGTCTGGAGGGGTAACGAGATGTCTGGTGGGGTAACGAGGTGTCTGGAGGGGTAACGAGATGTCTGGTGGGGTAACGAGATGTCTGGAGGGGTAACGAGGTGTCTGGAGGGGTAACGAGATGTCTGGTGGGGTAACGATGTGTCTGGTGGGGTAACGAGATGTCTGGAGGGGTAACGAGATGTCTGGAGGGGTAACGAGGTGTCTGGTGGGGTAACGAGATGTCTGGAGGGGTAACGAGATGTCTGGAGGGGTAACGAGATGTCTGGAGGGGTAACGAGATGTCTGGAGGGGTAACGAGGTGTCTGGTGGGGTAACGAGATGTCTGGAGGGGTAACGAGATGTCTGGAGGGATAACGAGGTGTCTGGTGGGGTAACGAGATGTCTGGAGGGGTAACGAGATGTCTGGAGGGATAACGAGGTGTCTGGTGGGGTAACGAGATGTCTGGAGGGGTAACGAGATGTCTGGAGGGGTAACGAGGTGTCTGGTGGGGTAACGAGATGTCTGGAGGGGTAACGAGGTGTCTGGTGGGGTAACGAGATGTCTGGAGGGGTAACGAGATGTCTGGTGGGGTAACGAGGTGTCTGGTGGGGTAACGAGGTGTCTGGTGGGGTAACGAGATGTCTGGAGGGGTAACGAGATGTCTGGTGGGGTAACGAGATGTCTGGAGGGGTAACGAGGTGTCTGGTGGGAGCGTCGTTTTACTTGGCCGAGGTATTTCGTACTCTGTCTACTGTGCAGCGATGCGGTACAGTGGAGTGTGTGTTGTTATGTACTGTGTTGTTATATAGTGTGTTATGTAGTGTGTTGGTATGTAGTGTGTTGTTATATAGTGTGTTGTTAGGTAGTGTGTTGTTAGGTAGTGTGTTGAATTAGAGTGTGTTATGTAGTGTGTTGTTATATAGTGTGTTGTTATGTAGTGTGTTGTTATATAGTGTGGTGTTATATAGTGTGTTGTTACGTAGTGTGTTGTTACATAGTGTGTTATATAGTGTGTTGTTATGTAGTGTGTTGTTATGTAGTGTGTTGTTATGTAGTGTGGTGTTATGTAGTGTGGTGTTATGTAGTGTGGTGTTATGTAGTGTGGTGTTATGTAGTGTGGTGTTATGTAGTGTGGTGTTATGTTTTGTGGTGTTATGTAGTGTGTTGTGTGGTGGGGTGATGTCAGTCGTGTGTGTGTTGTGTTGTAATGTGAGTGTTGTGTTGTACGTCTTGTGTGGCGATATTGGAATGTGTTGTGTGATGCGTGCTTAGACCTGCATGTCAGGCGCTTTGCAGTTGTGTTGCATGAGCGTTTGTTGTGTGGGTGATGTGTTGTACGTTTGTGTGCGTGTTGTGTGTGTGTGTGATCTTTATGCAAATACATGCTGTATGAATTCTATGTTGTGAGTGCTTATATGTTGCGTCTGTGTTTTTATGTTGTACGTGGGTGTGTGAACCGTCGCGCACACTTTAGATCATTCATTCAATTCTGTAAATGTTGGGACAGCTCGTTTTTCTTAGCCCTAAGAGTTGATGGTCTAAACTGCCACACGAAGATCTCTTGAGCTGGAGGTCTGGGTAGGACTGAGAGTAGACCGCCGTGCCGCACACCACTGCGTGTTGTTGAATCTGGAGACTACTTTGTGGGCATCGGGTCTCTCGTGACTTGTGCTTCGCCTCTCCCAGCATACGCCGATTCTCGACGACTACACCATCGTGTGGAACCAGAAACTCGGCTCGGGGATCAGCGGCCCCGTCAGGTACTGCCCGTGTGTCTGCTCATCGCTCTACCATCCCCCTCTCCCTCCGGTCTCTCGTTTCACGCATGGCTTTGCAGTCACTTGGAATCCAAGCGAGGTCGTCGACCCGGCTCGGCCGCCTGTCGACGATTTCTCTTCTCCAGATAGGTGGACAATCAACACGCCTCCTTCTAGTGTCTGCAACCAGCCAGATGGCTCGGCGGGAGAGCGAGCGTCTCGCAATCGGAAGGTTTACAGTTCAAATCCCAGTTGGCATTGACTAAGCCCATCATCCCTCCCTCCAGGGTCGATAAGATGAATTACATTTTGTGCGGGACTCAACAATGGTTGTCCTCTGGAAAAAAACTCACCCCCGCCATAGAAATGGGGAATTTCCTCCACTGGCGCAGGGCTGTAAACAGGAGATGAGCAGCGCATAAATTATCGTTTGAGCAGGAATTCACTTTGACCCATATTTTACCCCTCCACGTAAAAAGGTATTTTTTTTACACATCCCTTCAGCTGCACGGCCTTCTGGGAGTGCATCATTTCAGCAGTATTGGTTCAACACAAGCAATGTCTGGACCGGTTTTATAATTCATTGTAGTATCAGCAGTCAGGCTTGCTGGAACTAGTGTTGGTGAACATCCAGATATTTTTCGATTGAAAGCTTTCGTGACTGCAGGGATTCATCTTCTTGGTTCTTTCGGTAAAGTCACGTAGAATGGAAATAATAATTATTTTATTATGTTTTATTTTTATTATTTTATTATTTCCATTCTACGTGACTTTACCGAAAGAACCAAGAAGATGAATCCAGATATTTATCGACAAGGACACTCTTAGATATTGATCCTAGTTTGACCCAAAACTATACAATACACCTTCTTGGTTCTTTCGGTAAAGTCACGTAGAAGGGAAGTAATAAAATAATAAAAATAAAACATAATAAAATAATTCTCACGACGTTTCGGCCACAACGCAAGCAGCCGTCCTCAGGTGAAAACCAGGTCTGTCGAGGCGACAGCGTCTGAATGAAACAGCACCATGCTTGGAGCATATATTTAAGCTGGGTTGGAAGGGGGGAAAGGGCGCCTTGACAAAATAATTTCCATATCAAGAGGAATTTAGCATATTTATGGGAAATGCAGGTATGTGATTAGTACTACTTATGCCCGTGCATTATGCAGGATTAGCAGCATCAAAGGGAGGGGATAGGGGTAGCACTAATAAAGGGAAGGAGTGTTAATAGTATGTAGCTGCAGTAACTAAAACGAAATTTATACAATACACAACATAAAATAATCATTAGAGTTGTTGTGGAGAATGTAAATACATTAAATATGCAGTCAATATTCCTCCTTCCCATTTAGATATGGAGAACAAATACATGTTATTTTGTTACTTAACCGGTGTGATCTGCTGGATTCGTTCCACGAACCTCTGCAATAAGTGGCGAACGTGCTACTGCCCGAGAATAGACAATATCGACACAATTGGCAAGGAGTGCCGGACTTTGCGTTCCAGTTGGAGACGTTTGCGCTGTGTCCCACAGGCCATGCGTCAAGAAGGCGACCGGGGAGAGATTCGCACTCAAGATTCTGCCGGACCGGCCCAAGGCCCGCAATGAGGTGTCTTATTTGTTATTTATAGTCATTATATTGGAGATGCCTTACGCTTACTGATTTTAATGCCCCTAACACTGGGCAACAGGGTGGCATGGTGGTAACATATGAGATTAACAGCAAAAAGGACCTGGGTGTGATTCCTGACTCCGCCTCCTGTCTGTCTGGGGTTTGTATGTTCTTCCCCTGTTCTGCATTTCCTCAGTGTTCATTGGTTTCCTCTAATAGTAAAACGCAACTCAATATAAATGGTATTGGCCAAACATCCCAATGCTGAATGAATACATTACCTAAGAATTACTCAATTGTGATATATGTATGTATTTTGAACTTTTTCACACCACAGATAGCCAACCATGCTCATTGGAAGTGCGGGATGACGGCAACACCGATCTCTCCTGCAGAAACTTAGTAGGACCCTCCAGAAAAAAGAGTCTTGAGACTCCGCTGTCCTGGGTTAACAAGATAAATAATAACATCTGGAATTCTACAACAACAAAAAATTCCCTGGTTTCTCCTCCATCTAAATCACAAATTGATTCTAAGCCATCAATTCTGTGTGATAATTCACTTGTAGCTGTGTTTGACTCACACTACTGTCTGTTTAAAAATACCTGTACAGTAATCGCCCCAAAACATTTTGATGTTTCTGTAATGTAATTTTACTACAAATTGCATTTAAAAGTAATTTGTCTGAGCCGACTTTCATCTCAAGAAATATTCTGGATTTAATGTTGTTTTATGTGTGTGCATTGTTTTATTTTTTTCACGAATGCAGTGGTGTTCTGATTTTTATTCTATATACGGCAGTCTCCAACCCTTATTCACTCCATCTCTCTGGCCTGTATGTGTGATGAAGAAAGGCCATTGCCCGAAACGCCACATTTTAAGGCCACAGTGTCATTGACGAACATTTTTGTTATTTGTGTTTATGCAACACTGTCAACTTAGTATCCCGAAAATGTTTTATGTTATTGATTTTGTGATGTTGGTGGTGTACATCAGTCAATCTTGCAAATGAGACTCCTCCTAGTTCCATGAGTTTTCACCAGATAAAAAAAAAATGAACCCACACTAACCAACAAGGTGAAGTACGGTCAAACATCCTCTATGATCTGTGTATTCAGTGTTGTACATGTACCGTCCTTGGTCTATATTGTAAACGCTGCAGTCCAGTCCACACACAGCAGTAAACCGTGGTGCATTGCATGCAAACGTGGAATTTACTAGGCAGCTTCGTGTGTGAAGTGACAGGCTAAGGATGCAGCAGAGGTGATGGTGGTGGTAGCGGGAGTGAGTTTTTTATTGAGCCGCCCTGCTTTACAACGTTGGGCGTCTCGGAGCGCTTCTCACGTGATAAGCAACTTGCATACATCTCAACACATTTTCGAAGGGCACCCGCAGTAGCAGCTGTCCTTGTATTACAAAAGATGACTCCGCACTTGGCCGGCAATCAGGCATTCATCTGTTAATACGGGGCAATGATCGCTGCTTTCTCATCCCAATTGATTAATTTGCAGTGTCATTTTTAGAATTTGTCAAATTTGCACCATGACGCAGGCACACACTGGCCTGCTCGTTTTGAATGACATGAGTGGATCTTGAATGTCTACTTGTGAAGTATACAGTGCGCATCATTTTACGGTTAATACTGTGGTAATAACCAGGGTGGCCCACCAGGTTCGAACCACGAACCTCTTGCAACAAGCGGGACGTGCACTGCCACTGGGCCATGATGGTGATGTGACGCCGGTGTGTGCGATGTGGGTGACCAGATAAAGCTGCACCTGCAGTGCTGTGGCCATCCCAACGTGGTCAAGGTCCACGAGGTGTTCGCCAACTCCATGCAGCTACCACACGAGGCCACGCCCAGGTGAGATAAACCCTGATCATTACCATTATTATAATTATTATCTTTATGTGTGTTAAACCAGGAAAGCCTCGCCGAGTCTTTTTTTTTCGCAGAAAGGGAGTGATCTTGCGATGTGCAATCCCAAATTAATAATATGCAGAAAAGAGGGAGAACATACAAACACTACACAGAAAGGCACCGGAATCAGGAAGTAAACCCCTGTCCTTGCTATGAGGTATGGGTGTTACTACTGCACCATCCCCCCACCCCCCTAACCCATGATGATGAATATATTCGATTAAAATCTATTAATAGATTCAGTCAAAGTGTGTTTCGCGCATCGAGCCACGTGATTCAAGGCGTCAGCCTGGGTAGAGCCGATGCCACCACCACCTCACGTCGTTACCAGCGCGCTCTGCCCTCTGCCAGAGACACGCGGCGACCTCCACTACGCCGTCAGCCTCATCCCAACATTTCACCTGACTTGTTGAGACCAATCCAATGCCTGTCTCAGTAATCGGCCGTACCCTATCCTGCACACGGGTCCTACCCACCACAGCCGTTTTGGCCCAATCACAACTACAACACTCAACTGCCGTATGTTCCCTTCTGGACCTCTGCATTGCTGATCCTATCTTTCCGCAAAATTTCCAGCATTTATCTCAGACACCAGAGTTGAAATGCCAACAACTTCTCTTGGAGCAGTTTAGTCAGGGTTCCGCACTCTGATCCACACAGTAATAGAGAGCACACTCCTGCCTCATCAAACACCCTTCTCATCACAAACTCATCTCCCATCTCTTCCAAAGTGGTTTCCATGGCCCATCGCAAACCTGCCCTGTATCCCTCTTGAGATTGACTCTACCTGGTGGCAATGGGTTATGGTTAATTGGCTGAAAACATCTTAATATATAGAGGATCACAGATCTTTTAAAATGTTGATGCCGACTCAACACCTGGCTGCTGCTTTCCCACTTATTTGTGGTTCGTCCTCGCGCCTCTGAGTCATTCTCTGTGAGACTGAGTGAATACTCCAAACAGTACAAGTCTAAATTATTCATGATAGCTCTGTGTGTGGTGTTTTCTAGGGCACGGCTTCTGCTGGTGATGGAGATGATGGAGGGTGGGGAGTTATTCAACAGGATCAGCCAGTGCCGCCACTTTACTGAAAAGCAGGCCAGCAAGGTGACGCAGCAGGTGAGAGGTGACACAGCAGGTGGGAGTGTGGCTGAAGAGAGAGACCCCAGCCTTCCTCCATGTTTGTATGTGCGTGTGCGTGATCGTGTGTGCGTGTGTTCACCACAGATCTCTCGGGCACTGCAGCACTGCCACTCTCTGAACATCGCGCACCGTGACCTCAAACCAGAAAACCTCCTCTTCAAAGATAACTCCCTGGTCAGTCTACTCTCCCCCCCCACTCACCCTCCACACCACGCCAACCACTCTTGCTCCAGATACATTGCTCATAGTTTCATTGTTTATAAAACAAAATACACGGGCGCTGCCCCCACAGTGGTGTAATGGTCAGCAGCACACCGGACTTGCAATTCAGGGTGCGTTTCTTTGATTCGATGTATGAGTGAGTGTGTGGGCAAGTGTGGGAGTGGTAGTCGGCGGTAGTATAGCGATTGGTGTGCTGCACTACAATCCCAACGACCCGAGTTCGATTCCTGCTCACGGGCAATCCTAGTGACGATTATCTGAACCAGTCCTGGGCCTTCCCGAGTTCAAATCAGCCTTTAATGAGAACCGGGTGCGGTGTGTAAAAACATCGCCGCTGGGAAAACAAAGGCAGTCGGGCGTGGTGCTGGCCACCCACCCCACGTGTACCGTTCTGGCCTTCATAGGTGCTCGCTAACAGCACTTGCCCAAACAGTCTGTTAAGGCTAGATGGGGGATCTTTGTCTTTAATTGAAGGAGGGAGTTAGTGGGAAGGTGGGTGAGTGAGCATGTGGGAGGGTGAGTGTGTGGCAGGATGGGTGAGTGTGTCGGAGGGTAGTTGATTAAGTGGGTGGGTGAGTGTGTGGAGCGTTCATGCAACGGTTTTAATGCTGCAATGCGAACCCGGCGACCCGAGTTTGATTCCCGCCCACAGCCAACACCAGTGACAAATATCTGAACCGGTCTTGGGCTTTTTCTTTGTCGACTCAGCCTCAAATGAGTAACTGGCACTATGTGTAAACATTGCCACTGGGGAGAAATAGGGGGTCGGGTGTGGTACTGGCAACCCACCCCCTTGTGTACAGTGCTGGCCTTCATAGGTGCTCGCTAATGGAACTTTCCCCAATAGTCTGTTAGAAGCTATACGGGTGATCTTTGTCTTTGGGTGGGTGAGTGAGTAGGAGGGTGAGTGTGTGGGTGGGTGTGTGAAGTATCAACATCCTGGACACCCTTGCAAATGAGGCATTCATAGGATTAAAGTGAAGCTCCTCATGCATGTGACCTCCACGATCTGCAGGATGCGCCGCTAAAGCTGTGCGACTTCGGCTTTGCCAAGGTGGACCAGGGCGACCTCATGACCCCGCAGTTCACACCCTACTACGTGGCCCCGCAGGTACAGGCATATGCGTGCGTGTGTGAGTGAGTGGTCGATTCAACTTTAAATGAGTAGCTGGTAATGTGTGTATATTACCAGTACTGGAGAGATAAAGATATCCAAGCTTGGAGTTGACTACCCACCCCCTCGTGTGCCATGCTGGCCTTCATAGGCTCTCGCTAACAGCACTTGCCCCAACTATCTATACGGGGGATATTTGTTTTTGTGCACTCCTGTGTGTGTGTGATTGGTGTGTGCACATAGGGGGAGAGGTGATGCAGTGGTTAGTACACTACACTTGCCCCAACAGTCTGCTAAGGATTTTGGGGGTAGGTCTTTGTATGCATTGTGATTAGCAGTAACAGTGTTTTGTGTGCTGCACCACAACATTGGCAACCTGAGTTCCATTCCCAGTCACAAATAACATCGGGAGCAGTGGTGAGGATGGGAGCAAGGTAGTGAGTGTAGGAGCATTGTGGTGAGCGTGGGAGTGGTATGGTGAGTGTGGAAGAGGTATGTGTGTGATGGTGAGCGGGGAGCATTGTGTTGAGCCTAGCAGTGGTTTGGTGAGCGGGAGCGGTTTGGTGAGCGTAGGAGTATTGTAGTGAGGAGTGTGAGCGTGGGGGCTGTGTGTGTGGTGCAGGTACTGGAAGCACAGAAGCAGCATCGCAAAGAGAAGTCTGGGGTCATCTCCCCAAACGCCACCCCCTACACCTACAACAAGGTGCCGCCCTTGACCCTCACACCTCATCGCTCTCAAGAAGATACTATATCTCAACCCTGCTGTTCTCATCCTGCATCCACTTCACTCCTCACCTCTTGTGTGTGCCTCACCCACGCAAAGATGCAGCTCTGACCCCTGTTTCAGGCTCCCTGGGCTGTGTCCCAGCACTATAGATGATGGGGATAATTGTGATTGTGGTGATGACGGTGCTGACGATGCTGATGATGATTAAGATGGCGATGGTGGTGATAATCATGATGCTGCTATGCTATATGCCCTGACGATGATTACGATGCTGCTTATACTGATACTGCTAATGCTGTTCCCCATGCGTGCATGCGTGGCAGAGCTGTGACCTGTGGTCTCTGGGCGTCATCATCTACGTGATGCTCTGTGGGTATCCGCCGTTCCATTCGGAGCAGCGTGGGCGGGCCATGCCGCGCGACATGCGGCGCAAGATCATGCAGGGGAAGTTCCACTTCCCAGAGGAGGGATGGAGCCAGATCTCCGAGCCAGCCAAGGACGTCGTGCGCTGGTGACCACACGCACTCGCACATGCACACACACTCACACACTCTTCACAGCCAAGGACGTCGTGTGCTGGTGAACACACAAAAAGACACGCATGTACATACACATCACGTACAAACTCGCACACGTAAACACAAACTTTTACAAAGCCAAGGACATCTTGTGCTGGTGCCCACACACGTACGCATACGTACATACACACACACAGCCAAGGACGTCATTTGCTTGTAACCACACGTAGAAAAAAACATGCGTGTACAACCACGTACAAACTCACTCTCATGCACGGCCAAGGACGTCATGCGCTGGTGACCACACACACATGCATACACACATGCACACACACACATGCACACACACACACATGCATACACACACATGCACACACACACATGCATACACACATATTCAAAGACAAATATACCCCGTAGAGCTTTTCACAGACTATTGGGGCAAGTACCGTTAGCAAGCACCTATGAAGGTCGGAGCGGCACACGAGGGGGTGGGTGGCCAGCACCACGCCCGGCCACCCTTGTGTTCCTCGTGGCGATATTTACACACCACACCAGGTACTGATTTGAGGCTCAATCGACCTAGGGGAGGCCTAGAACGGGTTTAATATGTGCCACTTATGGGTCATGAGCGTGAATCACACTGAAATCGCCAGGTTCGTAGTGCAATGTACTTACTTATGTTGCCACACACACACACAAAGGCACTTACACATGCATACACATACATGCATACAGATGCACAGTCAGACATTTTGACGCACACGCAATCTAAAGGTAAAGCTTGTAAATTGACGAAGCAATGTGTGTGTCTTTGTTGTGTGTGTCTGTGTTGTTGTGCGTGTGTGTGCGCATGGTGAAGCCTGCTGAAGGTGAAGGCGGAGGAGAGGCTGAGTGTGGAGGGCGTGCTCGCCCACCGCTGGCTCACGTCCACCGAGGCGATGGACAACGTGCTGCCCTCCCTCCACCTCCTCATGGACAAGGCGCGTGCAGGCTCCCATCACGTGTCGGTGCATGCGTTCGTCCAGTCCCGTGTCGGTGCATGCGTTAGTACGATCTTGTGTTGGTGCATGCGTTTGTTCAGTCCTGTGTCGGTGCATGCGTTAGTACGATCCTGTGTTGGTGTGTGCGTTAGTACGATTCTGTTTTGGTGCATACGTGTGTGTTGGTAGTTTTAGTAACACACAATGGTGTGCAGCACTGTGTGTACAGAATATCTCAGCCTTATCCGGACCACCAGCTCAAAATAACCTAATACATGGCCATGTTGTCAGATGGAGCACCAGCTAAAAGAGTTGCAAACATTAGGCCATCCCAAAAGAGAGTAGTGAAACAGACACAATTCTCGACTGGTTTCTTCCTCATTAGGACTCATCAGTCCAGTAATCAATGTTAGCTGGTGCCATCTTCCTCTGTGCTAGTGAGTGGGTATTGAAGGTGCTGTTTGCTGCGTGTTGGGGCTGCCGGAGTCGGTGTGGCAGGAGGGAGAGACCCCAACCCTGCGTGCGCATGTGCCTGTGTAGGTTGAGATGGGAATCAGAATTGCAGTGGCTCGTGCTGCACTTTGCTGCAAATCCAGCGACCCTAGTTCAATTCTTATACATGGTCAACATCAGCGATCAATATCGTAACCGGTCCTAGACCTATCTTAGTTCAATTCAGCATTAAATAAGGACCTGCTGCAGTATGTAAACAGCATCACTGGGGAGACATAGGCGGACGGATGTGGGGCCACCTACCCCCTCGTGTGCCGTGCCGGCCTTCACGAGTGAGTGTGTCCAGGTGTATGCATGTGAAGGTGTGTAGATGTATGTGAGCATGGGGAGCGAAGCACAGTGGTGAGTGCACTTGCTCCCACAGTCTGTTAAAGGCTACGTGGGGGACCTTTGTCTTTGTGCAGGTGGCGATGGCCGAGCTGCAGCAGGCGCACGCAGACGCGCTGGCCAGCATGCGCATGCCCGAGCTCAGCGTCTCGCTCAAGCCGCTCACCTGCGTCAACAACCCTATCCTGCGCAAGCGCAAGCTACTCCGGTACCGGCACTCCTCCTTCGTCCGTGCGCTGGCGTGGGTTTGGCGCCGGTGCAGCGCGAGTTTTTGCCATTGGTCCTTTCCACCACCAACGCCACCTCTCCCCAAGCCTAAGATCCACTGCAGAGCATCACCACTTCTCTGCATCACCCATGATCATCCCTGTCTACCAAATTGACTGTTTCATCTCTTCCTTACTGTGTTCATTCACCACTCTGCAGGTGACGACAACACACCCACTCAATCACTCACTCACACTCACCACACTCACTACACTGCAGGTCACAACACTTCTGTTTCTGCTCCTTTCCTCACACTGCTTCAAGAAACGTGTTAATTCTTATTAATTAAGACACTGACAGTTTCAGCCTTATCCAGACCACCAGCTCAAAACAACACACAAATGGGTGCGGCTCTCAAGACGCTGTGCGCCGTGTACCGTTCCACCAGGACCCAGCTGTGTGAGGGCAGCGCTGGGGGAGCAGAGTGCCCCCAGGGCAAGGAGGATAGTTGCAGCTGCCCCGAAGGCCCCTCTTCAGGGGCCCCATTCCCAGAGGACCCCTCCACAGTGGCCCCGTGCCCCCCTGATGCGGACCGTGGGGCCAGCTGCCCCGGGGGGGTGGAGGACGTGGCGGTGGAGAAACTGAGGGATGTCATCGCGCAATGCATCCTCCCGCAAGGAGGTGCGACGCACGCATGCACTCGACATGCTCACTCGCTCACCTACAGACATGTGTTCGCTCACCCACAAGCTCACACCCTCAACTCCATGATCGCCTGCACGCTCACCTTACCCACATGCTCAACCACATGCTCACGTGCATGATTACCTGCATGATCACCCACACACTGACCCACGTGATCACCTGCACACTGACCTGACACCCACTCCCCCTGAACCACTCATATGCTCACCTCCAGCACACTCACACATTCACTTGGTGTGTTCACTCGACTGTTTGAACTAGTCGAGCGAGCACGACGAGAGGGGGGAGACGACTTGACCTCACGATTTGTTACTTCCACTGCTGCTGCTACTCCTGCGTAGATGAGGATGAGGGCGGTGACGAAGGCGTCGTCCGCGCACTGCACGATGCCTGGAGCTACAACCGAGACTGTCGCCTCCTGCGAGATGCGTTGCACGAGGCTAGCTGGAATGGTACAGCCACGCTCAACCACTCGATCACCTGTTCACTCAACCACACACTCACCAATTCACACTTAACCACCCACTCAACTACACTAACCACGCGCAATGAAACACGTTCAACCATAAACACTCACCCCCACTCAGCCATGCACTGCACCATGCTCAACCATGCTGAACCACACTTTAAACCACATATAATAAGCCACACACATTCAACTGTTCACTCAACCAGGAGTTTGGCTGCACAGAACCACACACATACATAACCAGACTCAACCCCAATTAATCCTCCACACTGAGTGACACTCAACCATACATACCCACTGCTTTCACGTGTATGTTTTGGGCAGTACGAAGTTCTACACTCTTTAATATGGAGTTCATAGCCGCAGGCGTCCGGGGACGACTGCCTCGAGGGGACGAATTAGAGGCCGAGCTGGGATCCAGCGCTGAGTAACGTCGAGTTATGCAGTTCCATAGCTCACTCTTGCATATACAGCGATCCTGGTCTCTTTGAGTTTTCACCTGGTTCAACCATAACCTTGACATGTTGGTGGCAAGGTGGCACAGTGGCAAGACATCCACAGAAAGAATTTGCCTGGGTTTGATTCCTGGCTAGGGTGTTTTTCCGCGTAGTTTTTGTGTTCTCCCCCTATTATGCATGGGTTTCCTCCAGTTTACGTTTTTTCCCATAGCTAAAATGAAACCATAATGTAACCAGAATGGGCCAAAACAACCGCATTGCCAAAAACATATCTGCATATTACTCAATTGGGATTACACACAGCAGCAACATCGCCCCGTGCTGCGAAAAATTGTCAAAACCCTCCTAAAAAAGAGTCTTGAGATTCAGTGGGTTTTTCCTGGGTAAACAAGCGGAATCATAATTGTCATGTTGTACAAAACACAAACATGTCTGTCAGTCACTGTCTCTTCCCAGCATTCTGATCAGCTTCCTCCCAACTAATGTCACATCCGGCGCAAGACATCAGGTGGGAGAGGCCCAGCACCCGAGGGGGAGGGCCTTGCAGTGGGGGGGGTGGAAAAGGGAAGGGTGTGTGAGGAGGGGTGCAGGAGGTTGTCACGTGCAAGGGGGGGCACCTGGGGGTGAGGGGGGCTGTTGCTCAGCCATGGATGCTTCCACTAGTGGTGAATAAGTCATATTTCCGTCCACAGGGATGCGCTTCACGGAAAAAGTCGACCGCTTACATCTCGCCGAGCTCCTCAAGCAGGTGATCGCGGAAAAAACCAGCCAGAGCTAGCCCCCCCCTCTGCCCCGGCGCTCCCCCAATACCGTTACCCCCTTCCTGATCGCCACGTGCATCATCCACCCTGGCTCCCACTCAACCCCGCGTCCACCCACCCTCACCCCCACCCCAAGCCCTACCTCTGCTGGCCGGTGTATTTTAGTTTAAATTATGACCACTTGAATGAATTATGTATTATGATATTATTTGGTAAAATAATCTTATGCACTGAAAGAGGCTTTTTTGTTGCGTCTTATTTTATTCAAATGTGTATCGCGGAACATTATCACCATCATCAGGTACAACAATGTGGAAAAATCTCTCTGTCACATCTGTACGGGGAGAGTTCTGCTTGCTCCCTTAAACGTGTTGGTTTTCTTCAGGTGCTCTGGTTTCCTCCCACACATTAATTGGCTGAAAAATCTAATATATAGTGGGCTGCAGAGCTCGAGCAATTGTTGGTAGCGCCGGCTTTCCATCTGGCTGCTACCTTCCCGCTTGTCTGTGGTTATGCCTCCGAGTCATTCTCTGCCTTCGAAAGCGAGCGAACACTGTTACGAGTTGAAATTATTTCTATCATCGTCAAAATTCACTTTTACAATTCTGGTTTCGTATGCTTGTATCTCTCATTGTGGCTGTGTCCACATCACACTCCCCGATGATATTGCAGGGCTGTGTCAGGGGACAAGAGGATGACCACTGGCTGGGCTAGAGGGACAAGCTGGACGAAGGAGGTGTGTTAGGGGAAATCACAGCGACTAGCTAGACTGGGGGGCTGTGATAGGGGCTAGCTAGAGTTGGCTGTGCCTGGTGTCGAGGAGCTACGGGCCCGCACGGCGCCCTGTTGGGGTGGAACAGGCCCGTCCTCTTCGCTGCGCTCAAACTTGCGCTGCCGGTATTGGGGGCTCTCCTTGCTGGCGTAGAGCAGAAATAGGTCGCACAGAAATGAGCCCTGTAGCCAGCGCGGGGAGGGGGCAACGCAGAGAGCGGGGGGCACAGAGAGAAGGGGGGCCCTGAGAGTTAGGGGGGGGTGTACGTTTTACATTCAGCACAGTGCACGTGGTACACGATGTAGTCTGTGTTGGGTGGTGCGTGTGTGGGTGAGGTGTGGGGTGGGTGTCGATGTGTTGAGGCCTGAATGTCTGCTCACCGCTCCCAGAAGTGCCAGCCCAGCCCCTAGGTTCAGCAGCGTGGGCACAATGCTGAACTTGCCGGCCTGCCAGAGGACACACACTCTGTCACTCACAGGAGACATTTCCTCAAGCGTCAAACCTCATATTGGTGACGTGGCCCAGCGCCGGCACGTTCACCACTCTATGCAGAGATTCACGGTTAGAATCGGGCAGGCCGCCATGGTTAATATTGGGGTCTCCACTCAGTGGACATTAAGGATCCCGCGACTTCTTTTAAAAATAGTAGGCCTTTGCGTGCTTGCGTCTCGGTCCAAACTTTACAGATTTGAAACTTGCAAATTACCCAATTGGGATTACACATCGCAGTCTGAATTATTGCCTTCTACTGAAAGAGCTGAGATGTAATGTAGGCACTTTGAGTTGCTGATAGATTATGCAAGTGCCCTTTCAATGCAGAGTAAGCATTATCATGTGAATTGGAAAGACGTCTGGTGGAGTCTCCAAGTGTGAAGAGGACGACAAGAGGACGCGGTTACCTTGCCTGACACCATGACGTCAAATCGCACTCCATACACCTTGAGGAGGCTCCGCGTCTCGGCCCCGTCCTGCCAGGAGTAGCGCGCAAATCTGCGGCGACACAGACGCGTTGGCCTTGACCGGGCCCAGCTGCAGGTCCACACCGCACTGACAATACCACCGCTTACAGCACGACCGGGCAGAGTCACCGGGTTCACTGAATAAATGACAGGTTACTGGTAGACTGAAGCATCTGTAGTTAGGGGGAGGTATACTGAATGTAGTGCGATGTGCCGGGTGTGGAAATGTTTTCCGGATCGCCACCGGATGGACCCGGTTGATGTGAAGCCCTGCCGGGCACTCACCGGAAGTTGTGGCCGGCCGCCACGCGCGAGCGCTCGCTGTCAAGCCGCGAGAATCGGTATTGCGCGGCGCACGCGGAGAGGTCACGGTCAAGGTCACAGTCCCAAGCTAGGTGCACCGCGATTACCCCTCCCTGTGCGCACGCACGTACACAGAGCCTCCAGTCCACACAAGCTCAAGTGTGAAGTTTATTTTGTTTCACCAGGTGAGAACTCCAGAGACCAGGATAAATACAATTTGCAAGGCATCTGAATCACCAAAATGACAAAAGGAAGAATGCAACATCAAGTACAGCAAGCAAGCACATATAAATCTGAGCAAACAACTGCATTACAGAGAAATCAAACACTGTGCACACACATAAATCAATACTAAATACAATTTCCTGTTTTACAAAAATGCTTTAACAAAACTGTTCATAGCTACGTTAAGTTACAGAAATATCAGCGTGGAATTACTGCACAAGAACATAAATAAGTGAAAGTGACCTGCTGCTCAAATGAGCATTGAGCCAGTGCTCATATCCTATATATAGCCCTGAACCAACGGTGGAAATTCCACATTCCTATGGCAGGGGTAATTTATCCTTCGAGCAACTAATGGTGATTTCCCACTAAGTGAATGTGAACTTGCAAACCGTCAACTTCCGAGCCGCTCATTCTCCCACTGAGCCAACTGGCCGGATGGTTAAATACACCGACGAGGACTTGTGCCAGACCCTCGCTGCACAGTGCCCTCCACACACATGCTCGCCATGCTCAACATGCTCATCATGCTCATCATGCTCGCCATGCTCCAACCCCAGGAATCCGGGGCACATTCCACATTCACCAGACTGATGCAGAGCGAGCCAGTGGGTTGGTAGAAACCAAGAATATGTATTGGCCCTCTTCCTCAGGGCGGTGATTACTATGTGGCGATAAATTCACGATGGGGACAATGATTGCTGTGTAATCACAATCGAGAAATTTGCGGTGTAACTTTTTAAATTTGGACGCTGATGCCGGCACACAATGGCTTACTAGTTTTAATGACGTCACAGGATCTTGAACTTCCACTTTAAACAAAGTGCACAGCATTTAGGGTTATCGTGGTTCTGACACCCACGGTATTAATCAGGGCAGCTTGGCGGATTGGAACGGTGAAGCTCTGCAACAAGCGAGGAACGCGCTACCACGATACCACGAGGCCGCATCACCACCCCGCCCATGCCAGTGGTCTGGGCGGCTGCGCTCGCACCCGCGTGGCCATGTCACTGAAGGAGGCCCCGGCGCGCACCGCCAGCTGTCCGAGACGGAACACGGGGCAGAGCGGAGACCGCTCGGGATGGAACTCGCACGACTTGAGGTAGGAGCTGTCCCCTTCCTCCAGGACGTTCCTCCTGCGGGAACGGCACAAGTGCGCGCGTGCCCTGCGCTTCAGCGCCCTGTGCTACTACGCGGTGCTGACTTAAGAGGTGGCGAGACGGGCGTAGGTCGTGCCAGGTGCCGCACTTCGACTCCGATGCAAACGGACTCGTGGCGGCGGCGGCACCGGTGCTACCGTCCCCGCCGCCGCATCTGTGTGCTGCCGGTCTCCCCCTCCCTCCCCGTGCAGCCCCACGGAGACGCTTGGTCCTGCCCCAGGTGTCGTGGAGTCACGAGGTTAAGGGGTCTTGTGATATTTGACGCAGCCCAGGCGAAGATGGTAAATGTGGGATTTGAGAATCGTACTCGGGCTCCACTCCGGCTGCTCCCAGACGGGGTGCCCTGTGGAGCAGTTGTGTGGGGAGCCACCAGGACGGTGGTTCCGACCACCACATGGAGCAAACTTAACTGGGCCAAAGGGACATTTGGTGTGCAGAGCCCAGCCCAGCGCCCCCTAGCTCCGGCCGTCATCGTGGTGCGGGGAGGTCATAGAGAGGTGAGCTCACCAGTGAAGAAAGGAGTGAGCTTACCGGCGAGGAGGGAGGTGGCCTCACCTGTGAACATTGAAGCGAGTGAAGTTGACGCTGACCTTGATGAAAACGGTGAAGTTCTCGGCCTCTCGCAACACGGCCTCCCTATGGCAGCACAGTGAGGGCACCGCACTCGCCGCTCCTCACACAGTCAGGGCACCACACTCCCTATTCACTCCCCACCGCTCACTTTCACATTGAGGGCACCGTGCTCCCCATTCCTCACTCTCTACTCCTCACTCGCATCCAGTCGGCTTCCCTCCACACTATTCTTCTCTCCCCTGTCCTCTTGCCACTAAAGGTTGAAAAGTGGATAAGGAATTGATCATGTGGACAGTTCCAAATCAAGCCAGAGTGACTTATTGTTCAAATGGTGCTCATCTCCTGTTTACAGCTCTGCAGAACCAATGGTGGAGATTGTTCCATCCACAGGGCAACCACTGTTGACTTTCCAACCAAGTGGTACTTATTTTATTGACCCGAGGGAGGGATGGTTGAACTCGCAACCTCCCCCCTCCCCAAAACGATTGAACTCGAACCCTTTCGATTGCGAGCTGCTCGCTTCTACTGCTGAGACGCAACCAGACAAGGGGACGGTGTGGATGAGGTTGATGATGATGGGCTTAAACAGATGGTGAAGGTGGTGATGTGATGTACAGGCAGTCCTCGAGATATAAGATATTATTTTTAACCATCCAACTTACAAACGTTTGGTCGTGCTTACGAACTGAACTGCGTAACTATTTTGTTCAGCAGAGTGACCCTCTGCGAGATGTAATTAGTCCCAGCATCCCACGTGATGCACAATGACGGTAAACCGTTCGACACGGAGTTTTACAAAGCCTCACTTGTTTGTTGAACCGTAACACGTTTTAGAACACTGACCGCATAAGTTCCGAGATACGAACAAATCAGCTTATGAATGGGTCTCAGTAACGGAATTCGTTCATAAGTCGAGGACTGTCTGTACACATAAGTAGATGTTTGATGACATTGTAATGATGAGTTGATGGTGATGAAGTGATGGTGTGGTTCCCACACCTGGGCGTTGGGCTGTTCTCCACAGGACACCAGGCGTGCACCTCACACACACGCGCCGTGCCGTTCGTGGGCACGCACCGTCCGGTGCACACCCCTACCCGGGAGGAGGAGGAGGAGGGGGAGGAGATGGTGAGCATCATGAGTGTGGGTGAGGTGCGATTGGCAGTGAGGGGAGTGCCGTGGTGGACGGTAGAGGATGCGTGCGCGGGCAGCCCCGACTGCTCCCCTCACCGTTGCCGGTGTTGAAGGTCCTCCCCGCCGGGCAGTCCCCGTCCTCTTGGCATCGTGCACCGGGCACGTTGGGGTTCTGCGCGGAGATGCGAGCGTGAGGCCCTGAGCTCAGGCCTCGAGCCATAGCCCATAGGGGCCATAGGGGCTACACGCCCAGTGCTGCCAACCCGGCTGTTTTGCCCTGAGATTCGCCGACTCTTTGCAACTCTTGGCAACGTTTATTCTCGTGAAAGCGACCAGCGACAAATTTAGCGACTTTCACAACCTCCCCAACACTCGCCCAGGAAAGCCTCTCCGAGTCTCGAGACTCTTTTTTAGGAGGGTCCTGCCAAGTGTTCACAGTAGGGGGCGATGTTGCTGCTATCTGATCCCAATTCGTAAGGTGCCCGGTCAGGAGTTGAACCCATGTGCTTCTTACTTTGAGGTGTGACTTTTACCACTGTGCTGCTCTGCTGCCCAGATTGCTGAAGATGCTGGGGAGTCGGAAGCAGTTACGCTGATCCTGGAGGTTGCTATGATGAGTAGGCAGCAGCTGCCCACTCTTTTAATTGAGGAAAGAATTGTTTCTAGAGGTGGCCAAGAGCCTAAAGCCGCCAGATTAGCGCGGAAGAGCACCTACACCACACAAGGCGAGTGAACTGGGTGAGGACACAGTGCAGATCTCGGAGCGATTCTGGTGATTAAGGATCCTGTATCAATCTAAAGCTGAAGACATCGTGGCCACAGCTGATGATGCCCCGACGCGTCGCTATCAAAGCTCTCGACCCTCCGCCAGCCACCGTACACGCGACCTCCAAAATATGCCTCGACGGTCTCCCTCCACCTTCCCCTTGGCGACCAGACTCGTGGGGACCACCTCAATACCTCTCTTGTCAGCAATCGCGCTCCCCCATCCTGCACCAGCGTCCCACCGAGTACAGCCGCTTTTCCTAATCACCATCTCCAACACTCGCCTGCCACGTTAATTTCCATTCTTCTGTATTGCTTATCCTGTCCTATATAGATTTAATATGTAACACTTCGTAAATTGTTTAGAGAAATTATGCCAGGCACGTGAACAACACCGCAATCAAGCCCTGGACAGGTGGCAACCCTCATGTATATTCCTGCTGCGCATTTGTGGCCGGTATGGTGAGGCTGAAGGTGAGGGGTGACCGAGGCTCACCTCAGCGCACAGACCCTGGCGCTGCCGGGGCGTGCTCACCAGGTTGGTGACCACAAAGAAGCGGCTCTCTCCCTGCACAAATGGACACACGCACACTCATCGCACACGCATCGTGTACATTTCTGAGAAGCTCAACTGGCTCACGTGGTGAGCTGACAGCTCCTCCCCCTATTATCCCTGCCCACTCACAGCTTAGCCCACCCATCCATTATCAAGTGTCAAGCTTGTTTTGTTTAACCAGTAGAGGACTCAAAGAGACCAGGACGAGTCTATTTGGCAAGAGTGATCAGAGTCTTGAGCACGAGGGCAGAAAATATTCAGTCAAAGTGGAAATGATTTCCTGCTCAAATGATTATTGAGACATTGATGATCATCTATGTACAGCCTAACCGAGTGGAGATTTTGGTTTCTTCTGGTAGGTGGGGGTGAATCTCCGTAGGAGAGCCACTTCCCCACAAAGCGGTGCTCTAAATCTTACACCATGTCGATGTCCCAATTCCCACCAATGCGTCATGAGGGGAACCCTAGGGGGTTGCTGAGTGATAGGACGGGCAACTCCTAATGGGAAGGTTGCGAGTTCAAATCCTGGTTGGGGCTTGACTCGGCCCATCATCTCCCTGGAGTCAATAACATGACTACAACTTTGTGGACAAGTCACAGTGGTCGTCTAATGGGTAAACTTGTCCCCACAATATAAATGAGTAATTTTCACTTCTAACTCAGGACTGTTCACGATAATTGAGCACCAATGTCTCAATGTTCACGTGAGTAGCAGATGGCTATGAATCGTCTCACTAGGGACTCGCCCGGCCAAACCAAAACGTTGGGTATCTTCAGAGTAACGCCTTCATGGAGCAGGCTGCACTAGGAACGGTGTGGTCTGGGCCTCTCCACCACGTGGGCCTCACCTGCGGCGGGATCACGTAGTCGGCCGTGTCCCAGAGCCGCTGGCCAGGCCCCTCCGTCGAGTTGGTGAGCGCGACCCCCTTGACCTTTGTGATGACCGAGGTCTCGGGGTCAGGGTCTGTCTCCTGGTAGCCTTTCTTTACGACGAACACCCACCTGTGAGTGCGTAGCCATCGCACGGCAGTCACTCGCTCGTTAGTCGAGTTTGTTCATTTTGTTTAGCCAGGTGAGAACTCGAGAGACACGGACAGTCTAATTTGCAAGAGTCACCGGGGTCACCAAAGTGACAAATGCAACAATGTAACAACAAGTAAGCAACGCATCAAATAAAACTGATAAGTTGAAACAAACAGAAATCAGAACAAAATCAACCGCATTACAGGAGAATCAAAAAGAGCACAATCATACACAATAATACAGGGTTTTGAAAAAGATGGGCCCAATTTCAAAGCAGTATATTTCACGATGGCAACATGTTACAATTACACAAAGTTACAAACGGTTAAATGAGTTATCAAGTTTTACTAACCATTTTATAAATGTTCTATGTGCCCTCCACCTGCTGTACGGACAACATCGAGACGATATTTGAATTGGTCCCAAACGCCTCTCTTACGTTTTCCTCTGAGGTGCATGGTCACCCTGTGCTCTTCCCCTTACATAAACAGCCTGTTTCCTCAAATTATCGGTACCAACGACGAATGCTCTTTGACATTGGCGGATCAATGCCAAAACGCCGTTGAAACGCACGCTGCACCGCAATTACGGATTCAGTCTTGCTGAACTGCAGAACGCAAAACGCCCCTTGTGTTGCGCGGTCGCCGTCTTGCGAATGACTGAGGCTGGGGGCTGTTTGTGCGCTGGGAGAGGCATCTCGCGGTCATCATTTTAAACTCTATGCCCCGCCCCTCTCTATGCCCCGCCCTTTCAAGTGATAAGAGTTTCATTCATGGGCGGTTCATGGTTGCAGAGATATAGCGATTTCAAATCAAGTCCATCTTTTTGAAACACCCTGTACAGTATATTAAATCAAATACATTCCCGGAACAAAAGTTTGCTCGATGAATGTTTAAAATGTATCGTAGTCGAGTTGTAAAGGCGCACGTGAGGTGCGGTGATCCACTCACGCGGCTGCTCGGCCAGAACCATTTAGTCCACCGGTCAATTTCCATTTTGTCTTTCAATCTCGCCTGTATTTGCCATCATCTTGTTCATACAGATCGGTTAGCTTCATTCACCCAGGTTTAACATGAGAAAGTAATTTGCCTAAAACCAGGGATTAATCTCACTGAATATTGCCCAGGTCGCTGGTTCACTCGAGTAGGTGGGACGTGGCTTTGACGTAGTTACGCCCAGGGCGAGAGGTGTACTATACTCGACGTGGTGTGCCGGTTACGGATATATCTTTACTGGGTTACGGAGTCGGGCAGATTCAGCTGAAATGAAGCCCTGCCTAAAAGGTGAACCATGCATTCACACTTGTGCACCGGCAATTGTGTCGGTGTAGAAAACTGTGCCACGTGCTGATGCAGCCGTGACGTAGAGTGGACCAGTCAGTGGGGAGAGCTCTGCAGGATCTGGCACGGTTAACACAATCATGTGGCATGCTTCTCAAAATATCCGCGTATCGTTACGCGGCTCTGAGGACAGGCGCAATGAAAAGCGAGGTTATCAACCCCGCAGCGAGTTCTGCGCTATGATTTGTGACGACGCAGAGGGGGTGACGATGTGAAGCCGCTCATCTCACGCTGGTGGAAAAGTCGGTACTCGCACTTGCATGATCATGGTGAGTCTAATCCCCCTGTAGGCACCACACATGCCAGCCCCAGTGTCAGTATGTGGTAGAGTTCAAACAATATTCACAAACAAAATCCGGACAAATCTCTCAAGTCAACCTGGGTGTAACATACCTGTGTAAGGTCTTTTAATAAATTCCACGTAGAACGAGCACCATATCTCAGTACTAATCGCTTCCGCCCGAACACAGCTACCAGTTCCCGGACTGTCTGGGTCTAACCCAATTCCTGATGCCCCCACACACCGGGGGGGTCGCCAGCAACCCCGGCAGGTGACGACCCCGATGTGTGGGCAGGAATTATGCAAACAAGGCGCGTGGCCCCTTTCTCCTTGGGGGGACACGGTGAGTCCGTCCGGGTGCCAACCTCGATTTGCTGAAACTCGCACCCCCCATGTCCTACTCGGATATTCCGCCCACGATGCGGTACTCCTGCGGGTGGTTATTGAGTATTATGGAGACTTCCTGTGACAGTGTGGTGGTGGTGGTGGTGGTGGCGTGTCCAGTGTCCCCCAGCTGCTCGCCGGTGCGGTGCAGCCCTCGCGCAGGAGGGACTCGTGACGCAGCCGAGACATTCCGCTCGTGTGGAGCTGCTGCCATACCACGCGTCGCCGTCGCGACTTCATTGTGAGGCATCCGATGCAGAGGTCACCCGAGCGCGGCTATTAATACCGGAGGCGGCCCACGCGCGAGTATTTATATTCTTTGGTGAAAATAACAAAGACGGCCGCGCCGGGGACCCATTTTGGGACCCAGGGCACGGAGACAGAGATGGAAAAGACGTGGAGGCCCAGGATTCTGATCCTCCCACGAGGAGGCAGTAAGGAGCTGGCCTCTACAGCAGCTGCGACATCATCATCACCACCGCCACCATCATTATAATCATTAATATCCCGATAGTTACCACCATGGGAAATTATATTCTCAAAATTACCATCGTGTCTGTGTGCTCCCAATATCCACCATCACCACCAACAACTCTCTCGCCACACTCACCTTCACTATTTGACCCTCACCATCTCATTCGCCCCGTGCCTCGTGTCTCCCCCTTGCCGCGTCTGACCGCGCTTCACCCCAACGCGAGTAGCTTGCATGTGTGGCTCTCGGCCCCCCCCCCCCTCATTCACCCCGAGCTCCTCACCTTACCCCACTCACTCAACCTACTTCTCTTTACTCACCCCGCGTCACATAACCTCACTTCACGCTGGTCCCCTCACTCGCCCGGCTAAACCCGAACCCCTCTTTACCTTAAACACACTCTCACCCTCAATCTGTCCCCCTGAGTCACTCGCCGACCTCACTCACCCTACTCACTCTGGTCCCCTTACCCCATTCACTTCACTCACCCCCTCTCGCTCACCCACGCACCCAGTGACCCCTCCACATCACTCACCCACGCACCCAGTGACCCCTTCACATCACTCACCCACGCCCCCGACTCGCCCTGACTGACCCCTGCTCACCCGATGATGTAGGCGAGGATGACCAGCTGTATGAGCCGGTACACCACCCCGACCGAGCGGTCCCGCGCAATCATCAGCTTCTCCGTCTTGTACTCAAACGCGCTGCACACCAGCGCCCCGCAGCCCTGCATGGCGAGCGAGGGGTAAAAATCTCGGGACCTCTACGGGGGGCCCTTGTACCCCGACGAGGGTGCTTTTAACAGCCCGTGCGAGGACTCTGCCTTCCCCAGAAGGAGGATGAAGGAAGGCTCTGTGCACACCCCATTCGCGAGCCCGGTGTGTCACCCCCCCCACCCCAGACCCTGTTTCTAAAATTGTCCCCTTATCCCCTCCGTCCCCTCGAGGTCCCGTCACGACACTTATAAACCGCAGTTGTTGAATCGGTTTTTTACATTACCGGTAACCGCGTGTAAAAACCGGTTACGGGTTTCCCACAAAACTATAATCTTGGCAATGAACGTCAAAGGTTGCACCTCTGTAACTGAGACGCGAAGGGAGCCACCACGGCGGGTGGAGTCGTCGGCAGCACCGCACTCGACTTATCATCGATCCAGAGGCCATCGGGTTGATTCCTTGTCCCGGCGCGGAGTCGAAACAATGGGGCGAGTTTCTGAAGACCTCCCCACCGCCTCTGCCTCATCAGCGGCGCGAGCGAGAAACTTTCACGGCTGCGACTTCACCGTTTGGAACAAAAAAGAGGGCAAATGTCCCACGCGGTGACTCAGGCTGCCGTGCGGTTTGTTCGTCCCCGGTGCCATTCGTTACTCACATCCACTGGACACTCTTTCCGACGTTCGCGACCGGCAATACATTTTGAAAACGGTTACCGGTTTAATGGTTGTCGTTTAGCAAACCTAATCGCACTCTACTCCCCTCCACACACTTTCTGTTCCAGCAACCAAGGCTGGAATTATCTAACCTCTCAATCTCCGTGCTATGAAGAAGGACCATGACCCAAATCATCGCATGTTATAATCTTCTTGTAAGGCAGTATTATTGACAAAAGTTGATTGTGATTGTGCACCACTAGTAACGCAGCATCACCTAAATCATTCGTTTGATTCACTCAGGGGGGAGGTCGCTTGTTCTTCGCCGCTCCACGCTGACGATGTGGAACTCCGCTCGCCCAGACAGTCGTGCTCTCGACTCCCCGCCCCAGTCCAAACTCGAGACCTCCCTCTGCTGTGCCGGTTGTGTCTCCGTCTCGCTCGATAATGATGAATGTGCATCCTTGCCATAGAATTTGCATCTCTCACTTGCTGGACGGCGCCGTCAGATGTGGTTTCATGAGGACGCTTTATGCATTAACTTAAAAAAAATCATCACATATATTATCGTGCTATTTGTTGCAGGCCGTTCAACATTTTAGGCCTTTCGGCCTGTGTTCAGTAACGATGTCAAACAAACTGCGTTCGAACGTATTGTTTCGGGTCCGGGCCGGTAGTCCAGCGGTAGAGAAAGCCAGCGGTAGAGAGAGCCAGCGGCTCGCGATGTGAAGGTTGCGGCGCAAATCCTGGTGAGGGATTGACTCAGCCCATCGTCAATCCTGGATCGACAAAGTAAGTACCATTATTCTTTGGTTCTTTCGGTTAAGTCACGTCTAGAGATAAAATAAAAAAATTAATTGCAATTTTTTTTTATTTACTTTATTATTTTATCTTTAGACGTGACTTAACCTAAAGAACCAAAGAATAATTCCTGCAGTCACGAAAGCTCCAAAATTAAGAAAGTAAGTACCACTTTGTTTGCAAGTCAACAGTGGTTGTCCAAAGGATAGATTCACCTCCGCCATAAGAACATGGAATTTCCACCACTGGTCCAGGGCTGTAAAGAGGAGATAAGCACCAATGGCTCAATGCTCATTTGAGTTGGAAAGCACCTCGGCTTCGCGAATGCATTCCGCGTGTTTCCCGGCTCTCGTGGCTATCAGGAGGCTCTTCCTAAGAGTTGCCACCAGGGGGCGATGAGTGCGACGAATCCGAATGGGGGAGTCGGGCCACGGCGTCGGCACACAGTGCCGCGTCTCGCGAACTGGCGCCGTTGATGGTTTAAGACTTTAAGTGAACGCGAAGCATTCATTTAGCCTCGTCCCTTGCGCGATGTCAGATGATTAAACAGGAGGCGGCCGAGCTCCGTCCTCCTTTTGGTCTCGTTCTGACAATGTGATGTGTAACTTTGATCCTTAAACACAAGATCCAGGTCCGATTCAACACAGTACATAAAATCCGTGATCTGGTCCCGTCTGTAAAAGATTTGGTTCCAGACATACAGTACCCTGGCGTCTACAAACTGAGTTGCCTCTGTGGTAGCAGTTACATTGGAGAAACCAAACGACATGTCTCGGACCGCATCCGTGAACATAAAGCAGACCTGAAAGACGGTAGGACAAACACCTCAGCCGTGGCAGATCACTGTTACAATTCAGTGGGCTCACATGACATTGACTTCTCCAAGACAGAGGTTCTCTGCAAGCCATCTGGCTATCATGAGAGATTCGTTCATGAGGCGATCCACATATACAAACACAGAGACAATTTCAACCGAGAAGATGGATTCTGGCTGAGCAATCATTGGAAGGACGTAATAAACCATTTCGGATCTTAACTGATTGTGTTCACGTTTACGGTGACTTTCAGACTGCGTTCCACTCACTGGCATGGTGCAGTGTGCAGAGTAATGTATGGTGTCGTAATTGTATAGTAAATATATAGCAGTGTGATACACATTAGGGTGGGTAGAATAATACATAGTGTTATATTAAAATGGATAAGGCAGCAACTGCAGCAGCAGCAACTGCAGCAGCAACTGCAGCAGCAGCAGCAGCAACTGCAGCAGCAGCAGCAACTGCAGCAGCAGCAGCAACTGCAGCTCGCTTTGATGCTGTTAATCCTGCATAATGCACATGCATATGTAGTACTAATCACATTCGTGCATTTCCCATAAATATGCTAAATTCCTCTTGATATGCAAATTCCTTTGTCAAGGCGCCTAGCTTATATATATGCTCCAAGCTCGTGTGCTGTTTCATTCAGACTCTGTCGCCTCGACGGACCTGGTTTTCACCTGAGGACGGCTGCTTGCGTTGTGGCCGAAACGTCGTGAAAATAATTTTATAATGTTTTATTTTTATTCTTTTATTACTTCCCTTCTACGTGACTTTACCGAAAGAACCAAGAACATATATCGATAGTTCAATTTGTATGTACAATTTATTGACTGTGTGTTGTCTTGGTGTTATTTGGGACAATTTTAACTGTTTTACTGCCTTTCCCAAGCTTGTAAATTGATGTAATGTACTTACGCAATTCGATTTTTTATATACTTTTATTTATTGAAGGGCCGACACGGTGGCGTGATATTATCTTCCTCGCCTGGTGTGCAGGAGGTCGGGGATTCGATCCCGACCCTGACTCCTGCTGTATATTTGGAGTCTGCACGTCTCTGTCCCATGGTCGTGTGGATTTTTCTCTCCAGGTCCTCCGTTTTTTCCCCTCCACGTATAGAGAACCCTGCGCTTAGATTATGTAGGTTGTGTGGCCGCTATGCAAGTCCACATGATGAGCCACTTCGCTGAGCTATAAGTTGTGGCTAGGTCACTTCGTAAAAAGAAGCTAATCGCTCAGTGGGCTTTACCTCATCATCATTATTATGGGCTTTACCTGGTAAATACAAGTTTAGTTTCAGTTAGTTTGTGATTTTCTATACTTATCGTGTTTTTGTATTGTTTTGTAACTTTTCACCCACCCCTGCTGGTCATTTTGGGGAAAGAGCTTTATAGCGAATCGGATTTCTCCATGCAGTGGAAATTAAAATTCAGATTTCCTGGCGTGGACACGACATCTGCATGGCGAGCTAATAGAAGTTGCTGGGCAACTCTGTCGCCGAGGCGTTTACCAGTGTCCCTCCCCAATGAGTAATAAGTAATCCCTGATCATGAGTAATCCCTGATCATGAGTAATCAGTAACCCCTGACCACGAGTAATTAGTAATCCCTGGTCACGAGTAATCAGTAATCCCCATCGACGAGTAATCGGTAATCCACGACCACGAGTAATCAGCAATCAACGACCATGAGTAATCAGTAATCCCTGACCACGAATAGTCAGGAATTCCTGACCACGAGTAATCAGTAATCCCTGATCACGAGTAATCAGCCCTCCAGACCACGAGTAATCAGTAATCCCCATCTACGAGTAATCGGTAATCCACGAACACGAGTAATCAGTAATGCACGACCAGGAGTAATCAGTAATCCCTGACCACGAATAGTCAGGAATTCCTGACCACGAGTAATCAGTAATCCCTGATCACGAGTAATCAGCCCTCCGGACCACGGGTAATCAGTAATCCCTGGCCATGAGTAATCAGTAATCCCTGGCCATGAGTAATCAGTAATCCTTGGTCAAGAGTAATCAGTAATTCCTGACCACGAGTAATCAGTAATCCCTGATCACGAGTAATCAGCCCTCCGGACCACGGGTAATCAGTAATCCCTGACCATGAGTAATCAGTAATTCCTGGTCAAGAGTAATCAGTAATTCCTGACCATGAGTAATCAGTAATCGGTAACCGGCAGTTGAGAGTGCACGTGGCCATCGCAGGCGGGCGCTAATTGGCCAGCGCGGCGCGTGACGTCTCTGCGAGCCCGCCCCTGGCTGGACCACGTGACGGGGCGCGGGGTGGGGGCGGGGAGCGCGGGGGATACACGAGGAGGAGGAGGAGAGACGCGCGGGGCCACAGAGAGACACGGGGGGTCAGGGACACGGAGACACCGCGGGAGACACCGCGAGGGACACCGCGAGCGAGGCGAGGAGACGGGGACACGGACGGGAGGGGCGAGGAGGACGGGGACACTGGGTCAGACACGAGGAGGGAGACGCGGCGGGGCATACGGGGAGCAAAGACACGAGGAGAGCGCCGCTGGGAGAGAAACACGAGGGGGGACGCGGCGGGGCGAGGAGGCGCCACCGCAGTGCGATTGCCGGTAAGAGTCGGTGAGAGTCGAGTTCAGGGTGAGAGTCGGGTTCAGGGTTCAGGGTTGGGGTGAGGGGCTGAGGTCCCCGGGCCCCGAGGCACGGGGGGCCCCGATACCTCTCGGAGCCCCGGTCACGGCGGGCACGGCGGGCGGGACCCCGGGCGGGAGTCTCCGCCTCTCGGCGCCGCGTTGCGCAACGCGGCCTGGCAACGGCGCGGAGCCCGCGCCGAGGCCGCGGTGGGCGGGAGGCGCCACCCTCTGACCCGGGGCCACGCCGAGACCCGGGCCCGTGGGTCCCGGCCGGGGCCCACGGGCCCGGGGCACGCGGACCGCGCGGCCTCGGACCCGGAAGCGCGGCCTGGAGTCGGCGTTACTAACTAATACTACGTCACTAACTACTACGTAACTAACTACTACGTCACTAACTACTAACTACTATGTCACTAACCACTAACTACGTCACTAACTACCGCGTCACTAACTACTACGTCACTAACTACCGTGTCACTAACTACTAACTACTATGTCACTAACCACTAACTACGTCACTAACTACCGCGTCACTAACTACTACGTCACTAACTACTACGTCACTACTCCGTCACTAACTACCACGTCACTAACTACTACGTCACTAACTACCGTGTCACTAACTACCACGTCACTAACTACCGCGTCACTAACTACTACGTCACTACTCCGTCACTAACTACCACGTCACTAACTACTACGTCACTACTCCGTCACTAACTACCGCGTCACTAACTACTACGTCACTACTCCGTCACTAACTACCGTGTCACTAACTACCGCGTCACTAACTACTACGTCACTACTCCGTCACTAACTACCACGTCACTAACTACTACGTCACTAACTACCGTGTCACTAACTACCACGTCACTAACTACTGCGTCACTAACTACTACGTCACTAACTACTACGTTATATTCATAGGGAGATGAATATTTGTTCCATCCTTAATCGCAATGATGTAAAGACCTTTTACAGTCCACCGCTGGATAGAAGACCTCTCCAAGCGGCTCCATCTCTCACGGTTTCTGCCACGCAGCAATCCACTCGGCACCTGCCCACGAGCTGATTTCATCGCTCCATTCGGAAGGGAACGTGTCCAAGAGGTGGCGGCAGCTTTATGAGGCCTTCATCCAGCAGTGGATTGCCACAACTGATGATGCTGATGATCTCCTTGGTGGGCGTCCTCAAGGGTCCCCCTTCCATTCCTTGGCTGCCACTCATCATTCTTCACCATCCTTAGCAGGAAAAGCTGAACACCGACGTACCTCCAAAGTGTACATCCCAGATGGTTGTTAGTTTCCTTCGTAGGTTACGGACAGCGTGAAGTTAAAGTTCTACCTTGCTTCAAGTCTCAGTGGTAACACTGCCTCAGAGCAAAATGCGCATGCACTCCATTCTTGACTCGGTCGCCTTTCTGCGTTTGTATGTTATGCTCCTGTTCTGCTTGGGTTTTCTCTGGTTTTTCAATTTTCCTCCCATCGATTAATACATCGGTGTCATTCATTGGTGTTGTCCAACAATCCCAGTGCAGCAGCACCTTCTTGAAATAGTCTTTGAGCTCCTTGGTATTCTTTTTTTGGATACAAAAGTAATCGTGATTTATACGATTCCCATCTATAGTGGACCCGAGTAATTTGCCTAAAGCAGAGAGAAAGCGGGGCAGCTTCTCTCGGTGACGAGTGCAGACAGAGTCTGTTGACGTCTGCGCGTTATTGCCTCTGGCGAGTCCCTGTTTTCTGACAGCGGGACGCATACTCGACGTTACCAGATTCGGTGGTGAGCCGTCGATGTGTAAATCCTCTTTAACGCAACCGGACTTTCAGAGATGATTTTGCTACTTAATATATTTTGGTTTGTGTTTGGGTTAGGCCACGTGGTAGAGTTTTGCCAAGCATATTATCGTTCACCGTACACCACCCAACAAGTTTGTCATGTTTGCACAGTGTTTACACATGCCTACGTATTGATCAATATCTGACCAATTACACTCCTCACTGATGCCATAAGATTTTTCATAACTGAATAAAAAATCAACAATCTTAACTGTGACAATCTTGGGTGGTAAAAGGTTAATGACAGCAATCTTTCCATAAACTACCGTGTGGCATAACCCAATGATATGGGTCTTAGTTGTTTTTTACATCGGAGACCTATGTTTTACGGTACTAATTTTACCTACCCCAGAGGAAAGATGATGGACAGTCAACCTCCACTTGCAATCTTCCAATTGCGAGCTGCTCGCTCTGCCACTGAGCTCCGTGATAAAATCTTCAGCTCATCCCTAAAATCGGTTAAACTAATTATTTGTAGATATTGCATTAGTAGTGGTGCACAAACACCAAAGCCCAACACATTCATCAGTAACGATGGGCCAGTGCCCGAACGTTTGCTAGAATCGTTCGGGTTGGCGAGTAGGGCAGGCGTGCGGCGCCTTGGAGCGGCATGGAGTTTTAGTGGAGAGGCTTTCTCACCTGTTCATCAATCGTGCGAGACGCTGAGCGGCGAGCGTTCCGCGTGTTGTCCCTCACAGATGGCGGACCCCGAGCAAGACCTTCTCTTGGCGGCCCTCAGCGAGAGCGGAATCTTCCCCAGTGACCTGGACAGCGACCTCTCTGAGCCCAACTTGCCTTCGCAAGACGTGAGCCAACACACATTTGCATGCTACACGGCAGTGCTGGTGGGCGCTGGGGTCAGGGTCGAGGTTTGGTGGTGGTTGTAGATGTGGTGATTGTGTTTAACCAGGTGGGAACTCAAGAGACGAGGGGCCCGTGTACCGAACGGTTTACACAATTCTTTAAATTGAAGAGGCCACAATTTATTAGAATTTCTGATTATTCACAGGATTTACGCAATGTATACATTTCCGTAAGAATGTACAAATGGTAGCAAGCAGTCATACGTCCGCCATGACTTGAACGCGGCTAGTACACGGCTTGTGCGTGTGTCTTCTCTGTGGATCTTGTTGTTGTGTGTTTCAAGTTGTATTGGAGCAGTTGTATTTGCGTGTGTAGTTTTGGTGATGCATGATTATTTTATGGTTGTTTGAGTGGTTTATCATTGTAGTTGTTTGAAGTTGTTGACATCTGTATTTATAATGGTATAATGGTTATTATACATTGTATTCTACTATGTCATCAACTTTGATAACCTTTCGAACACGGCTCACATTATTTATAGCTGTGCTCACCTCTGCCACACGTGTTCCTTTATTGCGTAGCTGCCGCTGCTGCCGCCGCGAGATGTCGAGTTTATTTCTCGGAGGTGAACACCACGCGATAAACGAGGTGTTCACCTCATCAGACGCGAACTGCGCTCTTCTATCTGAGGAGAGGCAGCATCCATGGAAACTGGCGCCAAAATCGTTGTTGCAGCTGATTGTCCGGGGGAGCAGGCGTGTTGATGTCATCCACGGCAACCGCGGTGCCCTGCCCATGTCTGTGAAGCGGCTGCGGTGCGCACAGAATCCCGCCTTTTGCACCATGCATTTGGTAGCGAATGCAAATCGTTTCCTGCTTAGATGGACACATTTTCTGAACCAACCAGGTCCCAGGTTGGTTTAATTGCAAGTGACCTGGGTCACGAACAAGACAAAAACAGTAGCACAAAACGATGAAGCAAATATAAATCGGATAACAACCGCGTTACAGAAGAAATAATATTGCACAAACGTAAATTAATATTAAACAAAATAGATTTCCTTAAATGAATGTTTGCTTGAACAAATTACTTAAAATAAACATAGCAAAGTGAAGTGAATGAAACATTAAAATTGCTTCAGGATGATTATTGCACTAGTATGTAAATAAGTAAAAATAGTGAATATTCTTGCTCAAGAGGATTGAGGACTTGATGATCATCGCTTCACAGCTCAGCAGTGGTGGAAACTCTGGCAAGGGTCGTCTATCCATAACACAACCACTGTTTATGGTACCTAGTCTACCGACCCTAGAGAGCTGACGGGCTGTCAACCCCCAACCAGGATTTGGGACCTTCTTACGGGGAGCCGCTCGCTCTCCCGCCGAGCCACCAGTATGTAAACGGGCGGCGACGTGCGTCACGGACAAGGGCGGTTTTAGTTCACGTCCGGCGTGTGGAGCGGTTGAGGAGCCGATGTCGGCGAGCGCGAAACGTGACGGTGGCTCTGTGACGCCGCAGAGCGCCGTGATGGGAGGCTCCGAGCTGCTGGATCATATCGTGGGCTCCACGCTCCTCCTGGGCCCCGCCGCGCCCGGCGCCCCGCTCGCCGCGCGGCCCCCTCAGTCGCCGCGCCCCGCCCTCGCCACCGTGGCCTTCACGCGAGGCATCATCGCCCCCTCACGGGCCCCGCAGCCCTCCAGGCCGGCCATGGCCCCCTTCACTCTGCCCCAGCTGGCGGGGGCCCAACTGCGGCCCACGGCAAACCCCGCGCAGGCTCAGAACAAGGTAACTCGCGCGGCGGCCGCTCTCCCGCATCCCGTGAGCTCGCACGTGCGACGCACGGAGAGCGCCCGGTGCGGCGTCCGCCGGCGAGTGCGAGGACGGTGACTAGGCGATTCTACTTCTTACGCGTGGCATCACGGTCGGCAACTTAACATTCGACATTTAAGTTAGACGGCCGCGCAGCAGCTTCGGATGATACGTATAGGATTTGCTCGATGCCGCAATAGGTGATTAGCCGTCTTGCACCCATGGGTCTTCTCCTGGTTTTAGGGTATCCTCTCTGTGTTATACTCATGCTAATTAATGGGGTTGATCAAACATCACAAGGGTGGGGCAATTACAGGTGCCGGTTCTGGCTGCTTTCCCCAGCTCTTGTCTGTGGCTTCCCGCACCTTTGTGCATGTTACAAAATCTGCAGCGTTTTGATATGCAAATTGCACGAATCTTGCTGTATAGACAATAATATATAAAAATGTATTATGATAAGCCTTTAAATTATTATCGCTGCAGAGGCCTGCCGCCCTCCCCTCTGTTCCACCCTTGGCGCAATGCGCCGTCGGGCCACGTGGCTGGCACCGCGAGCGCGCTGCGCGACCTGGTGCAAACGTGCAATATTTTTAATTTGAGCATTGAGGTATTTCACGTGGAAAACCCCTGGAGATGCAGCCACTCGATGGAGGGGGGGTCTCAGGGCATTGAGCGACGCGTGCGCAGCAGACTGCGCGAGCCCGGCCGTGCGTCTCGAGGGTATCCTCGCTGCATGTGGACGCGTCTGTGCGTAGGTGCGACTGAAGGATCTGCTGCATCTGAACAGCCTCTCCGAGCTGCTCAAGCTGAAGCCGCCCCCGGGAGTGACCGCCCCCGTGGCCGCCGCAACAGGTGAGCAGTGCAGTGGTTGCTCGCCTGTCGACCCTCTTCTCACCGGTGTGGTGGAAAGCGCGAACGAGCAAACGTTGCTTCACAACAGCGGCGGAGCAGATGGAGCGTGGGGCCCCTTGGGCGTTTGTGATGTCGCTCTCGCTCACTCTCCCTGGCTCTCCCTGGCTCTCCCTCGCTCTCCCTGGCTCTCCCTCGCTCTCTCTTGTGCCCAGTGGAGCCCACGAACGGGTTGCTGAAGAAGGAGGGGCCGGTGTCCGTGGGGATGGGTGCCGCTCCGGGGAAGGAGGCGGTGGCGACGCGTGTGTGGGCCACAGAGGAGCTCAAAATCAGGAGCTTCTCTCCCACGGTGCAGGTGTGTGCACGCGTGTGCACCTGTGGGTTTGTGTGTGGTCTGCTTGTGTACCAGTGTAATGAGCCTTTGTGTGCGTGCGAATATGCGTGCCTGTGGATGTGGGTGTGAGTTTGCATGTGCGTGCATGTCCATGAACCTGTTGCGAACCTGTGTGTGCGTGTGTGTGCGCATGATTGCGTGAACCTTTGCGTGCCCGTGTGTCTTTGTGTGCACAAGTCGGCGAATGTACCTTTCCAGCATTCCTGGTTTTGCGCAGCCCGTCCCAGGGCCTTCTGTGTGAGCTTGAGACGCTGCTGCTGCTGCCTGTGTCCCCCCACTCCTCTGACTTTCATAAAAACACTGTCTTGAGTTTTACTATTATCAGCACGCCTTCAACTCTTTTTGAGGATGGTCCTGCCAAGTTGTTTCAGTATGGGGTGATGTTTCGGCTGTGTGATCCAAATTGAGTAATTGGCAGGCACTCGAGCATTTGGGTGTTTAACCAATTGGGAGGAAACTGGAGAACCCAGAGGAAAGTCATGCAGGAGGAGAACGTCCAAACTGCACACACAGACACGCTCTGCAGAACGGGGAGAACGCATAAACTGCACACACAGACACGCTCTGCAGAACGGGGAGAACGCATAAACTGCACACACAGACACGCTCTGCAGAACGGGGAGAACGTCCAAACTGCACACACAGACACGCTCTGCAGAACGGGGAGAACGCATAAACTGCACACACAGACACGCTCTGCAGAACGGGGAGAACGTCCAAACTGCACACACAGACACGCTCTGCAGAACGGGGAGAACGCACAAACTGCACACACAGACACGCTCTGCAGAACGGGGAGAACGCACAAACTGCACACACAGACACGCTCTGCAGAACGGGGAGAACGCACAAACTGCACACACAGACACGCTCTGCAGAACGGGGAGAACGTCCAAACTGCACACACAGACACGCTCTGCAGAACGGGGAGAACGTCCAAACTGCACACACAGACACGCTCTGCAGAACAGGGAGAACGTCCAAACTGCACACACAGACACGCTCTGCAGAACGGGGAGAACGCACAAACTGCACACACAGACACGCTCTGCAGAACGGGGAGAACGCACAAACTGCACACACAGACACGCTCTGCAGAACGGGGAGAACGCACAAACTGCACACACAGACACGCTCTGCAGAACGGGGAGAACGTCCAAACTGCACACACAGACACGCTCTGCAGAACGGGGAGAACGTCCAAACTGCACACACAGACACGCTCTGCAGAACGGGGAGAACGTCCAAACTGCACACACAGACACACTCTGCAGAACAGGGAGAACGTCCAAACTGCACACACAGACACGCTCTGCAGAATGGGGAGAACGCACAAACTGCACACACAGACACACTCTGCAGAATGGGGAGAACGCACAAACTGCACACACAGACACACTCTGCAGAACAGGGAGAACGTAAAAAGTCCAATATTAATACCCACCATTCACCACTAAGTGACAGTGACGTCACCCCTGTGCCTGTGCCAGGCCAGGTGCACTTTGAGGCCACGTGAAGTGTCGAAGACTCGCTGACAGGAGGGCATGGGACAGACCCTGGTGCCATGGGTTGGTTGACTGAGATGACTGGTAGATGCACCAGCTGTACCCCCTAATGTGCCAACTTGCTGCATTTTAGCCACCCGGCGCTTCGCTCGTTGTTGTGAGTGTCGCTCTTCTGCCCTTCGTTGTTGGAGGGCGACTGCCTCCAACTGCCCAGTAGCATCCTTCACAAGCCTCCTCCAAAGAGGCCGATCTTGACACTGCTGGTAGCAGTCTTCAGCAAGTCCACTGAACTCCACATCCTTCCAAACCACATCAGTCCATCTCTTTTCCAACCCATAGCATGCCCATTTAACCCCTCTATGAAGTCAAACAGAAGCTGCTTGGGCATGCGGTAGCTTGGCATGCAGGCTACATGACCCAGCCAACAACACAGCCTTGCCTGCCGGAGGAACTCACTGATGGGAATGTGTCCAGACCTTTCAAGGATATGTGAGCTCACACAATTCAGCCTGGTTAAACCCAGGATAGATTGTAGGCAGGCCAGCCTGAATGTTTCTAACCGGTGCAGATGTTCCATTACAGGGGTCCACGTTTCACAAGCACAGAGAAGGGAGGGCATGATTGTGGCCTGGAAGATTTGAAGCTTCGTGCGTGCATTTCCAACATTACGCAGCTGATGACACACACACGCTCTGCAGAACAGGGCGAGAACATGCAAACTACACACACACACGCTGTGCAGAACAGGGGGGAGAGCATACAATCTGTATCCATGCCCTGCGAGCTGCGAGTATCACCACTACGCCAGTGATACAGTGGGAGCCTTGAACCGGTGCAGTCGGTACAACTCCTCCATGCGGCCGTTTGCACTCAGTAGGGTGTGCCGGGGCATGTTTCCAGGCAGCCGTGAAGGACGAGGAGGAGGTGGAAGAGGAGGAGGAGGAGCTGGGCCACACGGAGACGTATGCCGAGTACATGCCCCTGAAGCGTGAGCGTCATGCACGCACGCACACACACACGCAAGCGTGCACGTGGCATGAGGGAGTAGCGAATTGCCTACGTGCGAGTACCAGTCCATGTGGCCATGTCCGGTGTGTCCATGAGTACTCGCCTGCATGTGCTCGAGTTGTCACGCGTGTGTAGCGTCTGTTTATTCTCGCCTGCGTGTCTGCGAGTACTCGCCCGATTGCGTGTGTGAGTACTCGCCCGATTGCGTGTGTGAGTACTCGCCCGATTGCGTGTGTGAGTACTCGCCCGATTGCGTGTGCGCGTTGGCGCGTGCCACAGTGCGCATCGGCCTGCGGCACCCGGACGCGGTGGTGGAGACGAGCTCGCTGTCCAGCGTCACGCCGCCCGACATCTGGTACCGGCTGAGCATCCCCGAGGAGACGGTGGACAGCGGCTGGCTCTCTGCCCTGCAGCTCGAGGCCATCACCTACGGCTGCCAGGTGGGCGAGCACCGCGGCCCGCCGGGGCGTTCGCGGGCACCGGCGGCACGGCCGAAGGCCGGCTCGGATCCCGTGTGGTGTGGCAGGTCGTTGGCGGCGCTCGTGCAGCGGAACGGTCGTAATGGTGAAGTGGCTGGCCAGTTGAGTGAGCGGCTCGCAGCTGCGAGTCTGTGGATTTCTTAATCTGTGGGTCTCTGTGTGAATCTTTGGGTCTCTGTGCGAGTCTACGCAGATAACGGGAGACTCTCACGGCAGATCTTGGAGGTCGCCTTTCGGGATCTTGTAGAGAGCGTTGGTGGTGAGAAAGTGTGGGGCGTCAACGGCTTTAGCCATGATGTCGTCTTGATCTTTGTGGATAAGTCTACAGTGTTTTTTTTTTAAATGGAGTCACCCCCGCCATATGAATGTGGAATTTCCACCACTGGCTCAGGGCTGTAAACATCAGGTGAGCACTGGCCTGTGTAAAAATGAGACCTGTACTTGTGCTTCATGCACACAAACTCCAACAACCGCAACCGGAGTCGTGCGCCATGCATCTGTGCTGTGGTGGTGTGGTGCGCGCAGCAACAAGAGACGTACCTCACCAATGGGGAACGCGCCGGGTTTTTGATTGGAGATGGCGCCGGAGTTGGTAAAGGCCGCACCATCGCTGGCATCATCTACGAGAATTACCTGCTGGGGCGCAAACGCGCCGTCTGGTGAGGCCTGCACCCTCGCCGTTCACCTCCCGTCTGTCGCCGACCCTGTTAGCTCGTGAATGTATGGAATGTTTAATTGGTGCCCTCCACGAGCCCACCTTGTGCCTGCGATGCGTACATGTGTGGCCTAGCGGAGGCGGCAGTTCTGTCCGGTGGGCCGCCCTGGTTAATGCCGCGCTGGAGGTGAACCGTAAAATTCTTCGCACCGCGTGCTTCGCTCACAGTGGATGGTAAAGATCCCCGTGACGTCATTCGAAGAAGAGTAGGCCACCCTGTGTAGGAGCCACAGTGAAAACTTGAAATCTTACTCTCGACTTACTCGATTCCAAAGCGCACCGCAGTCTACGAATACAATCTAGCAGGACCCTCCTGAATAAGAGTCTTAAGACTGAGGCTGTCCTCGGTAAACAAGCGGAATAATAACGATAATATGGAGGTAGTACAAACACAGGCGCTGTGTGTGAGTGCGCTCTGCCCAACTGCTGCGAGTGTAGTTGTTACGTAGCCAACCGTGCTAATCGGAGGTGCCCACAGGTTCAGCGTCTCTAACGACCTCAAGTACGACGCGGAGAGGGATCTAAAGGACATCGGAGCGAAAAATATCACGGTTCACTCCCTGAGCAAGGTGAGCGCCGAGCGAGGCAGCATCCATGGACGCGGTCGGAATTGCCCGGAATGATGCTGCGACGTGGCGTGCGTGATGCATTGGGAAGGCTCGGGCTGGCATGTTGACCATGAGGGTGGTCCCCAACACAGTAATTATTTGTGAAGGTTGTATGTATTTTGAGCTTTTTTCGCACCGTATGTAGCCAACCATCTTATTGTTCGTGAAGATTCCCCGTATTTACCCAGCTGTGTGTGATCCCAATTGAGTAATTTGTTGGTAATTTTTCATACTTTTTTTGGCCAATACCAATGACATAGTGGGGTTTTTTAGCTATGGAAGGAAACCGGGGAACCTAACCCGTGCAGAACAAGGGAAGAACATACAAGCTCTGAAAGCTTGGCAGTACCTTCCTGAAAAAGAGTCTTGTGACTCGGTGAGGCATGCCTGTGTAAACAAGCGGGATATTCGTTATAATTGGCGAATGGCAGCTGTTGTTGATGCTGCTCTTGCTTATGCTGCTTCTGTTGTTGCTGATACTACTGCTGATGCCGCTGCTACAGTTGCTGATGCTGCTGTTCTCATGTTCGTAGTTCAAATATGGCAAGATCACGTCAAAGGAGAATGGCGCGGTGAAGAAGGGCGTGGTGTTTGCCACATACTCGGCGCTGATCGGGGAGAGCCAGTCGGGCGGCAAGTACCGCACGCGCATCAAGCAGCTGCTGCACTGGTGCAGCGACGATTTCGACGGCGTCGTATCCTCGCCACGCGACCCCGCACTCACCGTGCGTGAATGCTCACCCGCGTCCCACCCCCCAACCCACCCCTTCAGCGCCTCCACGAGTTGCGATTTCAGGTTGTGGACTGATCCGACGATCGGTTTGTGTCGGTGTCGTGTTTCCGGTCTCGTTTGTGTTGGCTTTTACATTTTTGGGGGGATTTTTCACTGCTCTATCATTTGGATATTAGTTTGTCGTCCTTCCCCCACACCTCGGATTTCTACGTTCGGTACAAAAGAAGTTCATCATATATACATTTGCATAGATTACGTAAATGGTCAGTGATAGATCTGGCGAGCAAGGGGAAGAGAAGACCAAAGAGCAGATGATGGGAGACGGTGGTCAAGGCAGTGGTGGAGGTCGCGTGTTGACTGCGTGGCAGTTGCGGGACCTGGTGCAGTGTAACGAGAGTGCGTTGGACGTGCGGCAGTGGTCACGATGACGTCTCGATCTTGTGATAATTTAAACACGTGACTCAGTGCTTGGATCGTCGGTGTAACAGCCGAGGAGCGTGATCGAGGGGAGGGCGACGCTCACCGCCGCAAGCAGAGATGGGCGTCATGCAATCCCTGACTCCTGCACGTCAGATAATTTTTGATGAGTGCCACAAAGCCAAGAACCTATGTCCCGTCGGCTCCTCCAAGCCGACCAAGACGGGCCTGGCCGTGCTCGAGCTGCAGAACCGTCTGCCCAAGGCCCGCGTCATCTACGCCAGCGCCACTGGTGAGGGCCCCCTCCCTCCCCCATCCCCTCTGCCCCTCCCCTCCCTCCCCCATCCCCTCTGCCCCTCCCCTCCCTCCCCACCCCGTCATCTCCAGCTCCATGCTCGTCTGTCACCTCCCTGTTCCATAAGCAGACAATTGTCCTCCTGCTCGTGGCTCCCTCTCAAGTGGTTTTTCTCACTTATGGCAGGCCACACGTGCGGCATTCATGGGGTGCAGAATTTCAACATCGCCGGTTTAATGCCGATGCGGCGCAGTGGCAGCACTCGCGCCTCGCAGCAAGATGCACCGACGTTCGATTGCTGCCTTCGGTCCTTGCTGTGTAGATTTTGTATGTTCTCTCCCTCCTGTTCTTCGTGGGCTACTTCTGGGTTCTCTGGTCTCCTCCCACAGCTAAAATCACAGAATGTAACTGGCACTGGCCAATCATCACAATGCTGAAACATTACATGCAAATGAATCAATCGCACAACGACAGCAACGTCACCCCTCCACTGCGACAACTTGGCAGGACGTTCCTTAAAAAGCATATTGAGACTTTCTTGGGTAAATAATTAGAACCGTGAAATTAAACTCTGGGGCGGGGGACGGGGGGTGTGGGCGTGTCGTTGTTTAGTTTTGCGCGCAGTGCTGACCGCTGCTATCTTATGCTGCCCTGGTCAGGTGCATCGGAGCCCCGGAACATGGCCTACATGAACCGGCTGGGGATTTGGGGGGAGGGGACCCCCTTCCGCGAGTTCAACGACTTCATCCAAGCCGTGGAGAGGAGGTAGCGAGCACCGACACTGCCGTCACAGCCAGCACACCACGCGGGGGCCACGTGCGGTGGCGGTGTTGGTGCTGACGGTCGTGCTGTGTGCGTGACGCTGGTGGTGGTGGTGCCGTGTGTGACACTGGTGGTGGTGGTACTGCGCCCTCCAGGGGAGTGGGCGCCATGGAGATCGTTGCCATGGATATGAAGCTGCGGGGGATGTACATCGCCAGGCAGCTCAGCTTCTCTGGCGTCACCTTTAAGATCGAGGAGATCCCCCTCGACAGCAAATACATCTCCATGTACAACCGCGCCGTGCACCTGGTGAGAGGGGGGGCCCCCCTGCAGGTCTGCTCACACCTCCACAGGGCTCGCGCTGCCCCCACTGACGGAGTCTGGGAGAGTGGTGAGCGCGATGGTGTCGTTAGCATGATGGCATGGCAGGGGCGGGGAGCGTGACGGTGTGGTGATGGCGACGGTGTGGCGAGAGTGATAGTGACGAGGTTTGTCCTCGCGTGTGTGCGTACGCACAGTGGGTGGAGGCGCGTGAGAAGTTTCAGATGGCGGCGGAGCTGATTGACGCGGAGCAGCGCATGAAGAAGTCCATGTGGGGACAGTTCTGGTCGTCACACCAGCGCTTCTTCAAGTACCTGTGCATCGCGTCCAAGGTGCGCCGCCTCGTGCAGCTCGCCAGGGAGGAGGTCAAGAACGGCAAGGTGAGAACGTTTTTCGTGTCGTCACTCTGCTCGTTTTCCTGGGCAAGCCTCTCCAAGTCTCGGGTTCTCTGTTCTGGGAGAGGGTCCTGCCAGGTTTTCGGAGGAGGGGCCGATGACCGCTGTTCCGTGTAGATTTCGATTGAGATATTTGTGGTGTAACTTTTAAGATTTGGCGAATTTGATCAAGGACACCAGCACGCAGTGGCCTACTCTTCTTTGAATGATGTCTCGGTTATTTTTTATGGTCAATGAATTTGCAGTATTAATGGGAGCAGCGGCCAGTGGTTTCAAACCGCGAATGTCTGCAATGAGCGGCGAACGCGCTACCGCTGGGCCGCGTCGCAATGCCGGCACGCACGCGTATCCGTGCACACGCACAATGATACGCACGCGTTCACGTGATGCTCGCGACGATGCACACGTGTTCACGTGACACGCACAATGATGCGTTCACATGACACGGTCGGCGTGTCTCTCTGCGCTCTCGTGCCGCCCGCTGACATGTCGTGGTTGTGCCCTCGTGCAGTGCGTGGTGATCGGGCTGCAGTCGACAGGAGAGGCGCGCACGCTGGAGGCGCTGGAGGAGGGCGGTGGGGAGCTCAACGACTTTGTCTCCACCGCTAAGTATGCGCACCGACCCGACCGGATAGTGGGGATGATGGATTTGTCTCAAGGACGACAAAGCCCAAGTAACAGAGCTCTTATCCCGTAGCTGCCTGCCTGGGCTGTGCGACATGCAGGGCCCAAAACGTTAAGTGGCCAGGAACAAACAGCACTATCAAGTTACAATGGGTGGGTAAGCGAGTTGGGTGACCAAATGAATGTGTAGGTGAGTGAGTAGGAGAGTGGGAGTATGGGCGAGAGGGTGAGTAGATGTGGCCAGACACCACAACACCGCAAGGGGCCAAGTGACAATGTGTGTGTGGAACGCTCAGCCCACCGCTTGACTGTGCCGTGCGTGTCCTCTCCCCTGCCCTGCTGTGATGGTTATGCTGCTCCCCCACTCCTTCCCCACTCCCGCTCTCCCTCTCCCCCCGCCCCCTCCCAGGGGAGTGTTCCAGTGTCTAATTGAGAAGCACTTCCCCGCCCCCGACCGGAAGAAGTTGTCGAGTCTCCTGGGCTTCGAGTTGGGCAGCCTGAGCCGGGGTGGCGCCCAGCCTGCACGGAGTAACGCTGCCACCACAACCCCTGCCCAGAAGCGCAAAGGTGCCCTCGCCGCACCACCATCGGCAATACTGCCCCACCGCCGCCACCTTCGCCATTACCCTCGCTATCACCCGTGTCCTAATCCCCCGTGTTGATCCCCCCCATGTGCCTCGCAGCCAAGAGCCAGGATGCACGGGGGCAGGTGAAGCGCGCACGCGCGGGGAGGAGCGAGAGCGAGAGCTCCAGCAGCGAGGAGGAGGACGAGGAGGACGAGGGCGGCGGCAGGGACAGCGCCTCCTCTTTCGAGTCGGTCAGCTCTGGAGATGACGACTTCAACCCCTTCCGCGATGAGTCCGACGATGAGGGTGGTGAGGGGACTCGCCGCACTCGCCGCTCACCCCACACTCGCCACTTACCCCACACTCGCCACTTACCCCACACTAGCCATACATCCACATCACACGCCACTCGCCGCATCAGCTGTGAAATATTGGAACAAACTCATGTCAATAATTACAATGCCCGGCTGCAGTTTTTCTTCTAGCCGAGGGGACACCCTGATGGCAGCTGTCCGTGTGCAGAACCAGGTGACGTAGCGTCGGCATTCTTTTGCCAGTAGGGGGTGATATTGCTCTTGGCTATTCCCTCACACTTAGCAGATTGTGCCAGTTCATCCGAAATATCCGTCCGGGAGTAGCCGAGCGGTTAGGTCGTTACGGGCGGACATGCACGCAAGTGGTGGGGGAGGAGTGGAGGAGCGGGTGAGGAGCTCCCGTGCCATTCCCTAGACCCGTGGCTGGTGAGGAAGGAGCGCAGGAAGAAGTCCGTGGAAAAGGAGGAGGAGAGGAAAAGGAAGAGTAAGAAGAGCAAGGGGAGCAAGCGGAATGCGGACATCGATCCTGACTCCATCCAGAGCGCGCTGCTTGCCTCCGGCCTGGGCCTCCGAAAGAGCAGCTTCTCAAGTGCAGGTGCAGTGCGGGGGCCCCTCACTCGCATCACCCATTTGGGTGGTCGGATGGCGCAGTGGTAACACTTGTCCCTCGCAGCCAGCGGGACCTGAGTTCGATTCTGGCTCATGGCTAAGATCTCTGTGGTGATTATCTAAACCTAACAAAGAAGGCCGGGTGCAACGTTGGCAACACCGCCCCCTGTGCCGTGCCAGCCTCGATAGAGGCTCGCCGAGAACACTCGCCCGTTCTGTAAGGGGCCATCCATTTAGTACGTACGCAAAAATCTGTCAACTTGATCCCTCCCCCCCTCCCTGTACCCACGCGTACTTTTTACACCCCCCCCCCACTTGCGTACGTATGCTTGACCCCCCCCCCCTACATCCTATAGAACGGCCGATATTTAATCCATGCAGAAACGATCAAGGATTAATAATATGAACGTGTTTAAGCAAACATAGTCCACCTTCGGCTGCATTAAATAATCAAGTTGCGTACCTTGTTGTACTGAGCTGCGTGATGGCTGCTGCAGTCAGGGGTGCGGTGGCACACGAGTGACACGTCTCCCACAGTCCCACTTCTCCCGGCAGGACTTGTTGTCTGACAGCTGAAGAAACTGAACTGTGGCTCATTTGAAGGCCAATGCAGACATTATCGAGGCTTCACCCCCCCCCCCCCCCGTTTCCTATGCGTACGTACATTGTCAGTAGACGCCCCATACGTAAGCGTACGCATTTGGGTTGACCCTCCCCCCATACGTACTAAATGGATGGCCCCTAAGGGGAACCTTTGTCTTTGCCCTTGTTTTCACCTGCGCGTGCGTAGGTGTGGGGGGGCTGTTGTCAGGCTCGGTGGGCACCTCGGGGCCCCCCCCCCTGGCGGGGACCCCCCCCGCGGGCGACGCGGTGGAGCGAGCCCAGGCCATGAAGCGCGAACTCCTCGACCACCTGGAGCAGCTGGCGGACGCACTGCCCCCCAACACGCTGGACGAGCTCATCGACGAGCTGGGGGGCACCGACAACGTGGCTGAGGTGCCCCCTTCCCCTCCTCCTCTCCTGTGCATGAATCCCTTAGGCGCTGGCTGCCATTGCTCAGGAGGCTGTGCGCCTGCTTGAACACGCGTGCGTGGTGTGAGCTTTTTGCACGTGACAGCCTCAAAGTGCACCTTGGCCAGGCACATGTGCTGTGGTGACATTACCGCCACCTAGTGGCGAACAGCAGTTGTTGCTGTGTGTATACATTGTGTGCTTGTGCGTGCTTGGGTGTGCGCGTGTGCGCGTGTGCGCGTGTGCGTTTGTGTGTGTGTGCGCGTGTGCGCGCGTGCGTGTGTGTGCGTGCGTGCGTGTGTGTGTGCGTGCGTGTGTGCAGATGACTGGGCGCAAGGGCCGCGTGGTCAGCAATGACGACGGGAGCATCGCGTACGAATCGCGCTCCGAGCTGGACGTGCCCGTGGAGATCCTCAACGTCACCGAGAAGAAGCGCTTCATGGACGGAGACAAGGTGCGGGCTTCCCATGGGACCCCTTCTCACTCCCCCAGGGCCTCTCATCCTCTGGGATTTTCTTAACCTCTTGGTCTCTCCCTCCATCCCCCAAAGTTCTCCTGTCCATCACCCTGATCTAAACCTAACCCAGTTCCCTCCCCCCAACCCCCTAGAGCTGCAGTGAAGCGTTATGGCGAGAGGGAGTGGATTCTAGAGAAACATGCTCAAATGTCCACATGATAAGTCACTTTTTGCTCTTATCATTTGTGGCCAGGGCATTTCTGAAAAAGAGCCATATAGCTCCGTGTGCCTTACCTGGTAAAATAAAAATAGTTTTAAATATTTGATAGATTCTGGAGATGTGCCCTCGGAATGTGGTTGCGAAGCGGTGCCTGCGCAGTGAGGCTTGGCAGAGTGTGTTGCCGATGTGACGGTATGCCGTGCGGTGTCGCTGCAGAACATCGCGATCATCTCGGAAGCGGCGAGCTCTGGAATATCGCTCCAGGCTGACCGCCGTGCCAAGAACCAGCGGCGGCGCGTGCACATGACGCTCGAGCTGCCCTGGAGCGCAGACAGAGCCATTCAGCAATTCGGTATGGGCGGAGCAGGGACACCCATCGGGGGCACGAGTCGACGAGGAGGAGGGCACAAGCCAGGGGGCACACCCACGGGGACCGTGCTAAGAGCATTAGTCAGACGGTGTTCGTGAGAGCGTGTTGGTGCCGGCGAGAGCGTGTTGGTGCCCGGGTGAAAGTTTGAGTGTGCACGGGTGTGGCTGTTCCCAGGCCGGACTCACCGCTCTAACCAGGTGAATGCCCCCGAGTATCTCTTCCTCATCTCCGAGCTCGCCGGGGAGCAGCGCTTCGCTTCCATCGTCGCCAAGCGTCTCGAGAGCCTGGTGGGTGGCGGCGGCGGCGGCGGCGGTGGTGGTGGTGGCGGAAGGAGGTGTCGCGTGGGGGCGGGCGGAGGTGCCACAGAAGGCGACCGAGTTTACAATTCAACCCAGGCACTTCTTACTGTGGGGTGCATGTGTTACCACTGCATCACCACAATGCTGGCTCCTGTTTGAATCACCCCTGCAAACGGAAGCTTTGCATTCAGAATCGCAAAGCCCCTGAAACATCGGTTGTGGCAAAGTATCGGGGGCAACGGAGGGCCCTGTGGTTTATTTCACGAATCAGCGCCTATCGAGTGAGATATGGAACACGTTGGGTTTGATACAAAGATTGTGCGAGCATCAATTTTGATGAACTTGGGCAGCATGGCAGAGCATTGGTAACACCTGCAGCAAGAAACGAGTGGGTTTGATTCCCAACTCCGTGCCTGACTCTGGAGTTTGTATTCTACATGGGTCTCCTCCAGGTTCTCCGGTTTCCTGCCATAGCTAAAAACACAAATAGGACTGATGAGCCAAAGGCGGTGGGGCATGGTGCTGGTTACCCAACCCTTCGTGTGCCGTGCCGGCCTTTGCAGGTGCTACTTGCCAACGGCACTTTCCCCAACAGTTTGTGAAAGGTTACGTGCGGAATCTTGGCCTCTGTGTGTGCGTGCGTGCTAGGGCGCCCTGACGCACGGCGATCGCAGAGCCACGGAATCGAGAGATCTGAGCCGCTACAACTTTGACAACAAGGTGAGCAAAGCTCACCCCTGCGGCGCACAACGTGGGAGAGGGGGGTGGTTGAGGGTCGGGGCAATTCCCTCGTCTTGCCAGCGATGCCAAGTTGAAGGTGAAGCGCATCTAGCGCTGGTGACTGCTGCACGCGGCTGACTGGAGTCCAGCTCTAGAGGCGAGGGTTGGTGGGTCACTGCACAAATGTAGTGAACCTCCCTTCATCACGTGGGCTTTGAGATGCCATATCCTGGCTCGGCAGAAGGCAGTACAGCAAGTGGAGTAATATCCATCTCTTTCCATCTATACGGGGATAGCGTTGCTCCCCTCCTGCATGTGGGTTTTCTCCGTGCACGTGGGTTTACATAGAGGACTGCAGAGCTTGGGCAATTGTTGGTAGCACTTGCACTCTGACTGGCTGCTGCCTTCCCACTTGTCTGTGGTTCCTCGCGCCTCTGTTGTCTCTTCGAGAGCGAGTAAACCCTGTGCGGCGGCGCGTTGAGAGTCGTGATTAGAGATCCGAAGAAAGCATTCCGAAGCAACAACTGTGCCATGTCAATGTCTCGTAGCCTCTGCAGTGATATCCTGCGGTCTGCAGCCAAACCAGGGCAGAGGTCAAGAAACTCCTAAATCGACACGTTTACCCTATCGCCAATCTGACGCCGATCAGGATTGGAACCCTGCACAATTGCGTCGTTTTTAAGTTAAGTTTTAAAACATCTTGAGTTGCATTTGGCGTATTTCTGAGCAATTTTGGCAGGCCACCCTGGTGAACACTGCGGTGCTTAGCAACCATAAAATTCTGCGTGCCGTCTGCTTTGCTCATAGTGGACGTTAAAGACCCCACGGTGTAATTTCAAGAAGAGTAGGCCATTTTGTGCCAGCGTTACAGTCCAAACATGCCAAATTAAAAAAATGACACATTTGACTCAATTGGGATTACAATCATCACCCCTTCCTGTGAAAATATAGCAGGACCCTCCTGAAAGAGTCTTGAGACTCAGGCATTCGTGGGTGAACAAGCGTAGCAGCAGCAGCAACAACTGTTGTGCTTTGTGTCTCTCCTGTGCGCTGGCCCGGTGCGTGCCTGCAGTATGGCCGGCAAGCCCTGGAGATGGTCATGAAGTCCATCGTTGGCCTCGACGCACCTCTGGTGCCGCCCCCAAGCGATTACTGCGGTGACTTTTTCAGAGGTGACCCCTCCCCCACCATCCCCCTTTCCGCGGTGCCCTACACACGCGCTCCCCCCATTCTCTGTGGCCACACGACATCGACCTACGCAAGTGTGTCCGTCCGTGCGTGACTTCATCTTTGTTTCCTCCCCTAGACATCCTGAAGGGCTTGGTGGGGGTCGGCATGGTGAACATCGATGAGAGAATGGGTCTCCCCACTTTGGACAAAGGTGTGTGAACTGAGTTAATTGTGAATTTGTGCTATTATTGTTTCACTTGTTTGAACTTGAACTTAACTTTTTTTACTTCTTTCCCACCGTACGTAGTTATTCCGAGGTGGTTACCTAAGAACGCCTCGCTGAGTCTCGAGGATCTTTTTCAGGAGGGTCCTGCCAGGTTTTAGCAGTGGGGGGGGGGGGGGGGGGGGGGCGATGTTGCTGCTGTGTGTCATCCCAATTGAGTCATTTTGGGGAGTTTTTCATCATTCGGATGTTTTAGCCAATAGCAGTTGCATGGTTTGGCATTCTTTGTAGCTGATAACACAATGCTGACTACTTTGTGCTGTCGTCAAACGCCACTTGTGATGAGATGAGTTTTCCCGAGTGGAAGTGGTTCAGTAAAAACGGCTGCGCTGGGTGGGACGCTGGGTGGGACGCTGGGTGGGACGCAGGTGGGACGCTGGGTGGGACGCAGGTGGGACGCTGGGTGGGACGTTGGGTGGGACGCTGGGTGGGACGCAGGTGGGACGCTGGGTGGGACGCTGGGTGGGACGCTGGGTGGGACGCTGGGTGGGACGCTGGGTGGGACGTGAACAAGATGGGTAAGGGCCGATCGCCAAGACGGGCATCGGAGTGGTCTCCACAAATCCGATCGCCCAAAGGGAAGAGGAGACTTGAGAGGAGGAGGAGGCACAGAGAGACTGCCGGCAGGGCAGATGTTAAGAGGTTGAATGTTGACTGCAGCAGCTACTGTGGGAACTGGCAGAGGTTGAGAGAGTTGGTGGTCGTGAGGATGTGGTGTGGGGGCATCGGCGGCGTTGACCACGACGTCGCGGCGTTGTGATCGAGCGGTGTCTGTCGTGCCCTGCCCGCACGGTGCTCGTTTGCCAGATTACAACAACATTGGGAAGTTCCTGAACCGCATTCTGGGAATGGAAGTGGCGCAGCAGAATTCGCTCTTCCAGTATTTCTCCGACACTCTGCAAGCGGTCATTGTCAACGCGAAGCGTGCGGGGAGATACGACATGGGCATACTTGGTACGTGCGTGTATCTATTGAGTTATCTTCATTTTGTGTAACCAGGTGACAACTTGAGACTAGGATGAGTCATTTGCAAGAGTAACCTACAGCAATGAAGTAAATTTCAATCAGAACACAACAAAATGGCACAAACATACATCATTATGAAATTAAATGCATTTTATGTCATGAAAGTCGACTCAAATTACCCGTAAAAAACATTTATAGTCAACTTGTGCATTATTTGGGGCTATTATTGCGGTCGTATGTAAGCAGACGAGCATGCATATGTGTCAAATACATTTGTGTGTGCTGCGCTAGGAACCCGGCCACCCAAGTTCCATTCCCACTCATGACAAATATCGGTGAAGAATTTCTGAAAAATTCCAGGGGCCTCCCGGAAGTCGACTCAGCCTTGAGTACCTGGTGCAATGTGTAAACATCAGCACTTGGGAGACAAATCCAGCTGGGCATGGTGTTGGCCACCCACCCCCTTCGTGTGCCGTGCCGGCCTTCCTAGATGCTTGCTGCAGCACTTGCTCCAACAGACTGTTGAAGCTATCGGGGGGATCTTTAGCTTTGTGCACACTCTACAACCCCTCCGGTGTCATCGTGACCACTTAAAACTTGACACGACGTGTCTGTGGCACTGGGATAGTGAAGCTGGCCTGGGCGACGCTCTCAACCACGTCCTTCTAAATAGGCGCCGACTGACATTGCACGTGCGTGTGTGCATAGACCTGGGCTCGGGGGAGGAACGCGTGAAGAAGCTGGAAGTGAAGAGGTTTAACACGCGCGGCCACTCGGGTGCGGGCCACGTGGAGATGTACACGGTGAGCGATGCTCGGGCCTCGACCTGCAGAGCAACGGTGTCACGAGCGTCGCGATAGTCGTAATGGTGAGGCGGTGTGTTTGGTGTGTAACGGTGATGCGGTGTCTGCCGGGTATGTTGGTGCTACTAGGTGTTGGTGGAGCGGGGAATGTCATGGGAGGAGGCCACCGAGGTGTGGGCCGACCAATCCGGGCCAGACGACGGCTTCTACCTGTCTCTGCAGGTGTGCACTCGCACACACTCACCACACACGTGGGCATCACAGCCTCCCAGAGTTCCAGACTTGCCTCTACTGCCAATTCAGTGAGTCAACGTCCAAAGTGATTTCCCATTCAAACTAGCATTGAGGCATTATGCCTTATCTCATCTTTGCAGCCCAGAGCCAGCGGTGGTGATTCCACATTCCTATGGCGGGGGCTATAAACAAGAGTCGAGCACCGCATATGCGAATATAAATCGCTGGGATTCTTGACGTTAGATTTGCCTCCCAGACCAGCGTGGCTGTTATCCCTTAAAGCGCGTCAGAGCCTGAGACCGCCTTTTGTACATGCATTGGGCGTGCGTCAGGTGCGTAACGGCAAGCGCACGGCTGTACTGGCGCGGGAGGTGAGCACCAGGAAGCGACTCTTTCTCATCTACCGGCCCAACACCGGCAAACAGCTGCGGCACGAAATGTACGCCGACCTCAAGAAGAAGTACAAGAAGGTAAGTGGGGGGGGGACCTGCAAGACGTGCCTAATGTCGGCTATGCTTTGCATAACGTCTGTGCTCGTTATCTGTGCTGTGTGCTGGCGTGTGGAACGGTGACGCGGCGCTTTGTGCAGCGTTTCTGCACACTGGGGCGGGGGGTGCGGAAGCCTACAGGTTGCGCAGGCTGTGGCGTGGATACCGTGCAGGAGAAATTTTGAATATGGCCGTGGAATGTTGGTGTCACGTTGGTGGTGGGTGCGGGGGGGGAGGGACCAGTGGTCTTGACTGGGGGGCCATTTTGTTAACAAAATTGAGAACCACTGGGTGGGCGCATTGTGCTGTGAACCCGGGGATCTGAGTTCGATTACCCACTGACGGCTGACATCAGTGGCGCGTGATATCTGAACCAGTCTTGAATAAGACAATTCCCTTTATTTGATCTGCAGGGTGGTGCATTGGTAACACTCGTGCCGCACAGCAATGCATGTTTGGGTTTGATTCCAGTCTGTTCTGCGTGGATTATCTCCGCGTTCTCTGGTGTCCTCCGATAGTAAAAAAAAAACAATGTAACTGGCATTGGCCAAAACATCCTATTGCTGAAAAATTACCTGCAAATTCCCTATTTGGGATTATACACAGCAGCAACATCGATCTCTTTTCTGCAAAATTGGCAGGACCCTGCTCAAAAAGAGCCTTGACTTAAATAATCACGCAGTGCTCTTCACCGTCTGATTAAACGTTGGGACCTCTGTGTTGTGACCTCAGGTGTCGTCGGACGATGCGATGCCTCACTGGGAGGAACAGTTCAACACCTCAAAGGACACCTGCACTCATGCTTACTGGTGACCACAGCACCACACTCTCTGCTTTGCAGCTCGCACAGAAACCATCGCCTCCTACTCACAGATTAATTAATGCGCATTTGTGCCACACAGATCGCTGCCATTATGGGGTCCCCTAGACCAGCGCTTCCCAACCTTTTTGGCACCAGGGACCGGTGGGGGGGGGGGTTCTTCATTGGGTCTTTCCACCTTTTCAAAGAAGCTCTCCAGCGACGTTTGTTTTGTACTCATTGTGGCTACTCGGGGTTAGCAGCTTGTGGGCTCACCAAAACTGTGACTGAGACGAGTGCGCAGTGTGGGAAAGAGGCGCGGGTGGAAGTGGTCAATAATTAAACAATGGGGGCGGGCCACGCGCGGACTCACCGCTCTCACCTCCTGCTGTGCGGCCCGGTTCTTAACAGGCCACGGACCCACGGACCGGTACCGGTCCGCGGCCCGGGGGTTGGGGACCCCTGCCCTCGACTAAAAAATAAACAATTATGCACTGCAAGAACCACGCGTGCAAGGGCAGCGACACTCGATATTGAACAATTGTGCAAGCTCTTTGGTCCTAAATTAGGGTGTTTGGCGAACTCAATTAATGAATGAGCATTACGTGGCTTAACCCACAAATCGATTATGAACTGTGACGCGTCGGGTTGTGCCGTAGGCGGGGAAACTGCAAGAAGGCGGCGCTGGGCATGGTGTGCGAGGTGGGCCTGCGCTGCCGAACCTACCACGTGCTCTGCGGCTCCGTGCTGAGCGTGTGGAGCCGAGTGGAGGGGGTCATGACCTCTGTGAGTGGCTCCCACTTGAAGATGCAGATTGTGCGTCTGCGGACCGAGGACGGCCAGAGGATCGTGGGTAAGTCAGCTGGCCACGTCCCCACTCGCTCGCCACTTTACCTGCTCAAACACCTGGTCTTTTATTGGTGGATAATTATTGTTACTCCTATTTGCATACCCAGGAGAGCCTCACCGAGTCTTAAGACTTTTTCAGGAGGGTCCTGCCGGTGCTTTTTTTGCGACGGTTCCCAATTAAGATGGGCCGTGACGCTGGCACACAATGGCCTCGTTTTAAATGATGTCACACGATCTTTAACGTCCACTGGAAGTGAAGCAGATGCTGCGTCGTATATTACGGTTAACACACACCGCAATATTAACCAGGACAACCTACCGGATTAGAACCCCGAACATCTGCAACAGGCGATGGCCGCGCTTTGGGTGGGCCATGTCACCGCCCCGGACGCGTTTGTCAATGTTCAACAACTCAATGTTTCCGCGTGTGTTTTTCACAGGGCTGATTATCCCGCAAAGCTGCGTACCGCTTCTCGCTTGCGTGCTGGCATCTGTGGAGCAGCAGCAGCAGCAGCAAGCTGCACCTGGCTCGCTGCCATCGCACGCGTTGACGCCCGCGCACACTTAGAGCCCGCCTTGCGTAGAAATCGACGTCCCCGTAGTGCCGGATGGCAGAGATCGTAAGGCTTATGCCCTCGTTTAAATTAAACTCCGGCGTTAACAGTCGCCCTGTGGTAAGTACTATGGCTGTTTTGGAATGTGTATAGTTATTGGCCGAGTGAGTGGAACTGCCAGGCCGGGGAATCATCTGAGGAGAGCTCTCGACCGCAGCTCCCAGTCGCCATGGCTGGGTTGGTCAATCCAGGTCGTTGCCCGTTTTAGTTTAAGTTAATTCCACCCCTTCCACCATCCCCCCAGCGCCTCCACTGTGCTCTCACTCTGGAGCTGCCCGAGGTTTTCTGTGTAAATTTTCGACTCATGCTGCCCCCTTCCCAGCAACACCGTCTGTAAGATAATCCGTGGAATAAAAGATGCTGCCCGTTTTGCTCCCATGGTGTGCGTCTGTATGTTCTCAGATAAAGGTGCAGCCGTGCACCTTGTCCTCGACCAGACCGAGCTCTAGTGAGCCCCGCGTGCAAGGCCGGCGCTGGGGGGGGGGGTGCTGGGTTGGGCCCTGCACCACAAAACTTTCCTGTGCCCCCCCCTGCCCGAGTTCACCCTCCTTAGTCGTGAATCACTGTCATGGTGGTGCTCCACACAGCGGCTCTCGCAGAAGCCGGTACCCGACCTGCCCTTCTAGAGGGTGTTTTTGGCCTACTTTTCCATGCTGGCCAAATGTCAAGGAAGGTTATTTAATGCCTTGCTTCACATCCGCAGTGTTTAGTCTGCAGACTAGAGACACTTACTAGGCTTTAGAGTGACATCGCTTGGCTCCGTGCCTCACTTATGTCTGTGAAATATTGTGCATGTTACAATTTGTATTATTAACCGGGCGAGCCCTCTCGAGAGGAGCCAAGGTCTCTCTGGTGTAGGCCTCGGCAAGGTAATTTACCCTTTTTACTGGGTAAAAGGGTAAAGGTGTCGACATGCCAAGGGGTAAGGTAAAGGGTAAGGGTAAAGGTAGCTCGGAAGAGTTACCCGGTAGGGTAAAGGTAGCGCGAAGTATTACCCGGTAAATACGATACCTTGTTTACCGCTAAAAGCTCTGTGGCGCAGTCTGTGGCCTCCATTTAATAAGTAATATTTTAAAAAAACTTTTTTAAAAACACGCTTTTATTAAATGTACTAGTACTGGCAGAACTCCAGGAAGTGGTCCCGAAGCTTGCCATAACGTAAGGGAGCATGGCCAATTACAGCCGTCAGTTGACCGTGGACAATTTGACCCAAGCCGAAGCATAACATAAAAAAGAATGTTAAAAAATTTTTATGATAGAATATAGTGTTGTCATCAGTATGACATAAGTATACCAAGTTTGCAGTCGATACCACATTGGGAAGTGGGTTACAATTGAGTTACAAGATTTGAGGATACAACTATATGCCCTCAGTCGGCCATATTTGCGGAATACACCACGCTGCCGTTGACCCTGGCCATTGACCGAGCAACCCAACGTCCCTACCAGCTCCCTCCGCAGGAATGTGTTAAACCTTGTTCACGTGCAGTAGTTCCGCAGTAATTACCATGTAATCGGGTAATGTGTATGGGGTAAGGGTAAAAGGTAGGCTCGTTGTTTTCACCTTGCCCTGCCGAGGCCTACGCTGGTGTAAGGGGGCCTCCAACAGGCACTGTTAAATGCGCGAGGGTTTAAACGCTCCATGTTTCCATGCCGCCTCTTCCCAAATGGCCCAGAGAAACTCTATACCAGGCTTGTTTCGTTTCATCGTCACTGATCATCTAACAACTACAGATCACAACACAGCCAACTCTTCTTTATTTAACCCCCCCCCCCCACTTCACCCCGTCTGCCGCGGTGTCCAAATGGGTTCCTGGCAGTGTTTGATCGGCAGGCCGCGTGTGGTGGGGTAGAGTGGGAGACCTGTTCCAATACGTGTCCTGGCCAACGTGGAAGAGGAAACCAAAACCACCTCAAAGAGCGCTCCCTGGAGCTCGCTGCCTCTCCCCGTGCGAGGTTTAAATCCCACAGGGTGGGGCCACGTGGGGGGTGGGGCCACGTGGGGGGTGGGGCCACGTGGGGGGTGGGGCCACGTGGGGGGTGGGGCCACGTGGGGGGTGGGGCCACGTGGGGGGTGGGGCCACGTGGGGGGTGGGGCCACGTGGGGGGTGGGGCCACGTGGGGGGTGGGGCCACGTGGGGGGTGGGGCCACGTGGGGGGTGGGGCCACCCGGAAGCGGAAGATAAACCCTGAACGCGTGCCTCGGAGTTTCACTTCTGTTATTTTAAGTAAATGTCAGTCCCTCTCCTCCTCACTGCCCCTCGCGTCGTCCTCCGCTCCCTCTCCGCTCCTCCTCGTGCCCAGCTTCGTTTCCTCTCCCGCGGACCCCGCGCCGGCTTCCGGGGTCACGCCGCCATTTCTACCGGCGACAAAGCCGAGACCTTCCGGCGGCTTTGCGGGGCCAGCGACACCCACAGCCGTAGCAGCATCATCAACATCAACAACAGCCGTAGCAGCATCATCAACCACAGCCGTAGCAGCATCATCAACCACAGCCGTAGCAGCATCATCAACATCAACCACAGCCGTAGCAGCATCATCAACCACAGCCGTAGCAGCATCATCAACATCAACCACAGCCGTAGCAGCATCATCAACCACAGCCGTAGCAGCATCATCAACATCAACCACAGCCGTGGCATCAACAACAATAACAGCAGCAGCATCAGCAGCATCATCAACAACAGCCTAGCATCAACAACAGCAGCATCAGCATCATCAACAGCAGCAGCATCATCATCATCATCAACAACAACAGCAGCAGCAGCAGCAATATAACCCAGCTCATCCACCGATTCGCGCTTCATTACCATTGTCTCGCTATCCCATCCACATATCATTCTCTCCCATTATTCATCATCTGACGCCTTCATCATCGTCCGCCTCGCCCCGGCTCTGCGCTGCGATGTCGTTCAAGCCCAACTCCTCGTCCCCCGCGCCTCTCCCGGTGAACAGTCAAGGTGAGAGTGGGAGAGTTGGTGAGTATCATGGTGGTGGTGAGTGTGGTGGTGGTGGTGAGTGTGGTGGTGGTGGTGAGTATCATGGTGGTGGTGAGTGTGGTGGTGGTGGTGAGTGTGATGGTGGTGGTGAGTGTGGTGGTGGTGGTTGGTGAGTGTGATGGTGGTGGTTGGTGAGTGTGATGGTGGTTGGTGAGTGTGATGGTGGTGGTTGGTGAGTGTGGTGGTGGTGGTGGTTGGTGAGTGTGATGGTGGTTGGTGAGTGTGGTGGTGGTGGTTGGTGAGTGTGGTGGTGGTGGTTGGTGAGTGTGATGGTGGTGGTTGGAGAGTGTGGTGGTGGTGGTTGGTGTGTGTGATGGTGGTTGGTGAGTGTGATGGTGGTGGTTGGTGAGTGTGATGGTGGTGGTTGGAGAGTGTGATGGTGGTGGTTGGAGAGTGTGGTGGTGGTGGTTGGTGAGTGTGATGGTGGTGGTTGGTGATGGTGGTGGTTAGTGAGTGTGATTGGTGAGTGTGGTGGTGGTGGTGGTTGGTGAGTGTGGTGGTGGTGGTAGTTGGTGAGTGTGATGGTGGTGGTTGGTGAGTGTGATGGTGGTGGTTGGTGAGTGTGATGGTGGTGGTTGGTGAGTGTGATGGTGGTGGTTGGTGAGTGTGATGGTGGTGGTTGGTGAGTGTGGTGGTGGTGGTGGTGAGTGTGGTGGTGGTTGGTGAGTGTGGTGGTGGTTGGTGAGTGTGGTTGTGTTAGTTGTTGAGTGTGGTGGTGGTGGTTGGTGAGTGTGGTGGTGGTGGTTGGTGAGTGTGGTGGTGGTGGTTGGTGAGTGTGGTGGTGGTGGTTGGTGAGTGTGGTGGTGGTGGTTGGTGAGTGTGGTGGTGGTGGTTGGTGAGTGTGGTGGTGTTGGTGAGTGTGTGGTGGTTGGTGAGTGTGGTGGTGGTTGGTGAGTGTGGTGGTGGTGGTTGGTGAGTGTGGTGGTGGTGGTGGTTGGTGTGATGGTGGGTGGTGAGTGTGGTGGTGGTGGTTGGTGAGTGTGATGGTGGTGGTTGGTGAGTGTGATGGTGGTGGTTGGTGAGTGTGATGGTGGTGGTTGGTGAGTGTGATGGTGGTGGTTGATGAGTGTGATGGTGGTTGGTGAGTGTGATGGTGGTGGTTGGTGAGTGTGATGGTGGTGGTTGGTGAGTGTGGTGGTGGTGGTTGGTGAGTGTGGTGGTGGTGGTTGGTGAGTGTGGTGGTGGTGGTTGGTGAGTGTGGTGGTGGTGGTTGGTGAGTGTGGTGGTGGTGGTTGATGAGTGTGATGGTGGTGGTTGGTGAGTGTGATGGTGGTGGTGGTGAGTGTGATGGTGGTGGTGGTGAGTGTGGTGGTGGTGGTGGTGAGTGTGATGGTGGTGGTGAGTGTGGTGGTCGTGGTTGGTGTGGTGGTGGTGGTTGGTGAGTGTGATGGTGGTGGTTGGTGAGTGTGATGGTGGTGGTTGGTGAGTGTGATGGTGGTGGTTGGTGAGTGTGGTGGTGGTGGTTGGTGAGTGTGGTGGTGGTGGTTGGTGAGTGTGGTGGTGGTGGTTGGTGAGTGTGGTGGTGGTGGTTGGTGAGTGTGGTGGTGGTGATTGGTGAGTGTGGGACGCCTGGTGGATGTTGAGTGGCGGGATGTGAACTCCCTCGCCTGTTATGCAGGACGCGTGAGTGAGATCCTGAACCTGACGCCTGTTGTGTATTTGGGGTGTGCGTGTTCTTCCCGTGGTCCGCGTGGACTTTTCTCCGGGTCCTCCGGTTTTTCCCTCCACATTTAGAGACGTGGTTGGTGAGTGCGGTTGGTCCTGGTTCTCGTGGTCTCCCTGCAGGGGGGGGGGGCGGTGTCCCGTCCCCAGGCCCCGCGGCGCAGCCGCTCCCTCGCCCCCTCTTCAGCGACTACGGCCCCCCCTCTCTGGGATACCTCTCCGTGGTGAGTCCCTGGTGGCTGCTCCCCGGGCACCCGACGCGGACCCTAACGGGTCATTCCTCATCACAATTCGGAGTTTGACCTCTGTTATTACCTCTGGCCGAATGCGTCACAAGGTTGCCAAACCGATTCATAGTCGCGGGTCACGAATGGATCTGCTCTCCGGCAAGTCAATGTGAGCGTGTTTTTTCACAAGACACCGAATTTTATATTGCCCATTTCACAGCTATTTAGATCGGTCGGTAACACGCAAGTTCGGCATTCTCATGCCCTTCAAATAAATACAATGACTGCGCTTTTAGAGCAGTCTATACGATAAGAGAAACAAGTTTTTGCTGGATAACTTCCGCCCTGGATTCCTGTCTGCCTGCCAGGTGTGCGTACGTCATAGTGACGTCACACCCCCCCCCCTCCGTGTCTGGATCCCACGCACATGCGAGGGATGTGCTCTCGTGGACGTCAGTGGCTGGTTGGCAAGGAGGGAGATGGTCACGTCCAATAGACTTGTAGGCTGCTAATGCACGGATGGGCCCGAACACAGTAATTATTTATGGAGGTTGTATGTTTGTTAAACTTCTTTCACACTGTACGTAGCCAACCATGCTAATCGGAGGTGCAGGTTTGCAGCGGCCAGCGAGTCCAATGAGTAAATCAATCAGTTGAGAACCGATTGCAACATAAGTTTGAATCGGACGCCATCCAGACATCCACCCTGCGTCCTTCCTTGTGGAAGAGGTATGTGGACGACACTTTCGTCATCTGGGCACATGGCCTCCCAGCATTGAACCACTTCTTGGACCACATCAATTCTAGACACCCATCCATCAGATTCACCATGGAAGTGGAGAAAGACGGTAAACTACCATTCTTGGATATTCTGTTTGAGAGGAGGCCTGACGGATCCTTGGGACATTCTGTCTACAGGAAAGCCACCCACACAGATTCCTACTTGAAACCGGATTCCCACCACCACCTATCTCAAAAGAATTCTCTCATCAAAACGCTATACCACAGAGCCCATGCATTTCTGACCAACACCACCTGGCCGGTGAATTAAGACATGTACATCGGGCCCTCAGGATGAACGGATACTCTGACCGCACTATCCGCCAAGCTGTTTCTCCCACCATACAGAAACAGCCACATGAAACTCCGACCAAAACTATCACGTTGCCATACATACCAGGCGTGACCAAAAAGATCTCCAAAATTCTAAACAAACATAAGATCCAAGTCCGATTCAGTACAGTGCATAAAATCCGTGATTTTATTCCATCTGTGAAGGATGTCGTTCCTGACTTACAGTATCCTGGAGTCTACAAATTGAGTTGCATTTGTGGTGATTGCTACATTGGAGAAACGAAACGTCATGTTTCTGATCGTGTCCGCGAGCACAAGTCAGATCTGAAACACGGCAGAACTGATTCTTCGGCCGTTGCCATTCATTGCCTCAACTCGGTGGGCTCTCATGAAATTGTATTTTCCGAGACCAAGGTTCTCTGCAAACCTCCTGGCTACCATCAAAGGTTTGTACACGAAGCCATACAAATATACAAACACAGACATAATTTCAACCGTGATGACGGTTACAAACTGAGTAATCATTGGAAAGATGTGATTAACCATGCAAAAAAGATTTAACTACACTTATTTGCCAATCTTATTTGACAGACAACCATCACAGTTTTACCATGTCTAGTGGTGGTCTCCCTGTTACAGGTTGAGTCATAAACCGCACCTCTCCATAACAAAGGCTCAGCCTTTGTTATGGAGTCTATTCTTAGTCTTAAGCCTCACCTTACCATATTAATAAAAGTATGCGGCCCTTGCCCCACCACCTTCTCCAACCATTATATAAACGGAGTGGTAGCTTCTGCAATCTCTCATTTACTTGATACAGCTGTCGTGGCTGTGACGGTACCACCTGAAGACGGAAGCTTGTGTTGCCTCTGAAACGTCGTGATTTTTATTTTATTTTACTTTTTAATGTTTTTTACCTACGTGACTTTACCGAAAAAACCTAAGAATAACAAAACATGTTTGCAGGCAAATCCGATTTTTCAACACAATGGAGTCGGTTGTCTGAAAGACAAAACATGGCCACAGTTATTGAGCTGGTGGTGGTGTGCATCGGCCAAAGAGCTCCGGTCGCCACGCGGGGTTGGGGGATGTGGAATGGTTGGTGTGCTGCTCACACGCGCGTGTTGACCGCGTGTGTTGTGTTGAGGCTGGAGGGGGCCCACAGCAGCCGCCACAGAGCAAATACGCCGAGCTGCTGGCCGTCATCGAGGAGCTGGGCCGCGACATCCGCCCCACGTACGCGGGGAGCAAGAGCGCCACGGAGCGGCTCAAGCGCGGTGAGCACAGTGCGACTCGCATGGCCAGCGCCACTCACCAATCGCGCATCTTCACGAATGTAAAGTCACAGCGAGTACCTGCTGAAGTGAGGAAGGCATTTGCTCGTCTCTTGAGGCAGTGGAGGAAAACCTGACAGCACAAAACAGTTCTTTGCCACAATGCCATTTTTTATTGACCTCAGAGGGGGTTGATGATGGGTTAAGTCAGTCCCTTCCCAACCAGGTTTTGATCTCAGAACCTTCCAGTTGCGAGCCGCTCGCAATACCGCTGAGCCACTTGGGTGGATTGCGTTCGTGTATCATTTGAAAAGACGGAAGCTTGTGTTGCCTCCGAAACGTCGTGATTTTTATTTTTTTATTTTATATATTTTTTTATTTTTATTAATTTTAATGTTTTTCCTACGTGACTTTACCGAAAAAACCTAAGAATATTTGAAAAGCAATCTAGTTTGGAGCTGTGCGATGCAAGTTTGGAGAAGACACTCGTTCGTATCTGGGGACGCCAGATGGTTCCATTCGTAGCCAACTGCAAGTGTATGATTGGCCATGATCAGCAATCCGAGTGATGGATTTCACTCCACCGTGGTCACAATTAGACTTGCAAAGACTCAAAAACCCATGGACTCGCAAATAGGGGGATCTTGTTGTGTGTTTCTTTCCAGGCATCATGCACGCGCGCGCGCTTGTGCGCGAGTGTCTGGCCGAGACGGAACGATCCGCGCGTTCCTAAAACAGCGCCCATCGAGGCAAGGTTCGGCACACACTTGGGTACCGGTTTTCACCGTCTCAACGACGTCTTGCCACAAGCGCCAATCTATAAAGGTCTCGGGTGCCCTACCGTCTTAGCGGGAAGTGCACTCGCAGATGGCACGTGGTACCAGCTCGGAGCTCCTGCAGCCTTGAGAGGCAACTGCCGACCACCGTGGATGTTGTGTTGATTAGGGTTGTGTAATTTAAGCCCGGTCTGTCTCATTTTTATACAACACCTTTTGCAAAATAAAGTAATACTTTCAAACATTCCTTTTATTTCACTGTTGCATCAAGGTGTGAAGAGTCGATATTTTTCTGCATGTTCTGGATTGCTTCAATCACAAACAAGTTGCAAACATTGTGGTCATAAACAATTACGAAGCACATTACACAGACATTGTTGTGTATACACTCGTCATGGGACTGTTTTCTTCGCTCCATTTTGACACATTTGGAGATATCATGTACGATCATGAACACCTAAGAAAATCTTAAAGAAAATGAAGTACATGTGTAATACGTGTACATATTCTAACAACTGCAAATACTGATGAGTAATTGTTTTTTATGCTTTTGCTTACGATCACACTGCATTAAATGTGCATGATTTTGTCATATTTTAGAGGATACGCAGGTCTGGCCAGAAGGGGGCTTGGGGCCATAAGGTGGGCCACGAAGTTGCACTATTCTGCGTTACCCCTCCCCGTATGGGTTTTCAATTTGGGCTCCAGTTTTCTAACACATGCAATACATTGGGATCAAATCCTGATACAGGGTCCCTCCTGCAAAGGTCTTTTGACTTGGTGATATTTTCCTGGGTAAATATCCAACATGGTTATGCAATAACTCCAAAGCAAGGCAACAGCCTAAGTCCGAGGGCTCAGACCAGATATCTCCCTTGTTGGCATCACTTTAGCAGTTCCAATATCCTTATGCGGTAAAAGTGAATTACGTAAATATTCAAATGCGTTATCAAATAATGCCCTTAACCATACAAATAAATTGCTCCAACTTTTAAGTTTTATGCCTTCATCATCAGCCACGAGCAATCCACTGCTGCATGAAGGCCTCCCTCTCCACGTCGCCGCCACCTCTCGCAAGCTTGCGACGCAGTCGGGGACTGGAATTTGCCGGTCATTTCTCAAATTTGGACTGCGACGCAAGCGCACGTGGCCGATTGTTTCCAATGTCACGGGGTCGCAACACATTTTGTTTCGTGTCTCACCGAGGACAGACTACTGTGGCGGTTCCTATCCAGCACAGTTCAGGGCTACACGGCGGTGCTTCTTCAGAGATGTTGCTCTCATAGGCTGCCCCACTCTCTGCGTTGACCAGTGAACTATTCACTCTTCTTCTCACATACGGCAAATCAAGTGCAACCTTTAGAGACTGAATTGTAAGTGATTTAGCCATTCCTATGCTTTTTCTGAGATTTGGGATATTGGAGATAACATTGCCTTAAAATATACTTCTCATTCAAGTTCTTTGGACGTTGCGGCCTCATTGCCCACAGTGACATCCCGGCAGCGCAGGTGCCGTCAGGGGCTCGTGCTGGTTGGGTCGAGCGACTGGAATGCCCGCTTGCGCTCGAGCGAGCGACGGCTGATCGCCTTGGCAGCGGCGCGCTGCCGCTGGCCTTCCAGCCGCTGCAGCCGCACGGCGCTCGCGTCCCCATGGGTGTGCTCGTCCAGCTTCGCGCGCAGAATCCCGCGTGCCAGCTTGCGATTGGTCTCCAGCGAGCGTGTCTGGTGGCACTGTGGGTTGCACGCAAGCCATCGTTTCACACCACATCCAGTATTCCTCCTCTCGCCGAGGCTCGCACGTCTGCTCTTACGAGCTACCGTGCCACCTACCGCAGGCTACTGACGACAAAAAACCTGAGCAAACGTCACGAGCGACACCCATCAGAAGCCGAGCCCTTCCAATGTGGCACGGGTAACAACACAGCCGTTTCAAGAGATCAAATTTAGTTGTTAATTAAATGAGCATTACGGCAGTGCTTCTCTCCTGTTTACAGCCCTGAGCCAGTGATGGACATTCCACGTTCCTATGGCTGGGTGAGAATATTCAGGACAACCACTGTTAGCTTCCCACAAAGTCTGTTGGCTGCGTATGGTGCGAAATGAAGTTCTATATACAAATGGCAGCCATTGTATTGACCCCAGAGGAAGGGATCATGGTCTGAGTCGAGAGTGGGTATAGGGGATACCTGGACTAAGTTTTTAGGTTGGATTGACAGTGTGGCCTGCGCTTAAGTTTCGGTGGCCAGGAAGTGGACAGGAGAGCCGATAATTTCCCTGGCCAGGTGAGTGGGTTGCCTGCGTCCTCCCCAATGCTGCTCGTGGGGCTGATGGTGCGGCATGTCCAGTAGAGGTCAATGCCGGTCACACCAACTCGTGCTGCAGGCTTAGAGTTAATGCAACTGTGCACGAAACACTGCCACAGATCCCCCCGTATAGCTGTAATGGACTGTGGACATGCTGCACGCGGTTTTCATTTGAGGCTCAGGACAAGTTCATATCATCGTCGCTGGTATTGGCCGTGAACAGGAATCCAACTCGGGTTGCCGGGTACGTAGCGCGAACCGCTACACTACCGCTCCTCACACAAGCGCGTTTGTGTGTGGTGACCAATAGACACGAACATCTACCGATACACAACGAACACGCTACCATGCACCACACACACGGACACACCGGTGCCCACTACCATGCACCGATGTCACAGGCGAGAGAGCCCCTGTCAGAGTAGAGGAGGGGGGGGCCGTGCGTGCCTTGACCACGATGCCCGAGGGCAGGTGCTTGAGCACCACGCAGTTGCTCGTCTTGTTGGTGGCCTGGCCCCCGGGGCCGCTCCCGCGCACGAACTGCTCCCTCAGCTCCTCCTCGCGCAGCTCCTCCAACCTCGGCCCTGACGCCTTCCCTCGGGGGGCCCCCGGCCCTCGGGGGCCGAGGGGGGCCCACACGGGGGCCCCCCGCGAGCCCCGGGCCGCGACGGAACAGAAGCTGAAGAACGAGGAGACGGCGCGGCAGGAGGCCACAGGGCCCCACCACAGAATGCGGGGAGGCATGGGGGCCACGTGCGGTCACCGATAGCGTGGCGAGATGAGCCTGCGACAGATGCACCGCCGGGACTGGGACACCGCCGGGGAGAGAAGGGCGCTGGCGAGACGCGGCGAGACGCGGGAGGGAGACGACGCGGGGACCGCAGCCGGCCTCAGGTTGGGGAAGCCCGTTCGGGGAACCCAAGAATCCTGCCGGAAACAACCGCCGGGGCGGACGTGACGTCACACAAACATGTGTACTGCGTGGTGAGTGTACTGCGTGGTGAGTGTACTGCGTGGTGAGTGTACTGCGTGGTGAGTGTACTGCGTGGTGAGTGTACTGCGTATGGTGAGTGTACTGCGTGGTGAGTGTACTGCGTGGTGAGTGTACTGCGTGGTGAGTGTACTGCGTGGTGAGTGTACTGCGTGGTGAGTGTACTGCGTAGTGAGTGTACAGTATGGTGAGTGTACTGTGTGGTGAGTGTACAGTATGGTGAGTGTACAGTATGGTGAGTGTACTGCGTAGTGAGTGTACAGTATGGTGAGTGTACTGTGTGGTGAGTGTACTGCGTGGTGAGTGTACTGCGTAGTGAGTGTACAGTATGGTGAGTGTACTGTGTGGTGAGTGTACTGTGTGGTGAGTGTACTGTGTGGTGAGTGTACTGCGTGGTGAGTGTACTGCGTAGTGAGTGTACAGTATGGTGAGTGTACTGTGTGGTGAGTGTACAGTATGGTGAGTGTACTGTGTGGTGAGTGTACAGTGTGGTGAGTGTACTGCGTGGTGAGTGTACTGCGTAGTGAGTGTACAGTATGGTGAGTGTACTGTGTGGTGAGTGTACAGTATGGTGAGTGTACTGTGTGGTGAGTGTACTGTGTGGTGAGTGTACTGTGTAGTGAGTGTACAGTATGGTGAGTGTACTGTGTGGTGAGTGTACAGTATGGTGAGTGTACTGTGTGGTGAGTACCGTATGGTGAGTGTACTGCGTGGTGAGTGTACTGCGTGGTGAGTGTTGCGGGTGGGGGTGGGTGTGTGTGGTGGGTGTGTGTGGGTGGTGGGTGAGTGGTGGGGGGTGGGGCTGAGTGGTGGGGGGTGGGTGAGTGGGTGGTGGGGGAGTGAGTGGGGGGTGGGTGGGGGTGAGTGTTGTGGCTGGGTGTGTGTGGTGGGTGAGTGGTGGGGGGTGGGGCTGAGTGGTGGGGGGTGGGTGAGTGGGTGGTGAGGGAGTGAGTGGGGGGTGGGTGGGGGTGAGTGTTGTGGGTGGGTGTGTGTGGTGGGTGTGTGTGGTGGGTGAGTGGTGGGGGGTGGGGCTGAGTGGTGGGGGGTGGGTGAGTGGGTGGTGGGGGAGTGAGTGGGGGGTGGGTGGGGGTGAGTGTTGTGGGTGGGGTGTGTGGTGGGTGTGTGTGGTGGGTGAGTGGTGGGGGGTGGGGCTGAGTGGTGGGGGGTGGGTGAGTGGGTGGTGGGGGAGTGAGTGGGGGGTGGGTGGGGGTGAGTGTATTGGGTGGGTGTGTGGTGGGTGTGTGTGGTGGGTGAGTGGTGGGGGGTGGGGCTGAGTGGTGGGTGGGGGGTGAGTGGGTGGTGGGGGAGTGAGTGGGGGGTGGGTGGGGGGTGAGTGGGTGGGGGGGTGTTCTGCACGCTGGGTGAGTGCACACACTTGCACCACTAGAGGGAGTTTTCTATCCCCGTCGCTTTCAGTCCCCGCCTGAATGAGTCGGGGCTGGAGCCGCCGAGCGGGGCCGCCCCGACAAACAGCAGCGGGATCTGCATCAGCGGCATCATCAGCAGCAGCATCATCAGCAGCAGCAGCATCAGCGGCAGCCATCCCTGAGCCTGCGGCTTGAAATGGCGGCCGGGGCCGCTCCGCGCTCGGGCCCCGCGGGTTGGGGGCCCGGGAGGCGCGGGTCGCTCCAGGCGGTCAGGCGCGGCCCCGGGATCTCGGTACGTGGACGGCCACCATCATAACGGGGCTCGGCGGCGGCGGCGGCGGTGGTGGAGTAGCGGGTAGCGGGGGGCGCGGGCTGCAGGGGCAGCAGCCATTGGGAGACAGGAAAGGGGGTTCGGTGTTGGTAGAGTGGGGGAGGAGGTGAGGGGGGAGAGTCCGGGGAGCGGGGATGCCGTTCCTACGTGGGTCAGGGCCGCTGATCGCCACATGCACGGATTGATCCCCTCAGGGGGGTCATCATCATCATCATCTCACAGGGGGGGTCATCCCCTCACAGGGGTCATCATCATCTCACAGGGGTCATCACCATCTCACAGGGGGGTCATCCTCTCACAGGGGTCATCATCATCTCACAGGGGGGGGGGGGTCATCATCTCACAGGGGTCATCATCATCTCACGAGGGGTCATCATCTCACAGGGGGGGTCATCATCTCACAGGGGTCATCATCATCTCAGGAGGGGTCATCATCTCACAGGGGGGGTCATCATCTCACAGGGGGGGTCATCATCTCACAGGGGGGGGTCATCATTCCTTCACAGGAACGACAGGCGCGGCCCCTGTCCCCAGCGTCTCTCCCATCGTCTCGTCCACGCGTGGCGGAGCGGTGGGGCCATAGAGAGCCCCCCCCCCCCCGTGTCATGTCGCTGTCTGCTAGAGTCAGCCTGGGGGGGGGGGCTGTGAAGTCAGCCTGGGGGGGGGGGCTGTGAAGTCAGCCTGGGGGGGGGGGGGGCTGTGAAGTCAGTGGGGACCTGGAAGGTCAGGGTTGGACCTGGGAGGTCAGGGTTGGACCTGGGACCTCCTGGAAGTCGGGGGGACCTAGGAAACAAGGGGGACCTGTGGCATCTGACATACAGGGGGCGACCTGGGGGGGGGGTGTCAGGAGGCGTTCCTGGGAATTGGCGTTGAGGTGTGAATTCCGTGCGGGAATGGCGTGGAGAGTGAATCGCGTTGTGTGAGGGGTGGGTGCATGGGGGTGCGTGGGAGCGAGGTGAATGTGTGTGAGAGTGGTCGAGCGCGGTGTGAGTGATGGGACGCGAGGCTGTTAGGCTGTTAAAGTGAAGTTTATGGCCGCGTAATCAGATTAGAGCTGTAAGTGGGAGGCCGCCAGGTCCAGGGTTATCGCTGTGGAACCGGAGCAAAATCAGGTGCCGATTTGTTGTTGTAAATTGAGACTTGGGGACCCGCGCCCCCTCGCTGAGAGCAACCAGCAGCAGTGGACGGTGCAAGGCCCCGTGCTGTTGCAGAGGCATCCCCTCATCCTCCTGCTGCTCCTCATCCTCTTGCTGCTGCTCCTCCTGCTGCTTGGTGTAGCCGGCCCATAGTTGCTGAGCCGCCCTGAGCTGATTCATGGACGCGTGAGCTGGGTGCAGGACTTGACTTGTCAGGGATGTAAATTGGCAGGTTGACACCTGAGCAGTAAGTTGCACAACTTCGTGGCATGTAACTGAATCCCTTATGTGGACGCCTCTTCAACCAGAGACTTCCACGTGTAAGCAGGCGACTAAGTCAGAGATTTTGAGAGCAATTTGCCCACTCACCAATGCCAAATGTCCCCCTATAGCCTTAACAAACTGCTGGGGCAAGTGCTGTTAGCGAGCACCTATGAAGGCCGGCATGGCACATGAGGGGGTGGGTGGCAAGCACCACGTCTGGCCGCCTTTGTCTCCCAAGTGATGTTGTTTACACACCACACCAGGTACTCATTTGAGGCTGAGTCGACCTATGGGAGGCCGAGGACCGGTTCAGATAATCGTCACTGGTGTTGCCCATAAGTGGGAATCGAACTCGGGTCGCTGGGTTTGTTGTCCTGCACCTCCGATGAGCACGGTAGGCGACGTGCGAAAGAAGTTCAACATACCTAGCGAAGCCCACACGCTCACTCACACACCCATTCACCTACACACCTACCCCACACTCATTCACATGCTCATCCACTTACCCACATGTTCACCTATTCACTTATCCACTCACCAAAAGGAAGCAATTAATGGGGTCCAAAAGGCAGGATTAAACGACGTTTTGAGGAGAGACTTGAAATCAAGAGAGAGGACCAGGCGGAGTTGCCTGGGAAGGGAGTTCCAGAGGATAGGGGGGAGTGTCGTGGTTAAAGGAGCAACCCACCAACCCATAGAGGCAAGTATATTCACGAGAGACGCAAAGACCCACATTAAGGCAAATATACTCGCAGAGACTTACAGCTAAAACAGCCTCCACAAATGGCAAAGCAGTGGATCCTGGAAACAAGGTGGCCAGAATTCGTGGAGCAGATGGACCAGAGGGGGAGCTGCTAGGACATGCAGTGGAGGAGGCTGCAGGGGTAGTGAGGAGGGGGGTCAAGGCCGTGGATGAATTTGAATGTGAGCTCAAAGATCTTGTCGTCCACACCCTCGTGAATGGAAGCTGGTATAGTGAGAACATGGAGATGGGAGAACGAGGCTTGGTTCAGAAAATAACCTGCGCTGTGGTATTTTGGACCAGCTGTAGTGAACATTTGGATTGGGTTGTTGTGGTAGAAACTAACATAACTCAAAATTCTGCCGTTATTTATAGCCAGATGCAGCTCACGACAGATGTGTCCTGGAGAATGCGTAGCGATCTTGTTTCCGTGTCACATAACACTGGCTACGTACGGTGCTAAAAAAGTTGAACATATATACATACATGCATTGGCCGAGTTCCTGAAATGTGTCCCGGGAGGAGGAGGAGTGTGGGGTTTTTGCGGTTGTTGTGATCATCATGGTGGTCGTGCCCAATCGCTCTGAGCCTCATACATGGGCTAACATTTTAGGCACGATGACAGTGTTAATGCACTGCAGTAACTACCGCTGTTCGTGTAAACCCACGTGCAGCCCCCGCGTGTTTGACCCTGTGCCAGAGCGACAGCTGTGGCGCCCACTTACCACGCCGGATGATTGCTACTGTGTCCTGGAAATGGTCCAGCATGCTACTCTGACCAATTTAATGTTTAACCTCGCTGCAACTGTAAAACGAGCTCGTAGAGCGGACGGTGACTTGCTCAACCCTGGTTCTAATGACCTCCCTTTTGGTCGCCTCAACTACAGCATGGGACCCGAGAGGGCCCATGCATCTGCAGAATGCTAGGGAGACTCGCTACGTCATCTTGCATGGAGGCCCTTCTGCATTTGGGGCCTACGTGCACGTGGGATCAGGCGCTGCGCCCCGATTAAGCTCTATTAGGTCCCAAGAGGCAATTATGTTAATGGGCAAGGGGTCAGTAAGGGAATGGCATCCTCTGGGTTCAAAAGCTGACGATGTAAACACTGCGGTCTGCATACACCAAAAAACACAGAATGGTTCTTTCGTTTTCACCAATAACATTCTAACTTGCCAGTGTTTCTATAACCAAGTTAAAAATACATTGCAATAAACATCACTAAATTTGCACAAACTGCAACCTCGTGCATTTCTGTGGGGAATGGCAGTGACTGGTGCCACAGCGCTGCATGTGCAGCCACTTTAAATGTTTGTCGAGAACCGTGCTTGTCCTCGCTGATGGAGCGACCGTCAGCTTGTGTTACCTCCTGGTGCTGTGGGGAACCAGCTCTGGAATTGCAGAGCTGTCTTCAAGAAAATCCAGTGCAAATTTGGCTTTGCTTATTCGTTCTCCTCTGGCACCTGTCATTTCCCCACCTTTTGCGTGATGGGTGGGCAGCTGTGATGGGTGCAGGTGTGATGGGAGGGCATGTCAGAGCAAGGTTAATGATGACTGCACTCTCATCCACGTGATTTTATATGATGCCGTCTCTTTGAACATTATTTGTCCTCAGAAGGGGTTAGCGTCACGTGAGTGTGTGCACATGCACGTACGTGCGTGTGAGCACTGTCCTTGGTAACTGCTAAAGATTACAGTGGCCAGTGGATTAGTGGTTGCTTGCGTGAGTGGGCAGTGGCCCCATCGGTGGCCGTGGGTATTCAACCTCCCCACGGGGACCAGGAGTACCACCACTTGGGGATTTCGCTAGACAGGGGGCGCGTGTATGTAATCGTGGATGTGTGTGGTGCCCGTGGGTTTGTGTGTGTGTGGCCGCTGTCTCTGTGGGGGGCGGGGGGGGGCCCGTTCTGCTCGGGGGTGTTTTTCTGCAACAGCTTCTCGCAGCTGCCTCTGAGCCGAGGTTTCCATGGCGACCACCGGGTGATGCTCGTGTGACGTGGCCGCGCGTAACCACCGCCTCCAGGCGGCCGCTCTGCACGGCGCGGATGGGGACCTGCAGACCTTTGCCTTCCTGGTTCACTACAGGGTTCATAGGAACGCAGTACAGTTCAAATGATCAAGGTTCATAATCTCCCGCTTTAGAAACGCATTAACAATGAGTGCACTGCCGCAGCGGTGACCTTGTGAGCAGAGAAAGGCGGCTGAGGCGGCCGGCTGCCTGCCTCGTCGTTGGTGGCATTTTTCACGGAGGATTTGTGGCGAGATGTGGACCCGAGGAGGGGGAGCCGTGGCATCGGAAGACGAGGGCGACGGATGGCGTCGTTATCGGAGAGCACGGGGCCTGGACACCAGAATTGCTGGTGCTATTTTTATTCCACGTGTTTTGGAGGATCGTCTCGGAGGCGTGAGGGTACATTCTGAAATGACGCCCGACGCTGGCTCCTCCATCACCCGTTGCACCGTCGTCAACAGGAGGAGCGCAGTGGCGCTTCTGGGTTCGGGGTGATGCGTTCGAGTGCCGTGTCCTCCCGTGACGGGCACGTGTCACAGGCCCCGGTTCCATTTAAATAATGCACCTGGAGCCTATGGGCAAGGTGAACCGGATACATTATTCATGTAGACTTAGCCAATGTCTTGTAATGCATATTACTGCATGTATAATTCAAGCGGTGTTTAAGAAGGACAGACGCTGCACTCACGACGAGCTTCTGAGATTCCTCCTGGGCTAACCCGAGGCTTGGTCATCTCCTAGTTGCTCTGTGCACTCACAGGGAGTCGCGGTCGGCGTGAGTGCACGAACGCACGAACGCGTGCGGACGCGTGCGAAAGCGTGCGTGTGGCGTGCACGTGTTCGAGTCCGCTTACGTAAGTTAACTTGCACACAGTCACTGCCCAGACATGAATACACGCCCATGTTTAGACAGATGTGTCTTCCTGCTTCCACCTAATCTCACACGTCCACGCACGCACACACACATCCTCCTCTCAACCAGGGAGACCTCGATAGACATGCGGGTCGAGTTCACCGGTGGCAGCACAAAAGGGGAGTGGAGCCGACACCATCTCTTCCTCCCACCACTGCCATGCCGACACGGAGTTCGGTGCTCCTCGCCTTAGGCCATATTTAGCCAAAAAAATGCTCCCAGATCACTGGTGCAAGAAGCTGCCCAGCATTCTTTGCTGTGCTGCAGAGTAAACGCTGACATGCTGCTAGAGTGACGACACTCCACGCCCCTCGCTTGCGTTAGTGGCTTGATGTGGCACCAATTCTGTGTACGTTATAAATGGGACGTTATTTTATTATTTTCATCACGAGCCGGTGTGTGCGGCTCGGGAGAAAATGACACGATTCTAGAGCGTGTGGAATTGGACGTGCGAGAGGCTCGTGACAGTGGCTGGCGGCGAGGACGAGCAGCAGGTCGCTGTGTGACGGCGTGGGGGGGTTGGCTTGGGGTCAACGTGGCTCGCACTGCGTTCCGTTGAGACGGTGTTTCGGTTTGAGTTCATGCCAGGCGGCCTTACTACGGTAATGTATTCTGGTGGTTTGCGTGGTAGATATTCAACAACATGCTGTATGTGCTGTGTGACGTATGGTGGGGTGCGTCTTACGTGATGTGGGTGTGTGATGGTGTGTATGTGTGATATGTTTCGGAGGTGGCGAACAGCACTTGCCCCAACAGTATATTAAGGCTATATGTGGGATCTTTGCTTTTGTGTGGGTATGTGTGAAATTGTGTTGTGTACAGGTATGTATGGTGTGTGTGAAATGGCGTGTTTTGTGTGTAAGTGGGGAGCAGCAGTGGAGTAGTTAACGCATTGCACTACGAACTCGGCGACCTGAGTTTAATTCCCCCTCAAGATTAATAACAGTGGCGAATATATGAACTGGTCTTGGGCCTCCCCTAGGTCGAGTCAGTACCTGGTGCGGTGTGCAAACATCAGCACTTGGGAGAGAAAGGCGGCTTGGTGTGGTGTTGGCTAAATCACCCCCTTGTTAGCCGTGCCAGCCTTCATAGGTGCTTACTAACAGGGCTTGCCCCAGCAGTCTGGTAAAGGCTACACGGGGGATGTGTGGAATCCACTTCGTCATGTAGGGATGCCTGCCGAGGAAGGGGCGGTCCGTGGTGCCAACAGCAGCAGCAGCAGCAGACGCGTGTGGGTGCGAACCCAGTGAGGAGGGGGATCCATGTTCTCAGCAGAGCAGCCTCCCACCACAGGCAGGAGAGCGGTCTCGGGAGGACGGCCTTGGTGGCAGATTGTTCTGGGTGGTGGAGACCATGAAGGTAGAGAGGTTTGGAGAGCTGGGAGAAGATGACCCTTTCCAGGTCTTCTCACAGTAAATGAGGCGTGAGATGGGACATTAATCAGCAGGGATGTTCGGGTCCAATAGGATGCTTTCAGTGTGGGAGTGATGGTGGATGTGCGTGTGGGGTTTGATGTGGTGTGAGGAGCTTGTCAAATCCAGTTTGTGTCACCAGACGGTGAGAACTCAGAAGAAGAGGATATGGAAGTCTCATTCGCAAGAGTGGCCTTGGGCACCGAAATAATAAAATAAAAACATTTGAAATAAAGTCCCCTACACTAATTCTAGATTTGAAGCTTTCGTGACTGCAAGGATTCATATTCTTAGGTTTTTTTCGGTAAAGTCACGTAGGTAAAACATTAAAATTAATAAAAGTAAAATAAAATAAAAATCACGACGTTTCGGAGGCAACACAAGCTTCCGTCTTCAGGTGGAACTGTCACAGCCACGACAGCTGTATCAAGTAAATTAGAGATTGCAAGAGCTACCACTCCGTATATATAATGGTTGAAGAGGGGGGAAGGGCCAAGTACGGCACACTTTTTATTCATATGGTAAGGTGAGGCTAACAATAGTGTGAAAAGGAGAAAACAACTAAACATGATAAAACAAGCCTGGCTGTCTATCAATAACCTGTAATAGTTGTCTGTCAAATAAGATTGGCCAAATAAGTGTAGTTAAATCTTTTTTGCATGGTTAATCACATCTTTCCAATGATTACTCAGTTTGTAACCATCATCACGGTTGAAATTATGTCTGTGTTTGTATATTTGTATGGCTTCGTGTACAAACCTTTGATGGTAGCCAGGAGGTTTGCAGAGAACCTTGGTCTCGGAAAAGACAATTTCATGAGAGCCCACCGAGTTGTAGCAATGATCGGCAACGGCCGAAGAATCAGTTCTGCCGTGTTTCAGATCTGACTTGTGCTCGCGGACACGATCAGAAACATGACGTTTCTTTTCTCCAATGTAGCAATCACCACAAATGCAACTCAATTTGTAGACTCCAGGATACTGTAAGTCAGGAACGACATCCTTCACAGATGGAATCAGATCACGGATTTTATGCACTGTACTGAATCGAACTTGGATCTTATGTTTGTTTAGAATTTTGGAGATCTTTTTGATCACGCCTGCTATGTATGGTAACGTGATAGTTTTGGTCGGTGTTTCATGTGGCTGTTTCTGTGTGGTGGGAGAAACAGCTTGGCGGATAGTGCGGTCAGAGTATCTGTTCATCCTGAGGGCCCGATGTACATGTCTTAATTCACCGGCCAGGTGGTGTTGGTCAGAAATGCCATGGGCTCTGTGGTATAGCGTTTTGATGAGAGAATTCTTTTGAGATGGGTGGTGGTGGGAATCCGGTTTCAAGTAGGAATCTGTGTGGGTGGCTTTCCTGTAGACAGAATGTCCCAAGGATCCGTCAGGCCTCCTCTCAAACAGAATATCCAAGAATGGTAGTTTACCGTCTTTCTCCACTTCCATGGTGAATCTGATGGATGGGTGTCTAGAATTGATGTGGTCCAAGAAGTGGTTCAATGCTGGGAGGCCATGTGGCCAGATGACGAAAGCATCATCCACATACCTCTTCCACAGGGAAGGACGCAGGGTGGATGTCTGGATGGCGTCTGATTCAAACTTTTCCATGAACATGTTGGCTATAACTGGTGACAAGGGGGAGCCCATAGGGGTACCCTCATTCTGTTTGTAGAAGGTGTCATTCCAGGTAAAATAGGTGTTGGTGAGGCAATGCCTAACCAGCGCAGGTACGTCAGAATTCAATCCATGTTGGACTAAGTCCTCAATTATTGTTAGGGTGTCCGGTACTGGGACTTTGGTAAACAAAGATACTACATCAAAGCTGACGAGGATGTCATCAGGAGATAGTACCATGTCCTTAACTATAGAGACTAATTGGGTTGAGTTGAGTACTGCCGAAGAGGTCGTGCCTGTGAAGGGGAGCAGAGTATCTGATAGAAAACGGGCTAGTTTGTACGTAGGAGAGTTTATCGTCGACACGATGGATCGTAGCGGGGTGCCTTCTTTATGGATTTTGGGAAGACCATAGAGTCTGGGAGGTCTAGCCGCCCGATGGTTTTAGAGAGGGACGTTTGCTTGGTTCGATTAGGGAAGTCGAACTCGTGATGATACTGTTGGTTTTTGTCGTTAGGCTTTTAGTGGGATCGTTTTTAATTTTAGAGTAACTCTCATCATTAAGAAGGTCCAGGATTTTGTTGTTATATGAATCTTTATCCATGATGACCATGGCATTGCCCTTGTCTGCCGAGAGGATGACTATATCATCTCTATTTTTTAGGTCCGCGAGTTCAGAGCGTTCGTTTTGGCTGATGTTACTAGTGGGTTTCTTAGCATTCTTAAGAATAGTAGCTATTTCAGCTCTTGCTACATGAAGTAAGAGGAAAAACAACTCGCATGAGTGTGTGTGCATATAGATATATAATGTTGGTGTGTATTGTATGTATTGAGTGCATTGTATCTGTGGTATGTGTTTAGTGTTGGTTACACACGGCGTGTTTGTGTTTGTTGTTATACAGTATATGTGGTGTGTGTGTCGTGTATTGGATGCACGGTGGGTGCTCAGCCGCACAGTGCACAGACCGGTTCTTTTGCATTCTTGTGTGGGGTTGAAGAAATATGAATTCGTGTGAATATTTTAAACAAAGATTGTCATTAACATGTTTACGAGACCAGTTCTGTCTGCCGTCCACCTGGAACATGGCACCTGCAGAGATGCACACCTTGTACTACACAACAGCATTAGTCGTGGTGTCGACAGCAAGGGGGCGCAGGACAGACACCAACATTAGGCTGACTCTGCTCGGCTTTAGATGTCTGAAGGTAAAGGTAATCTGCCCCCCTACTGGCAGGCTGATGCCTGAGTCCAGGCCAGGCACTGAGTCACCTTGTGGCCACAGGTGCAGCTATCACTGGGAGTGCCCTTTAAAACTCTTGAGATGAAATGAAAGTTGCTTATTGCATGTAAAGCGATCTCTAGATATTGTTTGATCTATTTTTCCACATTGACCAGACAGGGTTAGAATAAGTGGGCGTACCCACACTTTTTCACCTTGCTGATCTCATCCGGTCATCCTCGCAGCGGCTTTTGGCTAACCATCTAACAAAGATGGTCACTGCTTTGTTCCCTTTCAGATTCGCTTCTGTGGCCATCTGGAACGCTGTTCCTTTCGATATTAGGAACCCACTGCAACTATGCACTTTTAAATCTAAATTAAAAACTAATTTCTTTAGAATAGCTTTTCTTGTTTAGTTTGATGTCCTTCCCCCACACCTCCGATTAGCATGGTTGGCTCCATACGGTGCGAAAGAAGTTCAATATACATACATCCCACCACACACGGTCTGCTGATCAACTAAGTATGGCATACCCAGTAATACTGCAGGGTGGACAGAGGCGGTGGGGGGATTTGAGAAACTTGCCGCATCGGTTCAACTGCCCTGTCAGAACCGGTGAACCTGGACTGCAAGCCCAGTGTGCGAACTGTGACACCACGACAGCTTCTTAGATAGGTACGGGTGGTTTGTATGAATGTCCTTTTTAAGACAGCGTACCGGCATTTTTTGCTTGTTTGTGTACAAAGTACGAGTGTATGGTGGTGTTGCGCTTATTTTTGCCATCTCGTCAAAGTGACTTCCTGCTCAAATGAGCATTGAAGCTAAGTGCTCAACTCCTCTTTACGGCACTGAGCCACTTGTGAAAACTCCACATTCCTATGGTGGGGGCGAGTCTCTCCATCGGACAACCACTATTGTTCTTCCCCACAAATTGTTACTCGTAATAATTTCAATTTGTAAGCCTCATTCCATCCGTAGATCCCAATGGATAAAGCTGAGTGGTCTGTCATCTGCTGCGCTGCAATGGCCGGCTGACCGCATGACCATGCTAAAGTGGTGTATGTGCTGTGCGTGTATGCGCGCGCATGTGCGCTGCCTGTGTTTCTGTGTGTAGGGGTGAAGACTGTCCTTGCCGGACACTGAGCCTCGAGCAGACGTCGTCCTAATCGCGGTTTGGTCCAGGCGGTGCCTGAGCGTGCGTGCGTGCGTTCGCGCGCATTCTCGCTCGTCTGCTCGCCAGAGAAGATGCTCATCAAGGAGTACCGCATCCCGCTGCCCATGAGTGTGGAGGAGTACCGCATTGCTCAGCTCTACATGATTCAGGTGGGGCGTGAGTGTGTCATGTGTGTGCGTGCGTGTCGTGCGCACGCGTGTGTTATGTGTTTTTCATGTACGTGTACGTGCTTGTCGGTTGTGTTCCCGGGTAGGGGAGCGGCAGAGGTCGCAAACGGGTTTTGATTCCTTACCCGTACCCGGCCGCACCAGGGTCGCAAACGGGTACCCGGCTATCCGTACCCGGCCGGGTGCGGGTAGCCGGGTATCGGGTAGGGTACGGGTATCGGGTAGGGTACGGGTATCGGGTACGGGTAGCCGGGTATCGGGTAGGGTACGGGTATCGGGTACGGGTAGCCGGGTATCGGGTAGGGTACGGGTATCGGGTAGGGTATGGGTATCGGGTACGGGTAGCCGGGTATCGGGTAGGGTACAGGTATCGGGTACTCGATTGCGACCTCTGGGGAGCGGTAGTGCAGTGGTTAGCTTGCTGGCCTACAAATACCGTGACCCACGTTGAAATGGTGCTCACAGCCAAGATCAATGATGAATAACTGAACCGGTAATGGGCCTCCTCTAGCTCGACTCAGCCAAATATGAGAACCTGGTGTAGTGTAAACACCAGCATTGGCAGATACACAAAGTGCGGTTCTGCTGCACCGCACTGAGCGGGCGCTTTCCCCGGTAGTTTCAGCTGCTGGGTTCTGTGTTTGCATTTGACCTTATTGTGTTTGTACTTTGGTTATAATGGATACGGTGAAAGCTGTTGTCAAATATGGTGATATTATGACGCGTGTTTACCCAGGAAAGCCCTACTGATTTTCAAGACTTTTTTCGGAGGATCCTGCCAAGTTGTCATCGTTGGGGGCAATGTTGCTGCTGTGTGTAGTATCAATTTAGTAATTTGCAGGTAATTTTTCAGTATTGGGATGTTTAACCCATACCAGTCACGTTGCAAATCCATGCAGAACAGGGGGAGAAAATACAAACTCTACACAGAAGGCGCCAGAGTCGAGAATCGAACCCAGGCTCCGAGTGCTGCGAGGCACGAGTGTTGCCGCTGTGCCAGCCTGCTGCCCAACACGCTGTCTGCTTGCGAGGCCCAGAACTGTGGAGCCATTCAGTCCCTCTCACAGCACACCGTGTGGCTTTCAGAAAAAGAGTCGAGATGAGACGAGCGGCGAGGGCAGCGGAGTGGAGATCTTGGAAAACCGGCCATATGAGGATGGCCCGGGGGGCAGGGGCCAGTACACGCACAAGCTCTACCACATCGGCATGCACATCCCTGGCTGGTTCCGCGCCATCCTGCCCAAGGCCGCGCTGCGGGTAGAGGAGCAGTCGTGGAACGCTTACCCCTACACACGCACACGGTGAGCCTCACACGTGCACCCACAAAGATAAAAGATCCCCCAACATAACCTTTATAGACTGTTGTTGGGAAAGGGTTGTTAGCGAACACCTACTAAGGCCAGCATTGTCCCCAACCACTTTTGTCTACCCATTGGCGATGTTTACACGATGCACCAGGTACTCATTTGAGGCTGAGTCGACCTTGGAGAGAACCAGGACTGATTCAGATAATCGTCATGAGTGATAGCAGTGAGTGACATTTGAACTCGGGTCGTCGGGTTCGTACCGAATCGCGCGAAACGCTCCACCACCACTCCCCACGCAAATTCACAGATACATGTGTAGAGGTGTAGTGGGTGACATCACGTCACGCGCACCCTCGGAAAGAGTGGCGTTGCGGGACGTGACGTCAGGCGGGCCGTGGAGAACGGTGACGTCATGCCCCCAGGGGGGTATTTAAAGGGGGACCCGGGATGGAACCGGGGTTCGTCGGGGGTAGGAGTGGGGACTCGGGTAGTTGGTCCTCACACGAGGCTAGGGGAGGCTACTCCGCCCGACCGGCCGAGGTTGGGGGTGGAGAGGCGAGTTAGCCGGGGTGTAGGGATCCCAGTACCCTGTCCCCTGGGGAGTTATTGTCTATGGGGTGTTGGCTCGGCGTAAGCCTTATCAACCTGGCGGAAGCCCTTAAATAAACGTGGCGTGAGCCCCTAATAGCAACCTGCCTCGGAGTCGTGAATTGCACCTCAACACATGTATGCTCATACAAACACAAAAATAATACAACTCATGCACACAGAGGCACCCTCTTGCACAAAAACACGTGCACACTTTTACGTACTAAAACTTGTGTCTCCTGAATTGTGTAGAAATACAACTAAACGTGCTGCTGCTGTGCTGCTGCTGTGCAGGTACACGTGCCCTTTTGTGGAGAAGTTTTCAATCGACATCGAAACGCACTACCAGCAGGACGGCGGAGACCAGCTGAACGTGTTCAACCTTGGCGCTGCAGAGAAGCGCCAGTGCAGCGTCGGTCAGCACCGCTTTCGCTCGCTCCCTGTCTCACTCGCCCGACCCTCCCGCCAAGTTTTCCCCTGAATTAGCATTGTTCAACGGTAACCGGTAAACCAGTAACCATTTTAGTAATCGGTTATCCCTTCCAACGGTCAGTAACTGGCAAAATATTCCAGTTAAATGGTAGCAACAATTTCACCGCGCGGTTCTTAGGAACGTATAAACGGCATGGCGGTGTAAGTCACCGTGTGGTATGTTTGCCCTTCAGTTCAAAGGTACAGGCACAGCCCTGCAATTACCTTGGTCGTGCCATTGCTGGCAGAAGGGCTTCCACTAGAGGGAGCTGTAGAGTGTATTTGGTCGACTCTTCCACACTGAACAGGCGTCGTGGAAGAGGTGGGCGTACCCACACTTTACCTCACCACACGTGACCTGCCAATCGATTAACTGTGGTATACCCATTTATTCAGCTGTTGCGTGTATGCCCACTTGAGTGCTTGAATGCTCACGTTTTTGGTCGACTCGGTCTCAAATGAGTACATGGTGCTGTGTGTTAACATCGCCACTAAGGAGACAGGCAGCCGGGCGTGGCGCTGGCCACCCACCCCCTTGTGTGCCGTGCCGGCCTTTATAGATGCTCACTTACAGCACTTGCCCCAAAAGCCTTTGTGGGCTACATGGAGGATCTTTCTCTCTGTGCGTGTGCGGGTCCCATGGCAGACACAATAGACATCGTGCGGGACCCGATGGCCCCCCACGAGTATGTGGTGGACGAGGACCCGCGCGTCTACCGCTCGGAGCGCACAGGCCGCGGGCCTCTCGGGGACGACTGGGCTTCCCTGAATCCCAGCCCCATCATGTGCGCGTACAAGCTGTGCAAGGTGGAGTTTCGCTACTGGGGCATGCAGTCCAAGATCGAGCGCTTCATCCACGACGTGGGTCAGTGCCGCTGCCTGCACAAGGCAAATACGGTCAGATCGATAAACGACAGGAAAACCCATCGCAGCAGAAAAATACCGATCCAGCATGAACCACGAGGCCCCACAGCCTTCCTCCCCAACCAGCCCATTCTTCCCACCCCCCCCATTTCACCGTAACCCCCCCCCCCCCACATCCCAAACCACCCCATAACCTGATCTCCAATCCTCACCCACCCCACCAACAACATTCCATCCTTCCCGATCCCTCCACTAGCCCATCCCAACGCCACACTCACCACAGAAACCACCACACCCACCACACTTACCGCTAACATCACACTCACCACACACAACATCGCACCCATCACACTGCACCCATCGCAATACCATACTTACCACCACACGGTCTGCACTGACGAAACTTACCACAAACAACATTCACCACATTCTGCACACCTACTATTTATACCACACCCACCACACATAATGCCACAATCACCACTCACATGACATATCTCAACCCCACACCCCAACCCACTCACCACACCCCACCTACCTAGAGAAGTTGAATGCACTACCCGATGTCCAAAGCCGAAGTGTTCACAAAAGGAAGGTGGTGGTTATTAACAAACGTGCGTGAGTGTTCACACGTGGATGTGTGTGCGTGCAGAGTGGGTGTACAGCATGGGAAGCCTTCGCTTTACATGTGCTCAGTGCAGCCCCGGCACGAGTGATTGACTAATGCTTTTGTATGAATGAGGATTAATAGTGCATTACACTGGAGTGGACTGAAGACCCATGTGTGAGAAATTAAAACTAATTAATTTTACCTGAACAATCCCGTGAGATGGAGGAGCATCTTGTTTACATGGGTGTGCGGGTATCAACTGGCAGATGCATAACAAATATCTGATGACATGAAAAAAAAAGACAAAGATCCCCCATATAGCCTTAACAGACTGTTGGCGTAAGTACAGACATCCCTCGATTGACAAAAAGAATGCGTTCTTTAAAAAACACCCATAAAACTCAATTTTGTGAATCCGAATAACTTTTCCCATGAATTTAAGTCTTGCAATTAGGAATGTGTTACTGACAGTCATTCTAACTCTACTCCTAATCTAAACATATAAATCTATCTCACTTTTCACAATACAAAATACCAATAAAGAATGTAAATATTAAAACGATTTAAATAATAATTAATTGAAAACGAAAGTTATTTATATTTTCATGGAAACTCTCCAAAAGATCTGCTGCATGTTAGAATGACAAGTAAGGTGATGTGAGGCATTACTGTTGCACTGTAGGGACACCGTGACGTAGTCGAGGGTGGGTGACGGATCCTCCCGGGTGCTTCTTGTTTGATGACCTCATCGCGCGTGCCGTGTGAATTTTCCTTAATGTGGAAATTCGATTTAGTTTATCGAAAAGTGTCCATAATTTGTCAATTGCGTTAATGCAAAATTTCAGCCACACAACAACAACCGCCATTCGCCACTAAGTGGCGGTGACGTCACCACGACGCTTGTGCCAGGCCATGTGCACCTTGAGGCCACGTGAAGTGTCGAACGCCCGCTGGCAGGAGGTCACGGGGCAGACCCAGATGCCAAGGGTCGACTGACTGAGATGACCGAGATGACTGGCTGATGCACTACCTGTGCCCCCTACTGTGCCAACTTGCTGTGCTTTAGCCACCCGGCGCTCGTTGTTGTGAGCGTCGCTCCTCCGCCCTCCGTTATTGTTGGAGGGCGACTGCCTCCAACTGCCCAGTAGCGTCCTTCACGAGCCTCCTCCACAGAGGCCGATCTTGACACCGCTGGTACCAGTCATCGGCAAGTCCACTCAGCTCCACGTCCTCCTGTACCACATCACTCCATATCTTCTCTAGCCCATGCCGCACCTGTTTAGCCCCCTCGATCCGGCCGAACAAAAGCTATTCAGGCATGCGGTGGCTGGGCATGCGGGCTACATGACCCAGCCAACGCAGCCTTGCCTGCCGGAGGAGCTCACCAATGGGACTTTGCCCAGATTCTTCAAGGATATGTGAGCTCCTCACACAATCCAGCCTGGTTAAACCCAGGATGGATCGTAGGCAGGCCAGCATAAATGTTTCTAAACGGCGAAGATGCTCCATTAGGGGGGTCCACGTTTCTCGACACATGCCCATTCACTCACGCACACTCGCTCACCCACTCACACTCAAATACCCAGACACACTCAAACACTCAGACACACTCTAACACCCAGACACACATATACATTGAGTCATACACTTACCCACTTACAATAACTGCTGTTCGCCACTCGGTGGCAGTGATGTCACAACGGCGCTTGTGCCATGCGAGGTGTACTTGGAGGCCACGTGAAGGCCGGCTGGCAGGTCACGGAATAGACCCAGGTCTCATGGGTTGACTGCTTGAGATGATGCTCACCCGCCCACACTCATCCACACACACGTACGTATATACCGGACATGTACATACACATATTTTTTTTATCTTTATCTTGTGATATACATCCAATTTGGCACTATCAAACACAAGAAATGAATGCATGCATTCATTATTCAATTTAGCTCTCTTGCCGGCTTGTGGAAACCACACTGTCGTTGTAGCAGATGTAGGTCTTATGGGATTGAGTTTTAATTAAATATTGAGATAAGGTGAGACTGGTGACACATCTCTGAGTCTGGGAAATCGTTCCATGCTGAAGCAGCTCGATGTCTGAGCGAGAGTACATATCGGGACAGTATAAAAGTTATGATTTTGGGACGAATAAATGACTAAGCAGTGCGTCGTCATTAATGAGGATCATGAGCACATTCGGTGGGAGGGCAGGGTGGGGGGGCAGCTCTAGCCACGTCAGGGCGGAGGAGAGTGGGAGGAGTCAACAAGTGAGGGTGGAGGAAAGTGGGAGGAGTCAACAAGTGAGGGTGGAGGAAAGTGGGAGGAGTCAACAAGTGAGGGTGGAGGAAAGTGGGAGGAGCCAACAAGTGAGGGTGGAGGAAAGTGGGAGGAGTCAACAAGTGAGGGTGGAGGAAAGTGGGAGGAGCCAACAAGTGAGGGTGGAGGAAAGTGGGAGGATTCAACAAGTGAGGGTGGAGGAAAGTGGGAGGAGTCAACAAGTGAGGGTGGCAGAAAGTGGGAGGAGTCAACAAGTGAGGGTGGAGGAAAGTGGGAGGAGCCAACAAGTGAGGGTGGAGGAAAGTGGGAGGAGCCAACAAGTGAGGGTGGAGGAAAGTGGGAGGAGTCAACAAGTGAGGGTGGAGGAAAGTGGGAGGAGCCAACAAGTGAGGGTGGAGGAAAGTGGGAGGAGCCAACAAGTGAGGGTGGAGGAAAGTGGGAGGAGCCAACAAGTGAGGGTGGAGGAAAGTGGGAGGAGCCAACAAGTGAGGGTGGAGGAAAGTGGGAGGAGTCAACAAGTGAGGGTGGAGGAAAGTGGGAGGAGTCAACAAGTGAGGGTGGAGGAAAGTGGGAGGAGCCAACAAGTGAGGGTGGAGGAAAGTGGGAGGAGTCAAGTGAGGGTGGAGGAAAGTGGGAGGAGTCAACAAGTGAGGGTGGAGGAAAGTGGGAGGAGTCAACAAGTGAGGGTGGCAGAAAGTGGGAGGAGTCAACAAGTGAGGGTGGAGGAAAGTGGGAGGAGCCAACAAGTGAGGGTGGAGGAAAGTGGGAGGAGTCAACAAGTGAGGGTGGAGGAAAGTGGGAGGAGCCAACAAGTGAGGGTGGAGGAAAGTGGGAGGAGCCAACAAGTGAGGGTGGAGGAAAGTGGGAGGAGCCAACAAGTGAGGGTGGAGGAAAGTGGGAGGAGCCAACAAGTGAGGGTGGAGGAAAGTGGGAGGAGTCAACAAGTGAGGGTGGAGGAAAGTGGGAGGAGTCAACAAGTGAGGGTGGAGGAAAGTGGGAGGAGCCAACAAGTGAGGGTGGAGGAAAGTGGGAGGAGTCAAGTGAGGGTGGAGGAAAGTGGGAGGAGTCAACAAGTGAGGGTGGAGGAAAGTGGGAGGAGTCAACAAGTGAGGGTGGAGGAAAGTGGGAGGAGTCAAGTGAGGGTGGAGGAAAGTGGGAGGATCATCTTGGTTCTTTCGGTAAAGTCACGTAGAAGGGAAGTAATAAAATAATAAAAATAAAACATGATAAAATAATTCTCATGACGTTTCGGCCACAACGCAAGCAGCCGTCCTCAGGTGAAGAATGAAACACCACCAAGCTTGGAGCGTATATTTAAGCTGGGTTGGAGGGGGGGAGGTGGGAAGAAGAGCGCCTTGACAAAATAATTTGCATATCAAGAGGGATTTTGCATATTTATGGAAAATGCGTAGGAGGTGGGCAGGGGGTTTCAAAGTCATTATGCCCGTGCATTATGCAGGATTAGCAGCATCAAAGGGAGGAGATGGGGGTAGCATTGACAAAGGGAAGGAATGTTAATAGTATGTAGCTGCAGTTACTAAACAACCACGTAAAAAACTAAAGTATAAACTACATAGTATCATCAGTATACTAAATATACTCTCCAATAAGCTGAGCTACTAACAGTAAGTAATACATTAGAATTCTATGTCGCAATAAACTTTTTTCTCTTACATCACACGAGTCTACCCCGTACTATATACTACCATAGACAAACCCAACATTAAATTATATACTGTATGACTATACACCACTCTATACCTTCGACTATAATATTACCCTAAGTATTCTACCCACCCTACTGTATACCACACTGCTGTATGTTCACTATACAATTATGATACTGTATATTACCTTATACATTGTATTAAACATTAAAATGTTTTACTATTTATACAATCTGCTATACACTATACCATTGACCGTCGCGTGAAAGATACTAAGAGGAAGCAACGAAATATGGCAATGGGAGAGTGGTGTAAGAAGAGACTTGCAGCGGAGCAAAGAATCCATTCCCTGTGGAGAATACAAGATATATAGTCAATGCCAGTGAGTGGACTGCGGTTTGAAAGTCACCGTATGTTGGGTTTGTCTATGGCAGTATATAGTACGGGGTAGACCCGTGTGATGTAAGAGAAAAAAGTTTAGCTGGAAGCATATTATATTTATTGCGACATAGAATTGTAATGTATTACTTACTGTTAGTAGCTCAGCTTATTGGAGAGTATATTTAGTATACTGATGATACTATGTAGTTTATACTTTAGTTTTTTATGTGGTTGTTTAGTTACTGCAGCTACATACTATTAACATTCCTTCCCTTCATTAATGCTACCCCTATCCCCTCCCTTTGATGCTGCTAATCCTGCATAATGCACGGGCATAATATGACTTTGAAACCCCCCGCCTACCTCCTACGCATTTCCCATAAATATGCAAAATTCCTCTTGATATGCAAATTATTTTGTCAAGGCGCTCTTTTTCCCACCTCCCTCCTCCAACCCAACTTAAATATACGCTCCAAGCTTGGTGGTGTTTCATTCTTCACCTGAGGACGGCTGCTTGCGTTGTGGCCGAAACGTCGTGAGAATTATTTTATTGTTTTATTTTTATTATTTTATTACTTCCCTTCTACGTGACTTTACCGAAAGAACCAAGAAGATGAATCCCTGCAGTCACGAAAGCTTTAAATCGAAATTTAAAGTGGGAGGAGTCGGCGAATGAGGGCGAAGGAGAGTAGGAGGAATCTGCGAGTGAGGACAGGGAGAGTGGGAGGAGTCTGTGGAGGTGAGTGCCAGGAGTTGGCATGTGCTGGCATTTGCGTGGCCGCTGCTTCGTCTGCACAGCACGAGGCAGCTTTCCCCATCGCCATGGTCACGCTGTTGCCATGGGACCCGGGAGGGAGGAGGGCACTGACGTAAGGGGTTTAGAGAGGAGTGGAAAATATACACGATCAGCCAGAAATGAAAACACCTTTAGCAGCATGCTGCAGGCACGTGCAAATACAGCACAGCCACCATACGGTAAGACGACAGGAATCGTACAGCAACAAACTACAGGCACAACACAGGAACACAGGCATTGCACAAACACAATACAGGCACCACACAATTACATGCTGCAGGTACTACCCCGTTACACACGACACGTGTCGGGTAGACACACTGCAGGCACCGCAGATTCATGTTGGAGAGTTATAGAAATCAGAATGTCTTCCAAGTCACGTCTGAGTGATTTGCTGCTCAAATACGTTTTTAGATAGATAGATAGATCGTTTATTGTCATTGTCACCAGTACAACGAAATTTAAAATGCTCACCAGTCAGGGCCTCATTCATAAATTTAAATTAAATAAAACAAGAAAATAAAAATAAAATTAAATGAAAGATAATCAATTTATACTATATATAAAAACAGCCCAAGTATACCCACATACCCACATAAGGTTACATTTTGTCATTGCACATCTCTATTTCACAGTCAATTGTAAACGCTATTACTTAATAATTAATTAGCATTATTGAGTGTGGTGATCGCTGTAGGATAAAAGCTCTGTTTGAATCTGTTTGTCCTTGTTTTGACTGATCTGAATCGTCTGCCTGATGGCAACAGCTCAAACAGTGAGTGTCCAGGGTGAGAAGAGTCCTTTATAATGTTCTGTGCTTTTTGATGCAACGTGAACTGTGTAGTTCTTCCAGTGTGGGGAGATGGCAGCCGGCGATCTTTTGGGCTGTGTTGATGACCCTCTGGAGCGCTTTCCTCTGAGCCACTGTGCAGCTGGTGTACCATACACAGATGCAGTATGTAAGAATGCTCTCGATGGAGGCTCGGTAGAAGGACACCAGCAGTTTCTGTGTGATGTTATTATTCCTGAGAATTCTCAGGAAGTAAAGTCTCTGCTGGGCCTTTTTCAGAAGCTCAGTGCTGTTGGCGCTCCAGGTCAGGCCCTCCCCAATGTGGACTCCCAGGAAGCAGAAGTCTGCCACCCTCTCCACACAGTCCCCGCTGATGATTAGTGGTGGAGTGTCCGTTTTCTTTCTCCTGTAGTCTATTATGAGCTTCTTGGTCTTTGCGGTGTTAAGGAGCAGGTTGTTGCCCCTGCAGTATGCTGTCAGCCGCTCCACCTCGTCCCTGTAGGCAGACTCATCCCCCCCAGAGATGAGCCCCACAACTGTGGTGTCATCAGCAAACTTCACAATGGTGTTGCTATGGTGGACGGCGGCACAGTCATGTGTGTAGAGGGAGTAGAGCAGGGGGCTCAGTACACAGCCCTGGGGGGAGCCGGTACTGAGGCTCAGGGCTGTGGATGTATGACGGCCCACTCTGACCCTCTGTCTGCGGCCCGAGAGGAAACTATATATCCACATGCAGGTGGAATGTGGAATCCCCAGGTCGCCCAGTTTTTCCACCAGTTTGTGTGGGAGGATGGTGTTGAACGCGGAACTGTAATCCACGAAGAGCATCCGCACATAGCTCCCCTGCTGCTCCAGGTGTGACAGTGCAGCATGTAGTGCTGTGGCCACGGCGTCCTCCGTGGATCGGTTCGCTCTGTAGGCAAACTGGTGGGGGTCAAGGTTTCGGGGCAAGCTTCCTATGATGTGACTCCGGACCAGTTTTTCAAAGCACTTCATCACCACTGGCGTGAGTGCTACTGGCCGGTAGTCGTTGTAGCTGCAAATGTGGGTTTTTTTGGGCAGCGGGACTATGGTGGAGGACTTTAGGCAGGTTGGTACGGTGGACTGTTCCAGAGACAGGTTGAAAATCCTTGTGAAGACTCCAGCCAGCTCGTCAGCACAGTCCCTCAGCACACGTCCCGGGACGCCATCAGGTCCCGCAGCCTTCCTCGGGTCGACGGCCCGCAGCGTGCGCCTCACCTCATGCTCCTCCACTGTGAGGTTTAAGCTGCTGTGGACCGTGAGGTTTGGTGATGCTGTCCCTTGTGGTGTCACCTCAAAGCGGGCGAAGAAGAGGTTCAACTCCTCTGCCAGAGCGTTGTCACCATCAGCAGCTCCGCGGTTGGCCCTGTAGTTGGTGAGGTGCTGGACTCCCTGCCACACCTGCCTGCTGTCGTGACTGTCCAGGCGTTCCTCAATCCTCCTCCTGTAGTCTGCTTTGGCCTTGCAGATGCCTCTCTTCAGGTTAGCTCGGGCTGTACTGTAGGGAGCTTTGTCTCCGGAGTTGAAGGCGATATTCCTCTCCTTCAGCAGTTGCTGGACCTCCCGGGTCATCCAGGGCTTCTGGTTGGGGTAAACCCGAACGCGTTTGTCCACAGTGACAGTGTCTATGCAGTTTTTAATGTAGCACAATACACTATATGTGAACACCTCCAGGTCCTGATGTTCGAAGACCCCCCAGTCGGTCCTATCAAAGCAGTCCTGCAGCTGCTGGGTGGCACCCTCAGGCCAGATGGCGACAGTTTTTGTGATGGTAGGAGCCGTTTTCTTGATGGGGGCGTATGCAGGGATCAAAAGCAGGGACAAATGGTCAGACTGGCCCACGTGCGGTAGTGGTCTAGCCCTGTAGCCTAGTTTGATGTTGGTGTAGACCTTGTCCAGAATCTTAGTTCCCCTAGTAGCACACTTAACATGCTGGTGGAATTTAGGGAGTGCTGCTTTTAAGTCTGCATGGTTGAAATCCCCTGCTATAATCAGCACAGCGTCAGGATACTTGCTCTGCTGAATGCTAATGCTGCCATGTAAAAGTCCAATAGCTGAGTTAGCATTAGCATCCGGTGGGATGTAAACAGCAGTTATCATGACCACAGTAAACTCTCTTGGGAGGTAAATCGGCCTGCATTTAACAGTCACATACTCCAGATCTGGGGAGCAGTGGCTGTCTACAGTCACAGTGTTAGTACACCAGCTCTTATTCACGTACACACAGAGCCCCCCTCCTCTACTCTTACCAGAGTCTACTGTTCTGTCCTGGCGCTGTGCTGTGTAGCCTGCAAGCTCAATAGCAGAGTCCGGGATGGATGAATGAAGCCAAGTTTCTGTGAAAAGCAGAATGCAGCTGTCCTTCACTACGTTGCTCGCTGTAGTCTGTAGCCTCAATTCATCCATTTTGTTCGCGATGGATCTGGCGTTCGTGAGAAATAGGCTGGGTAGCGGTGGTTTGAGTGGCTGCCTCCGTAGCCTGGCTAGCGCACCGGCCCTGCAGCCTCGCCTCCGTCTTCTCTCTCTGCGCCGCCTTCGCCTCCTCCCTGCCGGGATGATAATCCACGGAGAGCCGGGCCTCCTCGCTAACTCCACTGGAATCTTGTGAAGACGGTGAAACTCGCTTGTAACACTCCGATCGTAACATAGTCCGATCTTAAGGAGATCGTGCCGGCTAAAGATGTTACTCGCCCGACAAAATGAACACAAAACAAGACATAACGCGAACATAAACAACCATACAAGGCACCGACCGGGTAGACACTGAGCTGCTGCAACTGTGTGCGCCGCCATCGGTTCTCATACATTGGTGCTCATCTCCTGTTCACAGCCCTGCTGAGCCGGTGCTGAGGCGAGTCCCTCCATACGACAACCACCGTTGACTTCTTCACAATGTGGTTTCCAATCTAGATTTGAAGTTTTCGTGACTGCAGGGATCCATACTCTTTGGTTCTTTCGGTAAAGTCACGTAGGTATAAAATCAATTAAATCACGACGTTTCGGGTGCAACACAAGCGTCCGTCATCAGGTGGGACAACCACAGCAAGAAATAATTGATGAAGTGGGACAACCAGCCTCCCACTCCCAGCCCCGCTCACTTCCCCCCCCCCCCCAGCGTTTTGCCTTGCTCGTCTTCTAATCCCTCTAGCAGCGCTCCACTTCCCCTACCCCATACCCCCCTCTCTATCTCTCCTCCCTCGCTCCTCCCCCCTCTCTTACCTATATAGCCTCTTGTCACGGCAGCCCTTTTGCCCACTTCATCAAGTGTTTCTTGCTGTGGTTGTCCCACCTGATGACGGACGCTTGTGTTGCGCCCGAAACGTCGTGATTTAATTTATTTTATTTTATACCTACGTGACCTTACCGAAAGAACCAAAGAAAATGTAGTTTCCCTTTTATATAACCCAGAGGGCCCAGAGGGACGATGGGCTGCGCCAATGGCGGTTGAACTGTGGTTGCCGTGCGGTCACACTGCGGTTTCTGTGCGGTGAACAGGCCTGCGAAAGGTGATGGTGCGGGCTCACCGCCAGGCGTGGTGCTGGCAGGACGAGTGGTACGGCCTCACCATCGCCGACATCCGCCGCCTGGAGCGCGAGACGCAGCTGGCGCTGGCCCAGAAGATGGCGCAGTACAGCGAGGGGGAGGGGGAGAAGCCGAGCACGGGGTCCCCCCCCCCTGAGCGGACCGAGGAGGGGGCCCTGACCCCCCCTGGCGAATCTGACAAGAGGACCCAGCGAGCGCTCACCAAGCAGTGGTCGTCCTCGTCCCGCTCCTCGCGCTCTTCAAAGCGAGGGGGTGCGTCATCCACAGCGCCCTTAAGCGCACCGCAAGTGATCGTTACGTTCACGTTTGGCGGATCACACTCGTGCAACTCCCTCCCTGCCTGTGTGCTCTGAGGCTGTCATAGCTCATGTGGGTTTTTTTCCAGAATGTACAAAAGCTCATTCGCTAATGGAGTTTGCTAAACACCCTAATATAGGACCACAGAGCTTGCACAATTGTTGGCATCTGTTCTGGCTGCCTTCCTGATGGCCTCTGGTTTCCCATGTCTCCATGCAAAAACTGCTCCTTACAAATTCTACAGCATTATGAGATGTGATTTGTAGGATTGGCACTGTAAAATATAGCACTATTTTTTTTATTCTGACACTTAACAAAATCTCACTGGGTCTGAAGACTATTTCAGGAGGGTCCTGCCAAGTTTTCGCAATTTAGGGTCGACCATCGCTACCAATTTCCCAAAAGCAGTGAGTTGCAGTATCATCAAATTTGGGAAGATTTGGACTGTAATTCTGGCACACAATGGCCCATCTTTCTTCAAATGACATCACGGGATTTGTAACGTTCACTGTGAAGCAGACACACTGCACCCTGCATTATTAACCATGGTGCCATACCGGATTGAATCCAAGAACCTCTGCAACAAGTGGCAAACATACTACCCTCGGCTACATCACCGTCCTGCGGTGACATAGGAAAGTGCATTTGAAGATATCATGTTAGCACATCTGGTATTTTGTCCGCTCCGAGTGCACCTGCAGGTTTTTTGGACACTGGTTCGATTTAATGTAAGGGTTGTGATGTGTGGCGGTGCGTGCATGGACAGGCAGTCCATCCAGCCAGAGCCTGTGCGAGTGGAGGATGCAGAGTATCGCGCGGGAGTCTGAAGACAGTTCAGAAGAGGAGTTCTTCGATGCTCAAGGTACTCGTCGTTCCAATAAGCGGCCGCTTCATTGAGATAGCCGCAGTGTCTAGCGCCGCGTGGCAGTGTGGGTGTGGGAGATGTGGTGACGCCAATGCTGGGGGCTGTTGTGTCTCGTGCGGTGTGAGCAGAGGACCTGTCGGATGTAGAGGGGGAAGGGGAGCCATTCCTTCCTGCCGAGATCAGCAAATGGAGCTCAACGGAACTCATGGACTTGATGGAGGCCACCGTGCAGCGCGATCAGGACTCTGGTAGCACAGCCGCTCACCCCGTGTCAGCATTCAAAAATGCATTTCTCGGTTCCGTTTACATGACTCACTCCAGTCACATACACGCACTCCGGTGGTCAGTTGCCTCCTCGGCTCTCTTCTAACGCTACTACAGGGGCTGATGTTCACGTAAATATCTTCCGTTTATTCTTCCACTTGTGTCGAGAACTCAATCTACCATACTGAGTATTTTGGCTTATCTACACTGTGTTCAACCACCACAATGCAGGTCACACGCACCCTCCCACCGACTTACACAAATCACTGACTCACCCATTCACCTAATCACTCGCCACACTGCAGGTCATCTCACTTCTTTTCTGCTCTTCCCTCTCAGACCTCCACTTTGGAATTTCCTCCGATCATCGTTTTCTTTTCCCAAGCTCTTATCATGAACTTGTTTCATTCAAGAAGTGTGTTCACTCTCACCTATAACGACTTTGAAAGTGCTGTTTATTGTTGGAATTCTGAGCCTTTGGGCCCGTGCTCAGCAACTGTGTAAGAATAAATGGGTGAGTGAGCGATGCTCCACTCCTGTGCGACAGGGACGGTTCTATTTGGAAGCGGCATGGAGCTGCCCGAGTACAGCACGCAGAGCAGCATGGAGGGGGCGGAGGAGGAGCCAGAGGTGAGGATGCTGCTCCTGACACCACGCCCACCACCACGTGCCACGCTCACCACACCGCCCGTTCCGCCCGACACTCATACCACACACCCCACAGCACACATCATACACACCACACCCACATGCAGCCACCTCACCAGCCACTACATCCACCTCACGTTCCACACCCTAAACTAAATTAAAAAAACTAAACAATTTTTCATTTTACCAGGTAAGGCCCTCTCAGCGATATCGCTGGTCTTTTTCAGAAGTGACCTGGCCACAACGAAGTGGTTTATCATGTGGAAATGTATAGCAGCCAAATGCTCTAAATGCATGTTTCTAAATGTGGATGTAAAAACCAGAGGACGCGACCATGGGGAGAACATGCAAACTCCAAATATACAGGCTTCAGGGTCGGGATTGAACCCATGACCTGTATACCAGGCGAGGTAGTTAACATCTTGCCACCCTAGCGTCCACTCGCACATCACACCCATCATGTACTTCAACCTCACCTCAACCCCTCCTCAGCATCTCACCCTCACCTCCTCATCCCTCGTGCGTTTCACCTCCACCGCTCCCCACTCCCCCCCAATCACCTTGCCCCCCGTGCCACCCCCACCACTCTCAGGACACCGACACCGGCGTGCAGGCGGCCGTGGCGCCGCAATGCAAGGTGCATATGCTGGTGCTGCTGCTTCACGGCGGCACCATCCTAGACGGCGGCGGCGGGGACCCGTCCTCTAAGCAGGCCGACCTCAACACCTTCTGGGCCGTGTTCGACACGGTGATGCGTGCGCACTTCCCGGCCGCGCTGGGGCACGTCGCCATCCGACTGGTGCCCTGCCCGCCGGTGTGCGCCGAGGCCTTCTCCCTCGTGTCCAAGTGCGTGGGGTCAGCCACACCCACCGACCGCAGCCACGGCCACGTTCGCCAACCTCGCCAAACACCGCTACGTTTCCAGGCCGTGCCAATCCCGTTTTTCTGTCTGCGCGTCGTGTCTCTACCCGTGCCCCGCGCGGCGTGCGCAGCCTGAGCCCGTACAGCTGCGAGGAGGGCGGCCTCTCCTCCAGCCAGGAGCACGTGCCGCTGGCTGCGCTCCCTCTGCTGGCCACGTCGTCCCCCGGGTACCAGGAGGCCGTGGCGGCCGTCATTGCGCGTGCCAACCAGGCCCACGCCGACTTCCTGCGCTGCCCTGAGGGCAATGCCTTCAACGGGCGGGTAGGTAGTGCGGGGTGGGTGGAGCACCGGCGGGCATGCTGGTCGCACGTACGCCAGTCACGCCATCCCGGAGAGAAATGGCCGTGCAATTAAACTACATTTTTGTGCTTGGCTCAATGCTGTCACATGACCAGCGTGAAGTATAGTCCACGACGTGAGGATGCTCTCGTTCAGCAGTGGATTGACAAAGGGCTTTGCGTGAATTTAGGATCAGAGGCCGAGTTTCAGTATCTGGCCAGGAAGCTCCACGGCAGAGCGAGCGGCTTGAAGGTTACGAGTTCAAATCCTGGTTCGGGGTTGATTCGGCCCATCATTCATTCCTCTGGCGTCAATAAAATGAGCACCGCTTTTTGGAGAAGTCAACAACAGTGGTAGTCTTATGGATGGACTCACCCCCTCTTTAGGAACGTGGAATTCCCATCACTGGCTCAGGATTGAAAACACCAATGCTCAAATGCCCAATTCAGCAGGACATCATTGATGCATGTGATGGGAATATTTACTAATTCAAAATTTGTGTAATTCTCACATTTCTATGCTTCTTTAGCCAGGCCAACCTCACCGACTCTCAGGACACTTTTTCAGGATGTGTAATCCAGTTAGTGGCCCCACACCCCGTCACGCGTGTGGATACCTGTGGTTGGCGTGTCGTGCCTGCGCGTGCGCTAGGTGTGTCTCATCGGCGACTGTGTTGGCGGGGTCCTGGGGTTTGACGCGCTGTGCACGAGCGCAACGGCCGTCTCGGAGAGCCAGAGCAGCAGCCGCCGAGGCAGCCTCATGAGCGTGCAGGTGTGGCACACCCTGCAGCACACCCTGCAGCACACCCTGCAGTACACCCTGCAGCACACCCTGCAGCACACCCTGCACTACACCCTGCACTACACCCTGCAGCACACCCTGCAGTACACCCTGCAGTACACCCTGCAGCACACCCTGCACTACACCCTGCAGTACACCCTGCAGCACACCCTGCAGCACACCCTGCAGTACACCCTGCAGTACACCCTGCACTACACCCTGCAGCACAGCCTGCAGCACACCCTGCAGTACACCCTGCAGTACACCTTGCAGTACACCCTGCAGTACACCCTGCAGCACACCCTGCAGCACACCCTGCAGTACACCCTGCAGTACACCCTGCAGTACACCCTGCAGTACACCCTGCAGCACACCCTGCAGCACACCCTGCAGCACACCCTGCACTACACCCTGCAGCACACCCTGCAGCACACCCTGCAGTACACCCTGCAGCACACCCTGCAGCACACCCTGCAGTACACCCTGCAGCACACCCTGCAGCACACCCTGCAGCACACCCTGCAGCACACCCTGCAGCACACCCTGCACTACACCCTGCAGCACACCCTGCAGCACACCCTGCAGCACACCCTGCAGCACACCCTGCAGCACACCCTGCAGCACACCCTGCAGCACACCCTGCACTACACCCTGCAGTACACCCTGCAGTACACCCTGCACTACACCCTGCAGCACACCCTGCAGTGCACCCTGCAGTACACCCTGCAGTACACCCTGCAGTACACCCTGCAGCACACCCTGCAGCACACCCTGCAGTACACCCTGCAGTACACCCTGCAGCACACCCTGCAGTACACCCTGCACTACACCCTGCAGCACACCCTGCAGTACACCCTGCAGTACACCCTGCAGTACACCCTGCAGCACACCCTGCACTACACCCTGCAGTACACCCTGCAGCACACCCTGCAGCACACCCTGCACTACACCCTGCAGCACACCCTGCACTACACCCTGCAGCACACCCTGCAGCACACCCTGCACTACACCCTGCAGCACAGCCTGCAGCACACCCTGCACTACACCCTGCAGCACACCCTGCAGTACACCCTGCAGCACACCCTGCAGCACAGCCTGCACTACACCCTGCAGTACACCCTGCAGTACACCCTGCACTACACCCTGCACTACACCCTGCAGTACACCCTGCAGTACACCCTGCACTACACCCTGCAGTACACCCTGCAGCACACCCTGCAGTACACCCTGCACTACACCCTGCAGTACACCCTTCAGTACACCCTGCAGTACACCCTGCACTACACCCTGCAGCACACCCTGCACGATGGCGTTGCAGGACACGGATCTCCTGTCCCCTGGGATCGTCGTAAACAGCGTGGGAGGGGGGGGCAGTGGGGGGCCCGGGGCACGCCCCGGGGGGGGTGGTGGGGGCCAGGGAGCCGGGCTGGGCCTGGGCTGCAGCCGTCACCTGAGCAAGAGCAACATCGACATCCCGCACAGCAGCCTGGACAGCCCAAAACACGCACTGCCCCGCAAGCGCAGCGACTCCTCCACCTACGAGCCGGACACTATCCGCCAGCACCACGCCTTCCTGTCCAGGTAGGGCTCCCTGGGCTCATCGGGGTCTCCGGTGTTACCGGGTTTCACGGCCTCATTGAGCTCACCTGGCTCATAGGAGTCGCTGAGGTCACTGGGCCTATAGAGGTCACTGGGGTTATAGAGGTCACTGGGGTTATAGAGGTCACTGGGCCTATAGAGGTCACTGGGGTCTCCGTGTTCACCGGGTTCGCCTGGCTGACCGGGGTCACCGAGGTGGAAGTTTGGATAAAGGCACTGGGGGAAGAGAGAGGCCCAGGCGGTCTCCACACACATGGAGAACGATTCATATCAAAGATGAATCAAGCTCCATGCAAATTGAAGAGAATAATTTGCATCAATGTGGAGAATATGAATCAAATAATCAGACGATACTTGGCGTGTGTCCCTCCACGACTCTGAAGGCGGAGCTGCTGCGTGTGTTTGTGCACGTGTGTGTGTTGGTGTGTTTGCGCTTGTGGGAAGTGGTAGTGTTGTGGTTTGTGCGCTGTGCTACAAACCTGGAGAATTCGATTCCTGCTCATGGCCAACAACAGTGACGATTATCTTTAACGGTTCTGGGCCTCCCCTTGGTCGACTCAACCTCAAATGAGTACCTGGCGTGGTGTGTAAACATCACCACTGGGTAGACTAAGGCGGCCAGACGTGGTATTGGCCACCCACCCCCTCATGTGCCGTGCCGGCCTTCATAGGTGCTCGCCAACATCACTTGCCCCAACAGTCTGTTAAGGCTATATGGGGGATTTTCGTCTTTTGTTTGTTCATGTAGTTGCTTGATGGTAATTTGTTCAAGCCGACTTCCATAAAATAACATTTATTTTGCTCAATATCGATATCTTCTGTGACGTGATTGTTATTATTCATATTTATGTTTGTTTTGGTATTGATTTTTATGGCATCATTGCTGCACTTTATTTAACGTTTTTGATTTTGTCATTTTGGTGACCCAGATCATTCTTGCATATGATACATCCTGGTCTCTTGAGTTGCATGCCTGTGTGTGTGTGTGTGCATGCACGTGTCCGTGTGCCTGTATGCGTGCGTGTGCCTGTGTGTGTATGCGTGCGTGTGCCTGTATGCGTGCGTGTGCCTGTGCGTGTGCCTGTGTGCGTGCATGTGTGCCTGTGTGCGTGTGCGTGTGCCTGTGTGCGCGTGCGTCACAGCCTGCAGGCGAGTGTGCTGCTGCGCGGCAGCGGGAGCGACGCGGTGTCGCGCCGATCCTCCAGCTCCACCATGCTGGACGGACACGCGAGCAAACTCGACTTTGACGTTTCTGACTTCTTTACGTTTGGCTCCCCCCTGGGCCTGGTGCTGGCGCTGCGCCGCACCGTGCTGCCAGGCCTCGATGGTAACGATGTGGCGCGCCTGATGCGGTCGGTCCTTAGCTTGGCAGTAGTGCAGAGACTGCCTCGTGATGTGAAACACTGGTCGCCAAGGTACAACAATAAGATAACTTCTCGATTCGCAGCTGTTGACATCGTTCCTAATGAGTGTGTTAGACTACAAGATTAATGATTGCATGGGTGGGACGTGTGTGTGCAGGATGGGGAGGGCCAATCGCCGAGATGCGTAGCAGTGGTGGGAATGTATCATGTGTGGGATATTGTTAGGGCAGATCTATGGGTTTCTGTGTGAGTCTATGGCTCTCTGTGTGAGTCTATGGCTCTCTGTGTGAATAGATATGTTTCTATGGACGCCTAAGGGCAGACGTCTGATGGGAGACCGTCAGAGCAGATCTTGGAAGTTGCTGTGTGTAAACTGTGCAGCTACTGCGGGATCTGACGGAGGTCAGAGTGTTGGTAGTGAGAAGGTGCGGTGGTGGCATCTACAGCTCTGGCCGCGATGACGGTGTGGTCTTGACAACCAATTTAAACGGAAGGGACCTGCTAGTGTCCAAGCTATCCACCCTCCCCTCCAGAGCTGGCACGGCCATGAGGGGCCCTTGCTTGCGGCAGCCTTTCCCCACTGTCTCGGCCTGATGCGAGGCGTTTGTGCCACCGCAGTGTCTGCGCTGAGGCCGGCGTGCCAGCAGGTGTTCAACCTGTTTCACCCCGCCGATCCGTCCGCGTGCCGCCTTGAGCCCCTCCTGGAGCGGCGCTTTCACCGTATTGCCCCGTTTGCCGTGGCGCGCTACCAGCGCTTCCCGCTAGGCGATGGCAAGACCGCCACACTCGGTAACTTCTTGTGTTGTGTGTCTCTCTCTGTTACGTGTCTTCATCTTTCGTTTGTGTCTCTGTCGTGTGTCCGTCTCTCTCAGTTCTGTATCTATGTTGTGTGTCTCTGTCGTGTGCCTACTCTGTATCACCACAGTCTGTGCTCAGGAATCAGCTCTAGCACCATCTTGATTAAACCATCAGCAACAACCTCCTAAACCGCGACTCCCACTGCTCTCTCCGGGAGCACCGACTCATCCTCGTCACTCTGCTCTCACAATTAACCCTCTTGACTCTTGTCAGATGTCATGAATTCACCACCAAGATTTCACCGAGCGATGTGTTTCACGTTTCCTGTGTGCCTTCCGGTGTTTTCTGTTCCGCTCATTTGTTTGAGCATGTCCAAACTTGGCATGATATTTCTGTACTCACTGTTTGTTCCCGTGTGTGTCTGTGTCCCCTGTGTGTGTGTGTCTCCATGTGTTCCCCCCTGTGTCTCATTCCCATGCTTCCCTGTATTTGTTCCCGCCGTGTGTGTGTCCCACCCCCTGTGCGTGTCCCACCCATTGTGCATCCCTGTGTGTGTCCCAACCCGTGTGCGTCTCTAGCCGACACGCTGCAGTCGAATTCATCTCTCTTCGTGGAGAGCGCGTTCGCCGCTTTCCGCCCCCAGGAGGCAGTGGTCTGCCTCCCCGTGCCTAGCTGGCCCGACCTCGCCTGTAACGCCCTCTCCCGCACGCCCCCATACATGCACGCCCATCTCTATTCATGCGCTTGCCTGCAGATTGCTTCCTCTGCCTTCCCGCAAGCCTCCGTGCACACGTGTGTGCCTGTCTGCCTGCCACTCGGTGCCCACTTGCTTCTTCGTAGCTCGCGTCATTGCCATGTAACTGCACATCTTTGCATGGCTGCTGCATGTCGGTGCACTTGTCTGTTCATCTGTCCGTGTGCCTCTGAGTTTGTGTCCGCACGAGCCAAATACATCGGCGTCAATCTTCCCGTAATTTGCGGACTATCCACTCATGTTTCCTTTGGTGTAAGACTTTAGCTTTTACTCCCCCTGCAATTTGATTTAGGACATCGTAGAAGGAAAAATGGAAGGGACAAGAGTGAAAAAATGGCCGAGGTTTATGATGCTGCAGGAGCTGAAGGAAGGAGTGCTTGTGGAATTGAAGAGAAGGGCAGAGAACAGAGATGGATGGAGAAGGTGACAGTCAAGGACCCGGCATGAGAGGAGAGCCCCAGAGAAGGCCCTTGTCGGGCCCATTCAGAAGCAGAGTAAGATGTCCGCAAATGTGAGACTTTGGAGACGAGAGGCGAACACTGAGGAGGAGGTGAGAGCACGGAAATATAATTTTTTTTTTATTTAACATCATGAATGCATCTCAAAATGCTGCAGAATTTATCACGCGCAAATTATTTGCTCAGAGGCGTGGGACAAGCGCGGAGGCAGCTAGAACCAAGGTGACCAACAATAACCCAAGCTCTCTGTTCCTATATTGAGATGTTTGGCCAACTCCACCGATGAATGAGTGTTTATACATGTGATAGGGAACCGGAGAAAACCCACGAATGCAAGGAGGGGGTAACGCTCAATCCCTGTACAGATGGATTTAATCCATTCGCTGTCCCACCATGCTATGGCAAGTCAGGAGATGGTGACCTCGCACATATTGCGGCAGCACGTGCAGCCTCCCCTTGACTGCTGAAGAGTGGCTGTCCCCACCATAGCCGTGCATTAACACGGGTTTCTGATGGGGACCAATGTTCCGGCATGGCCAAAGGCCCTTGTAGGCCATGGAGTGATTTTGTTCGTGGTGCGGTGTGCATGATGCGCTTCCTCGACCGATACGTCGCATGTTTCACATCAATACGTGTGCTGTGACCACGATGCTCTGTGCGGTCGGTGCCGTAGTTGGCCGTGTCGTCGCGTGCGATAACCTCTCTATGCCTGTGCGTGTGCGCGTGTGATGTCTTGAAGTTGACACAATCCAGTGCAACGCGCCGGTGTTTGGCGAAGCAGGGGCAGTGGCGTCGCACGGTGGTTCCGGCGGGAGCGGTAGCATCCGCGTGTGCGCGAGGCGTGGGAGCGAGGTCAGCATCGCCAGCCAAGTGTCGGGTCTGGCAGACAGCGTCACTGCGTGCAATATCGCCAATGGTGAGCATGGGCTCGCACCACGAGATGTGGCGCCACCGCACAGCACCACAGCAGCCTCCTCCCCCCGTGCAGCTCATCCCCGTGTGTGCGTCTGTTCCAGTGTGTGGCTCATCCCCTGTCTCGTCTCAATGTGTGTGAATGTGTGTCGTTTGGTAGTGCAGCATTTAGTGCCTTGCGCTATGAGCCCGGCAACCTAAGACCGATTCCCGCTTACGACCAACAACGGTGACGATTATCTTTACTGGTCCTGGGCCTCCCCTAGGTCGACTCAACCTCAAATGAATACCTGGTGTGGTGTGTAAACATCACCACTGGGTAGGCAAAGGCGGCCAGACGTGGTATTGGCCACCCACCCCCTTTGCGTGCCGTGCCGGCCTTCGTAGGTGCTCGCTAATAGCGCTGCCCTAACAGCCTGTTTAAGGCTATATGGGGAGCTTTATTTCTATGCGTGCGTTGACTCGTAACACCTGGGTTTGTTCCATGACCTCCCAGTGAGAATTCCACACTTCACATGACACCCTCAAAGTGCGCCTTGCCTGCTGACGACTTCACAGCCACGTAATGACGAATAGCGGCTGTGTTGCATACACACTCGTGTATACACGTGTGTATACACGCATGTGTATCGCGTGTGTGTGCGGTTGCAGTCACGGCGCGCTGGTGGGGCACCAAGCGCCTTGACTTCGCCCTCTACTGTCCTGACGCGCTCACCGCCTTTCCCACCATGGCCCTGCCACATCTGTTCCACGCCAGCTACTGGGAGTCCACAGACGTCGTGGCGTTCATCCTACGGCAGGTAACCTCCCCTCTCATCCCATTTCCTCTACTCCCCTCCCCTCTACTGCCCTCTCCTTGGCTCCCTTGCTTTCCCCTCCTTACCCCTCTCCTCCCCTCCCCACTCGTCACTTCTGCTCTGCTCCCTTCCCCTCCATTCCCCTCTATTCCAGCTAATATCATGCCTCTTGCCAGATAATGGCGTAAACCACTTGGCCATTCAGTTTCACTGACGTGTTAACTTTTGTATTTCTTTAGTGTAATGCGAGCTACCAGGCCGGCACACTGGACTTGCGTGCCAGAAATTGCGGTTCAATTCCATCTGCTGGCGGAGCAGTTGCCACAATTATGCAAGTTTTTTCAAATTCCCATTCAGCCGCATACAAAGGTTAATCACAGTCGATGGGCAGGTCGCGCGTGGTGGGGTAAAATGTGGGTATTCCCACCTCGCCCATCACATCTGGTCAACGAGGAAGAGTAGACCAAATAAGCCCGAGAGTTTCCTTTCGTGGGGAGGCCCTTTTGCCAGAAGTAGTGTGAGCAAGCAGTTTCAGCACTGCACCTTTACCTATGTGCACGGTATACCTGGTGCATGGTATACCGGGTGTATATAAATGTCCACGAAGAGCTTGCAAGCCGGACGCCGTAGGATTCCTTGCCCATCCATTTGAGCAGCTGGGACCCGTAGGGGGCGGGGACTGCTTTGTCAACACCAACCACAGGTATTCGAACAGCAGCCCATCTTCATAGCTCCACTTTGGAACTCCTTCCCATCATCGTCTCGTTGCCCAAACTCTCATAATAATCTTGGAAAATTCATGAAACGTGTCGACTTATTGATTACAACAACGAATATGCTGTTTGTTGCTGGATGCCTGATGATTTGAACCTTTGGGCCTTTGGGCTTGTGCTCTGCGCCAGCTAGTGAAGGATTCAAGGCTTTTTTTCCATGATCCAAAGTTAGACGTCAACCAAGAATGGCACGTGGCCATAACCCTAACCCCAATCCCTGGCACAAGGCACAGTGATTGTGCTCATTTGCTGCCGCATGACCTGGAGCCCCTGTGTGCGTGGTTGCGTGCTGGCGGTGTGCGTGCGGCATGTGTTTGTGTGTGCGGGCACTCACGGGCGTCCGAAGATCGTGCGCCATGAGAGCGGGGGTGTCCTGGAGCAGGATGGGCGAGAGACGTCAGCCTTCAGTCCGAGTCAACCAAGAGAGAAGTGGCTCCGTCGACGCACGCACGTAAAGCTGCGGGTACGCAATTGCACGTCCATGCACGCAGACACGCACGCAGACATGCACGCTGACAGACATCTGCGTGGAAATGTGAATTGCATGAAATTACACGAGAGAACACTTTAAATATGCATTTAATTATTCATAATTATTGTACAGATGTTGGTGTGAGATGCATCCTTGACTAATCTTCATGGGTTTTTTTTTACCTTGGTACTACAGGCAGTCCTCGACTTTCGAACGGGTTACGTTCCTGAGATCCGTTCGTAAGTCGATTTGCTTATATCTCAGAACCCAATAATTAATTTTACATAAAGTCAGTGTCTTAAAATGTATTACGGTTCAACAAAAAGGGAAGCATTGTTAAATTCATAAATATGAAGAAATATTGTACGTTCGTATAATACTGTAATAAATACGGTATAGTAAATAAAATTAAACATAAAATAAAGTAACTTGTAATCATAAAATTAGTTTTATTTTAACTCAAGAGTCCTAATGCTGGATTGCTTGTCAGAAGGGGGGGTGTGTGCATCACGCGGGATGCTCGGACTCATTCCCTCTTGCGGAGGATCGTTCTGCCGGACAAAATAGTTTTGCGGTTCGGTTCATGAGTAAAATCGAACGTTCACAAGCTGGATTTTTAAACATAATAAGATCTTATGGTGGTTCATTCATAAGTGTCGATATTTGTAAGTGTGACGTTCGTATCTCGGGGACTGCCTGTATTTCCAAAACAGTTCATCAGCCACAATCGGTCCATTGATGAATGATGGCTTCATCAAGCCACCACCACCACCTTTCACAATCTTGCAATGCAATAATCCATCCAGGACCTGAGCATGAACTTATTTCATCGCTCCATTTTCTCGGTGGACGTCCTCTCGAATGCATTCCATTCCTTGACTGCCACTGTTATTATTCTTGACCATCGTCCTTCATCCCTTCTGGCCAGGATGCATCCTGCCAAAGCCCCACTCACTTTTTTTACAAATTGGATGATGTCATTATCCCATGTGTGTTCTCTAATCCACGTGTTCCTCTATCTGCAAGTGTAAATCAAAGCATGCGTCTCTCCATATTTGTTTGTGCACTTTTCAGTTGCACTTTTCGTTCGCGACCGCGGCGTTTCTGAACCCTGTTCTCGCAGGTAATGCGCGTGGACGAAGCATTTCGATTCCTTTATGTTCATGCACTAGGCTGTCACCTGGATGTAGGCCATGTATTAATCGTAATGTTGTCGTGTAGAATGTGACGGCGAATCACCGAGCGAGCGACGTGCTGGTGGTGGAGGACGGTCCGCAGCTCCTGGCTGGACGGTTCATGTACGGCCCACTTGATATGGTGACGCTCACCGGAGAGAAGGTGAGTGTGGGCGCTGCTGCCTAGCACAGCACACTGGCGCACACTGCCTTACACTTGTGCGCAGTGGAATGTGTGTTCCTTAAGTCTCCAGTCGTTTTGCAGAGCTTATTGCAGAGCCGTCTGCTTCACAGTGGATGTTACATATCCTGTGACGTCATTCTAAAAGAATAGGCAATTGTGTTCCGACATCAGAGTAAAAAAAAATAAGTTTTCTAACAAATTACTTTATTTGGTAAAGCTACATTGCAACATCACTCTCTCCTGTAAAACCGCTGCAGCCTCTACCCGTCGATGAAATGCAGCAGTGCCTTCGTACGCCATAGCCTTTCACTGTAAGAATGGCGCGAATACCGAACATACGAATTATTAATTTGATCCGTTGTTGGGTTTGACTGCTGTGTGCTGACTTAGCATCATCCACGTTCTGGTTGACCCTTGTGTTTCCTGGGTAGGTTGATGTTCACATAATGACTCAGCCGCCCGCTGGCGAGTGGGTGCATTTTGACACGGAGGTGACGAACAGCAGCGGCCGGATAAATTATTTGATTCCAGAATCGAGGCGATTAGGAATCGGCATGTACCCGGTCAAGATGGTCGTTAGGTAAGAATGCATGTTTGTATCTATTACACGCGTTGGGGTGACCAGATCTCCTGGTGGTTGGTACACTTGCCACCAGCGTGGCCAGACACTTGCTTTACTGCTGAGCCACCTGGCCTCTGAGGTCAGTTCATGCTAAACTACACAATAACCACCAACATTGGGGAGACAATGGTGGTTGAGCATTGTCTTTCCCACCACTTCCATGTGTCTCGACCTCATCATTTGAGCAGGAAATCACTTTCACATTTGACCTTGGTTTCATCCATGCAGCTGCCTGGTGATTACTGTGGAGCGCAGTTTTGTCTCATGGCCGTGGTGGTGGTCTTGGTTCGGTGTGCATTTGTGCTTCTCAGGGGAGACCACACCTTTGCTGACTGCTACCTGACAGTGCTGCCACGTGGCACGGAGTGCGTGGTGTTCAGCATCGATGGCTCCTTTGCGGCCAGCGTCTCCATCATGGGCAGCGACCCCAAAGTGCGCGCCGGCGCCGTCGACGTTGTCAGGTATCAGTTGCTTTTTCGGCGTGGGCGTTGGGTGACATAACCGGCATCCGTATTGTATTTGTGAATATAGAGAGACCCAGTAGGCAAACTCGGATAGAGGGGTCTAAATGAGTACGGCATAGGTTAGAGGAGAGATGGACTGATGCGGTACAGGAGGATGTGGAGCTGAGTGCACTTGCCGATGACCGGTACCAGTGGTGTCATGATCGACTTCTATAGAAGAGGCTCGTGAAGTTTGCTACTGGACGGTTGGAGGCATTCACTCTCCAGTAACAACGGAGGGCAGAGGAACGATCCTCACAATAACGAGTGGAGCGCGGGGCAGCTACAACAGTAGGGGGCACAGGTGGTGCATCTGTCAGTCATCTTAGTTAAACAATGGCACTGAGTCTCTGTCCCGTGACATCCTGTCCGTAGTGGGCCTTCCACACTTCACGTGGCCTCAATGTGCATCTAGCCTGGAATGAGCACCGTAGTGGCATTCCCGGCACTCGTTGGCAAATGACAACTGTTGTTGTAGTAGTTGGCATGTTGCGCTACGTACCCGACGACCGAAGCAGACACTTTCACAGTTTCTCAATGGTGCGATACTGCAATTCGTTGTGAATTATTTGACTGCATTGACCCAAGCTCTTGCCTTCGTGGTGTATCTTATCGCCGTGTTGATCAGCCTTGGATGGAGGTAGTTCTCAGTTTGTCAAAGCAACGAGTCGGGCAGATTGCTCAGCATATTCTTAGGTTTTTTTCGGTAAAGTCACGTAGGTAAAAAATTCTAATTAATAAAAGTAAAATAAAAAATAAAATAAAAATCAGGATGTTTCGGAGGCAACACAAGCTTCCGTCTTCAGGTGGAACCGTCACAGCACGATTGCTGTATCAAGTAACTCTTACCTACGTGACTTTACCGAAAAAAACTAAAAATATCAATCCTTGCAGTCACGAAAGCTTCAAATCTAGATTGCTCAGCAGTTTGTGACGGGTTGTTAGCAAGTGCGAAGCGTCGCTTGCAGTAATGGATTGTTCTGGCCACCAACCACCACACTTACACCATGACAGCTCGCAGTTATGATGGAAAGGCGTTGTTTGTTTTCAGCTATATATGTACCCATTGTGTGCTGCAGATTAGTAATATACTCTTTGGTTCTTTCGGTAAAGTCACGTCGAAAGAAAATAAATGAAACAATATAATACGACGTTTCGATTGCAACACAAGCAGTCGTCATCAGGTAGAACTACATTTGAGAGAGAGACAAACACAGACACGGAGACACACAGACACACAAGCAGAGAGAGACAAACACAGACACGGAGACACACAGACAGACAAGCAGAGAGAGACAAACACAGACACGGAGACACACAGACACACAAGCAGAGAGAGACAACACAACAGAGACACAGAAAGAGACACAACATAGACACAGAGACCCAATGCCTCTGTGTCGTGGCCTTACATAGAGAGAGCGGGGGGGGGGGATTTCCACACAACTCTCTCTAAAAAATGTACCAGACTTGCTGGGTCTTTCTCTCTCCCCCTGCTGCCGCGGGTGGATTTCCACACAGCTCTCTCATTGACATGCTAATTTCTCTGCTCCAGCAGACCCACTTCTCTCTCTGCCCCACAGCGCCCCTCTCTCCCTATTTAAGGCCACGACACAGAGGCATTGGGTCTCTGTGTCTATGTTGTGTGTATCTCTCTGTGTCTCTGTGTTGTCTCTCTCTGCTTGTGTGTCTGTCTGTGTGTCTCCGTGTCTGTGTTTGTCTCTCTCTCAAATGTAGTTCTACCTGATGACGACTGCTTGTGTTGCAATCGAAACGTCGTATTCTATTGTTTCATTTATTTTCTTTCGACGTGACTTTACCGAAAGAACCAAGGAGTAATTCCTGCAGTCACGAAAGCTCCAAATCAAATGAGTAATCTAGTGCAACAAGAGTTAGAATTGTTCAATCAAGGTGAATCCTGACCCGAGTACAGTCTGCTGTTCGCACTTTGATGCCGGGCAGTGCCAAGGTTCAACTCCTGAAGTTGCCCGCAGTGGTGCGTAGTGCGAGTTTTAAGAGAAGCAATGCGCAATACACAGTCAAACCCAATAATGAACTCGGATTATAAGCAGTTAGGAAAATTTGCAAGTTAAAGCACTGGGGTGCAACGGTTTTTCTTGTCCACTGTGTCGTTGATATGTGCTGTGGTTCGTTTAGGCACTGGCAAGACCTGGGCTACCTCATAGTTTATGTGACCGGCCGGCCTGACATGCAAAAGCAGCGCGTTGTGGCCTGGTTGGCACAGCACAACTTCCCACACGGACTGGTGTCGTTCTGCGATGGCCTGGTGCACGACCCTCTAAGGCACAAGGCCAACTTCCTGCGATCGCTCATGATGGAGGTGCACGTCGAGCATGGGACACGGGTCAATCACGCTCACACCAGCCACACACACGGGTCGGGCCGCAGTGCGGTGCGGCAATTGAATTCGCGCTGCACGGCGGCAGAAACCCTACGAACCAAGATGATGTGAGATGCCGGAGAGTGCTTGTGTGGGTACAGTCTGTGCTCTTTGTGTGCTCGCGTTTGCAGAAGCATGTGCGTGTGCACGCTGCCTATGGATCAACCAAGGACATTGCCGTGTACAGCGCTCTGAACCTGGCCCCAAACCAGATCTACATTGTGGGCCGCCCCACCAAGAAATACCAGCACCTATGTCAGGTACGTTCCCACCACCCTGACAAGTGTTCATGTTTCTATGACAGACACCTTTACAATGAAAGGTTTTTAAAGTAATTTATCTGAACCCATTTCATTGCAGGATAATGAAGTTAATGTAATATCAATGCGTGTCTTTCCACTGTTTGAATTTCTTTAACATAGTTATCTTTTTATCTGATTTTACTTTGGTTAATTTTGCTCTGATTTCTATTTGTTTCATTGTAACACAATGTTTTTATGTTATTTGTTTTGTCATGTTGCTGACCCAGGTGACTTATGAAACAGATGATGTCTTTTTCTTGAGTTCTCCCCCAGTGAAGCGAAATAAACTTGGCTCTGCGCTCTGAACCTGCTGTCTCAAGCATGCTCTTCGTGGGCTTCTCAGCGTCATGCCAGCATTCCCCATGACTTGCGTTGAGCTGTCCCTGCTCGCGGTGTGTGTACCCACAGTTCCTCGCCGACGGATATGCAGCGCACCTGGCACAGCTGGAATACCACCACCGCTCGCGGCCAGCCAAGAGCAACGCGCGCATGGTGCTGCGCAAGGGCAGCTTCGGGTTGCCAGGCCAGTGCGACGCCTTTAGAAAGCGTGGTCACCTGCGCCGAGCCGTATCTGTTCACCAGGCCGCTGGGGTTGGCGGGGTCGCCGGACCCGTGGTGCCGGGAGTGCCGGCAATCCCGGGGGCTGGGAAGGCGCCACCCGAACGCGCGCTGAGCCAGAGCGAGCCGGAGCGAGAACAGAAGGAGCGCGTGACGGCACGGAGCATGAGCATCGTGGCCGCGGGTTGCTGGAGCAAATCGTCCGGACCTGCAGGGAGCGGCACAGGACCACCGGGGGCGGCCGGAGGGCCCAGGCTGGAGAGCAGCGTTTAAGCAGGGGAATACATGGTGAACGGATGGGCTGGGGAGCCGTGGAGGTATATCAGTAGATCTGTGCTGCTGTGATGCAGGTAAATGAGTGCTTTTGTCGCATGGATAGGAGCCAAAATCACAAAGCATAGAAACCACTTTATTGTCTTTAAGTTGGGCTGGAAGCACGTTGCACTGGGAACATTTAAATTGAACTGTGGTAGTAGAATGCTACTCACGCATGGTGTTTTGCAGAACTTGATGTCTGCAATGGATCCGTCGCTCTTACACAGCAGTACATTCCTCTCTGTGACCGTGACCACTAACGATGTCATGTTAGCACGACAAACTCGTGACATTACAAATTTATTTATGGTTTATATACAATCTTTTTTAAAGCCAGTACATTGAAGGATTCAGAAACGTGCGTGGAGAATGAAGGTTTTTAGACTCATGGAGCCTCGTTACATGGACTCAGAAGACACGCGGTACCATGGAGCCAGCCCAGTGGCACTGTGGGGGCAGAGTGGGGGAAGGAGGGAGTGGTGGGTCACTGTCGCATGTTGCCGTGATGATGATCTGCTGCCTGGGAGGAGGTGTTGGGGCGGTCTCTCTCGTGAAATAGTCCCCGGTTAGAAGTCCAGTACTGTTTTCAATAACTATATTCTGATGTCCAATGAGAGTAAAAGTGAATTAGTCATGCTTCTTGCGCGAGTTCTATCTCTTGTGTTTGAATATTTGATGACAGCTGAAAGTATTTACGCGACGCTGCCAGTCCCTCGTGATGATGTCGCAAAACTCCGAGTCTTTAAATATGGGAGATGGTTTTGGTGTTGGGAGAAAAACAATCGAGTTCACTTGGCGTTGCATCTTCAAGGTCACCCCAAAGGAACAAGTTGGCTTGGTGTGTATAGTTCGTGTCTGCACTCGGTAGACTCATTTGGCAGAATACGTGAATGTGGACGTGAACTGATTTTTGGATAGAACAGAGATGCAAAACTATGTGGCTACCGGTGTACGAGACCGCAAAGTTAATGGTAAACATCAAGAGTAATTTCCCAACACCATATACTACAGCCTACATGTTATACATACTATATATATGTGTGTGAGATTATATATAGTAACCCGTATAAGCGCGTACGTGTACAGTTTATGCGCTTCAACCTCTTAACGAACGATTCTGGGCAGCCCGATCACCTGGATCCAATTTGCATGGCACCTGCAGGAGCATACCTCGTATGGGGTAATGACGGGTTTGACATTTTTAAAGTTTTATATCATATAATCTCCGTTTTATATTATTATTGTCACTAATGTCATTATGTTGCATCAATACCATGGTTTGCGTAAAGTATAATTGTATATACGCGTAGTGTGCACGGTGCAGCGGGGCGAGCGCCAGGGTGCGGCGGCCACTGCCGTCCAGACTCCTGCCCAGGACCCTGCACGCGGTCGCGAGCCATCGGCGCTCGACGCCGCCCGTGCCGTTGCCGCTCGATCGGCCCTCTCGGCGTGCGTGAAGGAGGACGTGGCCAGGTCACAGTGTGCACGAGAATGGGCCCCGGTGTGCACTCATGTCGTGACTTAATTTAAAAATATCTGCATCTCTTAAGTTAACTACTGTGTAATGAGCATGACCTGCTCCGAGTCAAGGTGATGTTTCCCAAAAGCTCATATTCACGCGTACTCGTTAAAACACAGTCACTACTCGTTTTGGGTTTTTTTTTTAAATACAGTAAAATGGAAATGTTTGGTTGACGCGTATTCACTTTCTGCACGTTGCCAAAAAATGTTGCCCATTACAGCAAAGCAGCCAGTGCAGTTGCTGCACGTATTGCGTTCACGAATTGACGACAATTGTGTCATTCTCTGTCTGCAAGAGCATGAGAAAAAAATATCCTGCATTTTTTTGCAATGAAAATGCCTCGTCACGTTTGTAGAATAAAAATACACGATTGTGTAAAAACGGTGATAAATTGGAGCCTTTATCTTAACCAGTCAAATTATGGTCAAAATGTGTAAAATCTAAACTACCAAAAATGGTCACCATACATTTAGGCAGGTCTGGGCATATGCAGTGTGTCGTGTGTACACATGCAACACTACTGGGGTGCACGGTGGAGACGTCCCTTTTTGTGTCATGTGGCCACACGACTCATCGCTGAGCGTCTGAACAAAAATAATCTCCTGCCAATGGTGGCAGCTGGCATTGTAACCGCCGAGTCCGGTTCGAGCCATGGGACAGATGGCAATGCGACAGAAACAGGTGGGGAGCCCAGCCGTGTTCTTCATGGCAAAAGATGGAATTGTTCCATTCTGCAACTGCCTCGTGTGGAAACCGATTACCTTGGTGCGTTCTGTTTTCTAGTCCACCCACCCCACTAGTGGTTATTTATTATGCTGCTGTCATCTTGTGAGTTGTGTGTAAAATGTCAGGCTTCGTCGTATTGAATTTGCCAAATAACACTCCATGAGGAAATGGTGACCATCAGCGCAGTCTGATGCCCAACAATAGCCATTGGAGAGATGTTATTTAGCTCAGGGTGCAAATACCTTGACGGGAAACGTGTTCTATCGTCGACCACTTGCTCTTTCATTGCCGCTGCTTTCTGGAAACGCGTCGCGATGGTCGTCTTCTGGCTCATCGTCCTGACATTCCTCCTCTGTATGTTAGCATTCATTGCGTCAATGTTTATGCAGTTTCAGTTGCAATGGTAAATATTGAGGGACAATACTCTTAAAAGTATCCCAGTTCCAGCATGTGTGTGTGGATGTGTTTGTTAGGGCAGTATTATTTCAGGTTCCTCACCAAGGCCGCCGCAGTCGGCTTTCTTCTTGTCAGCAATGTGCAATAGTAGCCCGGTTTGGGCGGTACAGACGCATTCGCCTGTTGGGATCTTTGTGCCCTCCGGATGCATCTGCAATGATTACAAATTGGATGTTATTGAATGGCTCTGCACACCTGACCATATTTTATATTTGATTGCTCGTGATGGTTTGAAAGTTATTATATATTAAGTGTTTATTTTTCATACCCGACAACCCCTCTGAGCAACACGGGCCTGACTGTCCCGTGTAAACCCGTGAAGGTTCATTGGACACTTTTGCTCTTATGTAAACTGACGAAAGGGAATTCCTATGCTACTGAGTAAAGCTAGTTCTTGTTGTCTCGGCAACTATAGCATAAGCAACTGTATATCCTGCAGAGGTATATTTTAATAGTTTTGTATGTTATGCATGCCCCATGTTAATTTACTGTCAAATGATGTTTTAAAAAGTCACGTGTTGATGATGAACGTTCACAATGCTGAGGGTGGTGGAGGCCGGGAGCGGAACAGGTCTGGATCTGACCTGCGTGGAAGTGACATCTCGGTGAACTCCACCTGTCGGCATTGGCGATTTCCCTGGTTTGTCGAACCGTAGTACTTAAGAGTGCTCATGCGACGTAGTAACATTTTGTTTGATACCCTTATGCAAGCCATTAGTGGAGTGCTGATCGTGCATGTGCAAGTGCCCTGACGCCATGGGCAGGTTTACCCACTGGCCAGCACATGCCGGCATGTCAACCTTGTTGGGCGGTGTGGCCGCCACACTTGTGTGTGTAAATATCGCTTACACTATTTAATGCTGCATTAAATGTCATGTGGTCAACGATGGCCGTGTCACGTTTATTTCGCGTCCCCTGAGCGCCTTTCTTCTCTGCGACCGCACGCACACAACGTGCTGGGCCTTGGCGAGATTCACGTTCGCAGCGAGGTGGGGGTCAGGTCCCCGTGGTCAACACTGACCTCCCCGTGGGCCACGCCGCGAGGTCCCCGTGGTCAAGGTCCCCGTGGTGCGGCACTTGAGAGGTCCCTCTAAACCTCATCGCCGCTGTCCCACGTGTGCCCACGTCACGTGGCACGTCACGTGGGGCACACGTCACGTGGACCCCGCGTGGCGTCTCAGGGGTAACGAGCTCGCGTCTCCGTGAAGCGCAATTAACAATTATTGTGGTTTCAGAGAATTGTGTTAAAACGACTTGGTGATAAACCGCATTGTACAATTAGTACGAAACCCCGTTAAGCGGCAAGCGGCGTTGACGAGCGTGCGGAGTTTGAAGTTGACGCAGCCCGCGCGACCCGCGGAGTCGCCGCGGGGCTGGGGGAGGCCGCAGAGCGCCGCGTTGGGTTCTCGTGTCGGTGTCGGTCCTTGTGATGGGGACACGGGGGGGACACGAAGACTTTCGCGACCAATGTCCGTAATGCCGGGAGGGTTCTTGTGTTTAGATTTACTCGCTCTAGCCCCCCCCCCCCCTCTAGTATAAATACGCGGCCCTGCAGACACACGGGGCGCTGCGGCACTGCACGCGGTCGCCTTCTGTGTGTGACGGGCTCGTCTTTATCGTCACTTAGCTTGTCTTTATCATCACTTCGCTTGTCTTTATCATCACTTCGCTTGTCTTTATCATCACTTAGCTTGTCTTTATCATCACTTCGCTTGTCTTTATCATCACTTCGCTTGTCTTTATCATCACTTCGCTTGTCTTTATCATCACTTAGCTTGTCTTTATCATCACTTCGCTTGTCTTTATCATCACTTCGCTTGTCTTTATCATCACTTCGCTTGTTTCCGCGGGAAAACTTGAGGAGAACTCTTCCTCAGGAGGATCCTGCCAAGTGGTCGCACGAGGGGCGACATTGATCCTATGTGTTATCCCAATTGAGTAATCTAGGTATGTGTGCCAGCACATTGTATATGTGTGTGTGTGTTTCGCTGTGTGAGGAAACCCACGCAGAACAGGGGTAGAGAACATACAAACTCCAAGTGTTCATTTAACTCCTATTGAGACCGCCATTGCAGGAAGGATGTTCTGTGGATCGCTGCCCAGCCAACGCGTCGTGTGGTCGTGGTGGTGTTAGTTGGTGTTAGGTGGTGTTAGGTGGTGTTGGTTGGTGTTAGGTGGTGTTGGTTGGTGTTGGTTGGTGTTAGTTGGTGTTAGGTGGTGTTGGTTGGTGTTGGTTGGTGTTAGTTGGTGTTGGTTGGTGTTAGGTGGTGTTGGGTGGTGTTGGTTGGTGTTAGGTGGTGTTAGTTGGTGTTGGTTGGTGTTAGGTGGTGTTAGTTGGTGTTGGTTGGTGTTAGGTGGTGTTAGGTGGTGTTGGTTGGTGTTAGGTGGTGTTAGTTGGTGTTGGTTGGTGTTAGGTGGTGTTGGTTGGTGTTGGTTGGTGTTGGTTGGTGTTAGGTGGTGTTAGTTGGTGTTGGTGTTGGGTGGTGTTAGTTGGTGTTGGTTGGTGTTAGGTGGTGTTGGTTGGTGTTGGGTGGTGTTGGTTGGTGTTAGTTGGTGTTGGTTGGTGTTAGGTGGTGTTGGGTGGTGTTAGTTGGTGTTGGTTGGTGTTAGGTGGTGTTAGTTGGTGTTGGTTGGTGTTGGTTGGTGTTAGTTGGTGTTAGTTGGTGTTGGTTGGTGTTAGTTGGTGTTAGGTGGTGTTAGGTGGTGTTAGTTGGTGTTGGTTGGTGTTAGGTGGTGTTGGTTGGTGTTAGGTGGTGTTAGTTGGTGTTGGTTGGTATTAGGTGGTGTTAGTTGGTGTTGGTTGGTGTTGGTTGGTGTTAGGTGGTGTTAGGTGGTGTTGGTTGGTGTTAGGTGGTGTTAGGTGGTGTTAGTTGGTGTTGGTTGGTGTTAGGTGGTGTTGGTTGGTGTTAGGTGGTGTTAGTTGGTGTTAGTTGGTGTTGGTTGGTGTTGGTTGGTGTTAGGTGGTGTTAGGTGGTGTTAGTTGGTGTTGGTTGGTGTTAGGTGGTGTTAGTTGGTGTTAGTTGGTGTTGGTTGGTGTTGGTTGGTGTTAGGTGGTGTTAGTTGGTGTTGGTTGGTGTTGGTTGGTGTTGGTTGGTGTTAGGTGGTGTTAGTTGGTGTTAGTTGGTGTTGGTTGGTGTTAGGTGGTGTTAGTTGGTGTTAGTTGGTGTTGGTTGGTGTTGGTTGGTGTTAGGTGGTGTTAGTTGGTGTTAGTTGGTGTTGGTTGGTGTTGGTTGGTGTTAGGTGGTGTTAGTTGGTGTTGGTTGGTATTAGGTGGTGTTAGTTGGTGTTAGTTGGTGTTGGTTGGTGTTGGTTGGTGTTAGGTGGTGTTAGTTGGTGTTGGTTGGTGTTGGTTGGTGTTGGTTGGTGTTAGGTGGTGTTAGTTGGTGTTAGGTGGTGTTAGGTGGTGTTAGTTGGTGTTAGTTGGTGTTGGTTGGTGTTAGGTGGTGTTAGGTGGTGTTAGTTGGTGTTGGTTGGTGTTACTAAGACTGCCCTCCTCACGCTGCTGGCAGAATGCAGAGCGCCGCCTTCCGCGAGTTCGAGGGGAAGGAGCTGAGCCGCCTCCGGAGATGGCTCCCGTTCCTGAGAAGACCCCAGCTGCGAGCTCGCCTCCGCCTGGCTTGGCGCGCCCGAGAGGCGGCGGCGGCGGCGGCCCTCTCCTCCTCCTCCTCCTGCCCCTCCGGCTCCGGCTCCTCCGGCTCACGCGAACCCCGCCGGTGGGTGAGCTCGTGGCGGCTGCGTGGGGTCCGCGAATTGGCTCTCGTGTCCAGGTGGGAAGAAATAATTGAGTTGTACTGAGATCGAGTTCCGGTCTTGTGTGTTGCACTTTATTACAGTTTACTAAGACCGAGGCTAACTGAAAGTTGTGTCTGGGTTTGGTCTGCATTAGAAAAGGTGGCAAAGCTAACACTGCAAATTCCCATAAAACACTTGTTTTAAAATATGCATATTCTTTGGGTCTTTCGGTAAAGTCGCGTAGATTGGTTCAAAGAAAATAACAAAAAACCACGACGTTTCAACGCAAGCGGTCGTCTTGTTGCGGTCAAAACGTAGTGTTTTGTTATTTCCTTTTAACCGATCTACGTGAATTTACCGAAAGACCCAAAGAATATGAATTGCTGCAGTAACGAAAGCTTCAAGTCAAGATTTAAAATATACATTTCAATCACATTTACAATTCAACTTGTTTTTCTACAATGAGAGTTTTCTCTTTTTCTGTACATAATCATAAAGATCAACAATCAAGAACACCTCACCGGCGGTGGAACAGGCTTTCCTGGAGCTGGACGAGAAAGAGTGTGGTAAAAAGTCACTGGCCACCTCGACCTGTACAAACACGGCCATGAATACACCGTTCAGTTTCGAGAAAGATGAAAATAATGTCCCAGTGATAGATCTTGCAACAAGAGTTAAAAGGGCCATGAGGAATCATGACGAAGTTTCCTCCGAAAATGAAAAAATAGGGACTGCAAACTTTGAAAATGGTAAATTCACAAGAAAGTTCCACAACTGCAGAATGCAAATGGATGCAGGTTTGCATACTATGGACGTGAATGCCGATGTGAGTAATCTGATGAAAAGCCAACCGGGGGAAATGCAAAAGAGCAAACCAGTGCGTATAGTTCATAAAGGGGCTGGACAGATGTATTCTGAGCGTCACCTCAAAAAACAATCAATTCTTATCACTCGTTCACCAAAAGTGACTCGTAAAGATATAGAAATTAAAACGCAATATTACAATCAGCTTTTTCAGGAAGATTTAAAAATATGCCATGAAACGAGCAATAATGATGAAAGTAACTCTGTTCCTTATCATGATGAGATCCAAACAGGTCAGGATAAAAAACAGAACATCAGTGAGCAAGACGAGGTGTGTGAGGCAGCAGAAGGTGACAGCGGACTGTGTCAGGTGGCCAGGCATTGCGGAGATGTGACAGAAGATGAGGATTTTAAAAGAGAAACATCACAGGACAGAAAAAACCAAGGGTACCAGACAGATACTATCTTGCAAGCCGCAGAGATGATTCCTGGTGGGTTCTTCGAAAAGCAGATGCGGTGTACTGACCGGGAACACACACAGGCGCCTTGCGATACATGTGAGACTCTGATAGGTCCGGACCAAGACAGTTGCAATTATTTTCTTCATGGACAGTGTGCAGAAACATGCAATGCAGATGATTCAAACATGGACATAGACTCCCAGAGCTCTAATTTCTCCACAACAGACTCAGACGTAAGTGATACAGGAGTTTTTCATTTATTAAATGAATTTCAACTATACATCCATTTAAGTACTGAAATTTGATCACTAAATACTCGTCGCCTGTATGCACAACATCTAAAGCTATACACATTAAAATCTTTACTTTAATTGCTTTCATGTTAGTGTACGAATGACTATTTACATTTACTTTCCCAGTCGCATGTGGAAGATGTTTGGGAAGTGGACAAAGAGAACCAAGGCTTGGAAGAGTTTAAAGAAATCAAAGAGCACATGGATGACTGGGTGCCTTGGGAAAATGAGACACACGAAGTGGAACATGATGTGGTAACAAAGTACATGCAACTGTTGAAATAACACAATCAGCACATTTTATATTCAAGTCAAAAGAACAATAATGACGTTTAAGGGAAAGGCGTGACTAACTATTCAATATATCGTTGATACAATTGTATATTTGCTTTGGTATGTAGACAATCACCATTTAATTCACAGTATCTTCATGAGAGCTGCCGTGGTGTAATGGTTTGTTCACTGGTTTTACAAAAAAGAGGTTATCGGTTAAATTCCTTATTCTAGTGCTTTTTCAGGAAGGTTCAAAAATATGTCATGAAACGAGCAATAATGATGAAAGTAACTGTTCCTTTTCATAATGAGATCCAAACAGGTCAGGATAAAAAAACATAACATCAGTGAGCAAGACGAGGTGTGTGAGGCAGCAGAAGGTGACACCGGACTGCTTCAGGTGGCCAGGCACTGTGGAGATGTGACAGAAGATGAGGATTTTAAAAGAGAAACATCGCAAGGCAGAAATAACCAAGGGTACCAGACAGATACTATCCTGCAAGCCACAGACATGATTCCTGGTGGGTTCTTCGAAAAGCAGATGCGGTGTACTGACCGGGAACACACACAGGCGCCTTGGGATACATGTGAGACTCTGATAGGTCCGGACCAGGACAGTTGCAATTATTTTCTTCATGGACAGTGTGCAGAAACATGCAATGCAGATGATTCAAACATGGACATAGACTCCCAGAGCTCTAATTTCTCCACGACAGACTCAGACGTAAGTGATACAGGAGTTTTTCATTTATTAAATGCATTTCAACTATACATCCATTTAAGTACTGAAATTTGATCACTAAATACTTGTCGCCAGTATGCACAACATCTAAAGCTATACACATTAAAATCTTTACTTTAATTACTTTCATGTTAGTGTACGAATGACTATTTACATTAACTTTACCAGTCGCATGTGGAAGATGTTTGGGAAGTGGACAAAGAGAACCAAGGCTTGGAAGAGTTTAAAGAAATCAAAGAGCACATGGATGACTGGGTGCCTTGGGAAAATGAGATGCACGAAGTGGAACATGATGTGGTAACAAAGTACTGCAACTGTTGACATAACACAATCAGCAAATTTTCTATTCAAGTCAAAAGTACAATACTGTAATGACGTTTAAGGGAAAGGCGTGACTAACTATTCAACATATCATTGATACAATTGTATATTTGCTTTGGTACGTATACACTCACCGTTTAATTCACAGTATCTTCATGAGAGCTGCCGTGGTGTAATGGTTTGTTCACTGGTTTTACAAAAAAGAGGTTATCGGCTAAATTCCTTATTCTGGTGTGGCAGTTTAAACAATGGGCCAAGTTTATTAAGATCTGCCCACTGCCTCTGTCGACCCAGTCGTCTAAATGGGTTCCCCACAGTCGATTAGATAAGGTATAGTAGGTACTCCTACTTCCTTTAACACGTCTGGTCAGCGTGGAAGAGTAGACCAACTGCCCTCTAGTGGAGGCTCTTCCACCAGCAGAACTGTCCCTTTAACTTTTACCTTCATGAATTATATAGAAAAAAACATTAACATTTAACCGTTCGTGTATGTAAACTTGATTTCATAGCAGTCGCAAAAGCTGGATGAAGGAAAGAAAGAGTGGAGGATTTTGATCGATCTCTTTAGTGACGACAAATCCGTGCATACGGCGACCGGTAAGCAGAGAACTGGGTGCGATGTCCACATTTTCGGAGAAACTTCTGAGTAATCTCATGTTCTATTAATACTGAGTGGGAATCATCTTCTTGGTTCTTTCGGTAAAGTCACGTAGAAGGGAAGTAATAAAATAATAAAAATAAAACATAATAAAACAATTCTCACGACGTTTCGGCCACAACGCAAGCAGCCGTCCTCAGGTGAAAACCAGGTCCGTCGAGGCGACAGAGTCTGAATGAAACAGCACACGAGCTTGGAGCATATATATAAGCTGGGCGCATTGACAAAGGAATTTGCATATCAAAAGGAATTTAGCATATTTATGGGAAATGCAGGAATGTGATTAGTACTGCATATGCATGTGCATTATGCAGGATTAACAGCATCAAAGGGAGCTGCAGTTACTGCTGCTGCAGCAGTTGCTGCTGCAGCAGTTGCTGCTGCTGCTGCAGTTTCTGCTGTTGCTGTCCTAATCAAAAGGAGACCTGATGGTTCAATGAGCCACTCTGTCTACAGGAAAGCCACCCACACGGATGCTTATCTATAACCGGATTCCCACCACCATCCATCCCAGAAGAATTCCCTCATCAAGACTCTATATCATAGAGCCCAATGCATCTCCGACCATGAACACATTTCCAGTGAACTCAAACACGTACGCCAAGCTCTTAAGGCTAATGGTTACTCCTACACAATCCGCAAAGCCATCACTCCAACCATCAAGAAGGATCCTGTTGAGGAGCCTTTCAAGACCATCACCTTACCCTACATTGCTGGGGTCACAAAAAAGATCTCCAAAATCCTGATTAAACACAAGATCCAGGTCCGATTCAACACAGTACATAAAATCCGTGATCTGGTCCCGTCTGTAAAAGATGTGGTTCCAGACATACAGTACCCTGGCGTCTACAAACTAAGTTGCCTCTGTGGTAGCAGTTACATTGGAGAAACCAAACGACATGTCTCGGACCGCATCCGTGAACATAAGGCAGACCTGAAACACGGTAGGACAAACACCTCAGCCGTGGCAGATCACTGTTACAATTCAGTGGGCTCACATGACATTGACTTCTCCAAGACAGAGGTTCTCTGCAAGCCATCTGGCTATCATGAGAGATTCGTTCATGAGGCGATCCACATATACAAACACAGAGACAATTTCAACCGAGAAGATGGATTCTGGCTTAGCAATCATTGGAAGGACGTAATAAACCATTTCGGATCTTAACTGATTGTGTTCACGTTTACGGTGACTTTCAGACCGCGTTCCACTCACTGGCATGGTGCAGTGTGCAGAGTAATGTATGGTGTCGTAATTGTACAGTAAACATATAGCAGTATGATACACATTAGGGTGGGTAGAATAATACATAGTGTTATATTAAAATGGATAAGGCAGCAACTGCAGCAGCAGCAGCAGCAGCAAGTGCAGCAGCAGCAGCAGCAGCAACTGCAGCAACAGCAGAAACTGCAGCAGCAGCAGCAACTGCTGCAGCAGCAGTAACTGCAGCTCCCTTTGATGCTGTTAATCCTGCATAATGCACATGCATATGCAGTACTAATCACATTCCTGCATTTCCCATAAATATGCTAAATTCCTTTTGATATGCAAATTCCTTTGTCAATGCGCCCAGCTTATATATATGCTCCAAGCTCGTGTGCTGTTTCATTCAGACTCTGTCGCCTCGACGGACCTGGTTTTCACCTGAGGACGGCTGCTTGCGTTGTGGCCGAAACGTCGTGAGAATTGTTTTATTATGTTTTATTTTTATTATTTTATTACTTCCCTTCTACGTGACTTTACCGAAAGAACCAAGAAGATGAATCCCTGCAGTCACGAAAGCTTTAAATCGAAACTGAGTGGGAAGTCCGGTACGATTAAGGAGGAGGACTATGTAACAATATCACCATGAGCATTGACGTATTATTCACGATAATTTTGAAGACTTCGTTATTTGTACTTTAGTACAGTAATTGCATCAATTCGAGCCCAATGCATTATTGAGTTCACTCGAAATTAGTCCTAATGTCATGTTCTGTAGAGCGCTCTGAAATATACCACATTCCTGCCCCAAGATATACTATAAGGGATTTGTGTACATATTCTGAAACCTCATAATTTTATATTCTTTGGGTCTTTCGGTAAAGTCACGTAGATAGAAAAAATGATAACAAAAATAATAAAAATGTGTTGCGATCGAAACGTGATATTTGTATTCACTTTATTTTCATTTTTATTATTTTATCATTTTTTCTATCTACGTGACTTTACCGAAAGACCCAAAGAATATGAATTCCTGCAGTAACGAAAGCTGTAAGTCAAGACTCATAATTTTATTTTCGTACTTAAGATAGGGATTTCAACAAATGTTTCACATTCATGTATATTTGTGTGTATTCATGTCAGCGACATCGGCATATGAATCAGAGGAAGAGCAGACAGAGGAGAATCCTGGAGCCTTGGAATTCTTGTGGGACGTGGCAGAGACTGAGACGACATGACGAGACACTTTATTCCCTCCGTGATCAAACTCACGTCAGCGTTTGTGTTCATTGCTCTCGTTTAAATATTGTGACACGTTTTTGAAAGTTTAGTTTTTTCTTAACATTCCAGTTGTCAGTGTTGTAGTAATACGGAATAACCGTCATTGTTAAATTGTCACTGCTGAAATATTTAAGCCAGTGGTGTAGCGAATTCATTTGGAATTCATAGAAAACCAAATTTTATCCTGCAACGATAATACGTAAAACGAGTGTGCTGTACTTGACAGTATACTCCACTGGTCTGCTTTGATTCTACTGGTCTGCAAAAAACACAACACATGAATTGTGTACACTTACATCTATAATACTGTCTATCAAAAAATAGTTTGATCTCATGAGAGGTACACTAGATGGTTAATATTTATTTTCACTTAAACTTATACCTTTACATTTCCAATCCAATAAAAAACGTACATTTGCTCTGAATACATGTGGTAAATTTTCATCTCCTTGTCTGACTCCCTTTCAAGGATGTGTTGTCTTCATACAACCTTAGTGCAGCTATTATATATTTGTAAATTGGTTTAATTGTAAACATGTTTATTTACACCTTGGTTTCTGAGAGCTTGGATGACTGCGTACATTTACACAAAGTAAAATTGCCTCTGTAGTCTGCAAAGGTTTAGGCACAATGCTATTTGATATTCCTTTAATTTTTACACCATCTGGTTGTCTACAGAAGAAAGTATTCAATCATTGCATATTACCTTGTGACACGTGGATGGGAAACATGGGCACTGACAAAGCAGCATGGAGAAATTAATGATTGGAATTTCACTGCAACAGATAAACTCACTGATCAGAGAGCAGACACAAGTTGGAGCCATAATTCTGATTTAAACAGGACCCTGCGGGGTGGGCTGGTAGGAATAATACTAATACCGGTACAGGGATATCGACCGGGTATAGAGGAGTTAAAAAGAAAATGATTTGTGCATGGGGGGTGAGCGATGACGTCCACACCCCCCTCCCCACTGACTCGCGCGCACACAGAGCAATGACGTCAACACCCCCCTCCCCACTGACTCGCGAGCCCACAGAGCAATGACGTCGACACCCCCCTCCCCACTGACTCGCGAGCCCACAGAGCGATGACGTCAACACCCCCCTCCCCATTGACTCGCGAGCCCACAGAGCAATGACGTCAACACCCCCCTCCCCACTGACTCGCGCGCCCACAGTGCGATGACGTCCACACCCCCCTCCCCATTGACTCGCGCACCCACAGCAAGGACTGCAACAGGCGATGTCATTGGCTGCGCCGGATGCGACGGCCATCTTGTTTAGTTCATTTAGTTCACGGATCGCAGGGGGAGCGGGCGGCCATCTTGTCAGACAGACGGACGGCCTCGCGAAGCCTGTCGCAGTAGGCCTCGCGAAGCCTCCTGCAGTAGGCCTCGCGAAGCCTTCTCTGCAGTAGGCCTCGCGAAGTCTTCTCTGCAGTAGGCCTCGCGATGCCTTCTCTGCAGTAGGCCTCGCGAAGCCTTTTCCGCAGTAGGCCTCGCAAAGCCTGCCGCACTAGGCCTCGCGAAGCCTCCTGCAGTAGGCCTCGCGAAGCCTTCTCTGCAGTAGGCCTCGCGAAGCCTGCCGCACTAGGCCTCGCGCCGTGCTTTTCGTGTACAAATAAGGCGATTAAATGTATCTTGTCTCTGTGTTAATAAATGTAGCTTGTCTCTGTTAAAAAAACGTGCTGCGTTTCAGTAAAGTAAATTTGAAGCAAAGTTTATTATTACACTTGTTAAGGCAGGAAAGCCCCACTGAGTCAAAAGGTTTTTGTAGGGTCCTGCCAAGTGTTTGCAGTAGGGGGCGATGTTGCTACACCAAATCGGACGATACGAAGGGAGAGATTGAGGCCTAGTTCTAGGCTTTAGGCCTAGCTGTAGGCTTTGTGGCGCTGTGAGTTAATTTTTAATTTAAATGTTTTAATGATTTATGTAAAAGCTTTACATTTAAATGTTTCTATTTAAAAACATGAGGGAATGTAACATTGTTAAACATAACTCCCTTTCACACACGCGGGGGTACGATACGAAGGGAGAGTTTCAGGCCTAGTTCTAGGCTTTAGGCCTAGCTGTAGGCTTTAGGGCGCTGTGAGTTTTTTTTATTTAATTTCAAAGTTTTAATTAAAAGCTATCTCAGGGAATAAGGGAATGTTACACGTGTCATGCCAAGTGTTTGCAGTAGGGGGCGATGTTGCTACCAGGATAGCGTCACTGAGTCTAAAGGTTTTTGTAGGGTCATGCCAAGTGTTTGCAGTAGGGGGCGATGTTGATACACGGACGGACGGACGGACAGTCGGACGGATGGACGGACACATGAATCTATTGGTGGTCTGGTCCACTTCGTTCCTACCAGTATAACAGTTCCCTAGGCCAGGACACGGTGCTCTGGAAGGCGTGATGGCCAGTGGTCGAAACTAAGGACTGGCAGTCAAATGAGCGAACACGTTCGAGAGAATGACTGCTGTTGAGATGGAGCAATGACATGAGCACGTGTGCGAGATGGATTGTTGCATCGGGATGAGGACCGCTTGGAGAGAAATGCATCCAGCAGTGGATATAGCGTGGTTGCTGATTGGAGGTACTGCACGTGGAGTTGCAATACAGCTGATCCAATTGGTGTGGATAAGTGGACATTGCGTATGGGTCAATACACGAGCCGTGTACATATTTCTAGATTTGAAGCTTTCGTGACTGCAAGGATTCATATTCTTAGGTTTTTTCGGTAAAGTCACGTAGGTAAAAAATTAATGAAAGTAGACTGCCTTCGGATGGTCTGGGCTCATGGAGAATGCAAAGTATTGAACCACCAGGCTCGAATACATTTGAATCATGAGAGATGTGTGCAGTACATAAGAGGGAGGTCAAATCACTTTACAGCGTTTTGGACTTGCAGCGTTTTAACGTTCCCAAGTGTTGTAGAGATTATTGTTTTATTATCGAGCCCGGTGATCAAGGGGAAGAGAAGACCTAAGGCCATATGGTGGGAGACTTGTTGGGGAAGATTTTTGGGTTCACGAGTGAACTGCAGTAGCTGCGGGATTTGGCGGAGGATCGAGGTGTGGTGGCATCATCGATCTTGGCGCCACGATAACTTGATGGTGATTGGTGGTGGTGATCTTTGACGTCGCTATGAATAATACCTGGGGGGTTCCATAAGTGGCCAGTGGGAGGCACGAGAGCGCTTCTGTGTGAAATCCCGTGCCAACTTGCCATTTCTGTTCTGAGAGCGATTACAGCCTGCAACCTGCTTCCCTGTCACTCGAACCAATTGGACCCCGTAATCATCGACGCGTGGGTGCAATCGTTTTTAGTTTAATGCGACTCAATTGCTCCCTTGAGACAGAGCATCTCGTTTGCCAGGGCAGGTCGGGGACGCACAATTCGAGTGCTGCAGTTGTACTGCAGGGAGCGTGTTGTGTGCTGCAGTTGTACTGCAGGGAGCGTGTTGTGTGCTGCAGTTGTACTGCAGGGAGCGTGTTGTGTGCTGCAGTTGTACTGCAGGGAGCGTGTTGTGTGCTGCAGTTGTACTGCAGGGAGCGTGTTGTGTGCTGCAGGGGCAGGGAGCGTGTTGTGTACTGCAGGGAGCGTGTTGTGTGCTGCAGGGAGCGTGTTGTGTACTGCAGGGAGCGTGTTATGTGCTGCAGGGGCAGGGAGCGTGTTGTGTACTGCAGGGAGCGTGTTGTGTGCTGCAGGGAGCGTGTTGTGTACTGCAGGGAGCGTGTTGTGTGCTGCAGGGGCAGGGAGCGTGTTGTGTGCTGCAGGGAGCGTGTTGTGTGCTGCAGTTGTACTGCAGGGAGCGTGTTGTGTGCTGCAGGGGCAGGGAGCGTGTTGTGTACTGCAGGGAGCGTGTTGTGTGCTGCAGGGAGCGTGTTGTGTACTGCAGGGAGCGTGTTGTGTGCTGCAGGGGCAGGGAGCGTGTTGTGTGCTGCAGGGAGCGTGTTGTGTGCTGCAGTTGTACTGCAGGGAGCGTGTTGTGTGCTGCAGGGGCAGGGAGCGTGTTGTGTACTGCAGGGAGCGTGTTGTGTGCTGCAGGGAGCGTGTTGTGTGCTGCAGGGAGGAGCGTGTTGTGTGCTGCAGGGAGGAGCGTGCGAGTGCTGCAGTTGTACTGCAGGAGGAGCACGAGTGCTGCCGTCCGTGCTGAGCAGGGAGACCGCGGGGAGGGCGGGTGATGACGCAGCGCCACGGTGGGGGGGGGTGATGACGCAGCGCCACGGGGGGGGGGGGGGTGATGACGCAGCGCCACGGGGGGGGGGGGGGGGTGATGACGCAGCGCCACGGGGGGGGGGGTGATGACGCAGCGCCACGGGGGGGGGGGGGTGATGACGCAGCGCCACGGGGGGGGGGGTGATGACGCAGCGCCACGGGGGGGGGGGGGTGATGACGCAGCGCCACGGGGGGGGGGGTGATGACGCAGCGCCACGGGGGGGGGGGGGTGATGACGCAGCGCCACGGGGGGGGGGGTGATGACGCAGCGCCACGGGGGGGGGGGGTGATGACGCAGCGCCACGGGGGGGGGGTGATGACGCAGCGCCACGGGGGGGGGGGTGATGACGCAGCGCCACGGGGGGGGGGTGATGACGCAGCGCCACGGGGGGGGGCGTGATGACGCAGCGCCACGGGGGGGAGGGGTGATGACGCAGCGCCACGGGGGTGGGGGTGATGACGCAGCGCCACGGGGGGGGGGGTGATTGACGCAGCGCCACGGGGGGGGGGGGTGATGACGCAGCGCCACGGGGGGGGGGGGGGGGGGGTGATGACGCAGCGCCACGGGGGGGGGGGGGGGGTGATGACGCAGCGCCAAGGGGGGGGGGGGGTTGATGACGCAGCGCCACGGGGGGGGGGGGGTGATGACGCAGCGCCACGGGGGGGGGGGTGATGACGCAGCGCCACGGGGGGGGGGTGATGACGCAGCGCCAAGGGGGGGGGGGTGATGACGCAGCGCCAAGGGGGGGGGGGGGGTGATGACGCAGCGCCACGGGGGGGGGGTGATGACGCAGCGCCACGGGGGGGGGGGGGTGATGACGCAGCGCCAAGGGGGGGGGGGTGATGACGCAGCGCCACGGGGGGGGGTGATGACGCAGCGCCACGGGGGGGGGGGGTGATGACGCAGCGCCAAGGGGGGGGGGGGGTGATGACGCAGCGCCAAGGGGGGGGGGGGTGATGACGCAGCGCGCCACTTCCGCCTCTGACGCGGCGGAAGTGGCGCGCGGCGTGAGAAGGGCCCCCCCCCGCCGCTCGCCATCAACGCGGCGCCGACGCGAGCAGCTGACGGGGAGCCGCGGCCGCGGCGTCTGCGCCTTGTCCGTGTGCGGTCCGTGTCGGGAGCGCGAGCTGACGGGGCGACAGGAAACCCCGCGGCATCGAGGGGACGTCGCGCGCCAGGGGCACCACCACCTGCCCCGTGAGGGCCTCCTGTGGCTCCCCCCCGTCTCTCTCCTCCCTTCCCTGTCCCCTCCCGCGGGGCCATGGCGCGGTGCGAGGAGAAGGCGCCGCCCTTCTTCGAGAGTCTGGGCGAGGCGGCGCGGGAAGTCTTCACCAAGGGCTACGGTGAGCGGCGCCACTCACTCACGAAGCCTCGTCCGCGAGTGACGAAGCCAGGCGAGGAGGCCGTGGCACCGACTAATCGGCGCTGCCGTTCTCTCTCCCGCCGCAGGCTTCGGGCTCGTCAGGGTGGACTTCACGACCAGGGCGGCCAGTGGAGTGGTGAGGGCTGATGCGCCATGGAATGGCCGAGCGGATTTAACACAAAATAATCATTGGCGGCCTTGTGGGCAAGACGAGAAACAAGAACAAGCAGACTCCACGTCTTTGTACACAGACACAGCGACGTATACCGCACACAGCCCATCACACGCGATGCAAGCAAGTCGAACTATGCTGATGAGACTAAGTGGTGAGACGAGGCAATATGGGAAGAGGGGATGAGCGATGTCTTTCCCTTGCGAGCGAAATGCGCCAAGACGCACGAAGCCTCGCCGAGAGAGAGAGCTTCGCATCGGACTCTGCGGAGGGTGTCGAGATGACGACGACCACGGCTCCACCGCCTCTCTCTGTGCCCCCCCCACCACCACCCCCCACCACCACCCCCCACCACCACCCCCCACCACCACCCCCCACCACCCCCCACCACCCCCCACCACCACCCCCCCCACCACCACCCCCCACCACCACCCCCCACCACCACCCCCCACCACCACCACCACCCCCCCACCACCACCACCACCACCCCCCCACCACCACCACCCCCCCACCACCACCCCCCCACCACCACCACCCCCCCACCACCACCACCCCCCCACCACCACCACCCCCCCACCACCACCACCCCCCCACCACCACCACCCCCCCACCACCACCACCCCCACCCCCCCGGGCAGGAATTCAACACCCGCGGGGCGTCCCACACGGAGTCTGGCCGCGTGAGTGGCGCCCTGGAGACGCGCTACCGCTGGCCCGAGCGCGGCCTGCGCCTCGTCGAGTGCTGGAGCACCGACAACTGCCTGGGGACCCGCATCTCGGTGGACGACCAGGTGCGACGTGCGGCCAGGGGAGGCAGGGGGGGGGGGGGCAGAGCCTCACCTGCCATGCGACAATGAAAATAGCTGTTACGAAAAGTGTAAAAAAAATTAAAAAAATATTAAGATTTTTCCACTGATCTGTGTTATAAATGTCATTTCTGTACGATTACAATCATTTTTATAGTCAAAATCGCCAAATTTGCAGAGCTCCGCTGCAAATACAGGAAGAGACGAGAGGTGAGGCAGCGACGAGCTCAGCCTCCCCTCTGATTGCGCAACCCCTCAGTAACTAGGTGGAGCGCGGGCAATAAGCGCGTGCCTGTTACTATCTCAGCATGTCACCAATGTCATGTTTGTAGACCCCTTCATGCTCTTTGGTTCTTTCGGTAAAGTCACGTAGGTATAAAATAAAATAAATCACGGCGTTTCGGGCGCAACGCAAGCGTCCACGCCCCCCTCGGTGAGGCCACGCCCCCCTCTGTGAATCTGTCTCTGGCACGAGCCAGTGCCTCCCCAGCCATTGACCTCACCGCACGTCACTGCTGCTCACCGCTGCCGCTACACACGCCTCACTGCTACACACACAGCAGCGATTCACCGCTAAGCAGTGCGAACTCGGCTGGGGGCAAAGGGACATTTTGGCGGTGCAAGGACTCGGCCCAGCGACTAATCACGCCGGCGCTGCTCGCTATCACAGGCATACCTCGTGTGTTCATTCTAGATTTGAAGCTTTCGTGACTGCAAGGATTAATACTCTTAGTTCTTTCGGTAAAGTCACGTAGGCAAAAAATGAAATTAATAAAAATAAAACAATAAAAATAATGACGTTTCGGAGGCAACACAAGTCTCCGTCATCAGGTGGGACCGTCACAGCCGGATTTGCTGCATCAAGTGGCAAGGATTCAAGATGTAATCCCTTAAATGCAAGTTGAGGGGGGAGGAGAGGGGGGGGGAGCTCATCAGAATGTGGTAGCCAATGAATGGAACGTATCGGGAGGGAGGGGGGCAGGGCTAAAAGAAGGCACGAAGTGCTACGTAGAACGTATCGGGAGGGGGAGGGGGGCGGGGCCAAAAGAATGCACGAAGTGGTACACGAGAGTCGGCGGCGTGGACGTGGTTGTGCGCAAGCAACTACTGCTGCACACGCCAACGTATTGGACGGAGAGGGGGCCAAAAGAGAGTGTGGGGTGCAAGTGTACGTGGACATGTGTATGTACAAGCACCTGTTGATACACATGATAGAAAAGAACGAAAATGCCCATGTTTATACCAGTGCTGGCTGAACAATAAAGAGAGTACTGTTAAACACTGGGGATGTTAACACTCGGTAAAGTAAAGTAAAATAGTGCCTGTCAGATAAGATGGTCCAAAAATGTGTAATTAAGTCTTTTTTGCATGGTTGATAACATCTTTCCAATGATTACTAAGTTTGTACCCATCATCACGGTTGAAATTATGTCTGTGTTTGTATATCTGAATGGCTTCGTGTACAAACCTTTGATGGTAGCCAGAAGGCTTGCAGAGCACCTTAGTCTCGGAGAAAACAATGTCATGAGAGCCCACCGCGTTGTAGCAATGATCGGCACCGGCGGACGACTCAATTTTGCCGTGTTTCAAATCTGACTTGTGCTCGCGGACACGATCAGAGACATGACGTTTCGTTTCCCCAATGTAAGTCACCACAGCTGCAACTCAGTTTATAGACTCCAGGATATTGCAAGTCAGGGATGACATCCTTCACAGATGGAATTAGATCACGGATTTTATGTACTGTACTGAATCGGACTTGGATCTTGTGTTTGTTTAGAATTTTGGAGATCTTTTTGGTCACGCCTGCTATGTATGGTAACGTGACAGTTTTGATCGGAGTTTCAAGTGGCTGTTTCTGTATGGTGGGAGAAACAGCTTGGCGGATGGTGCGTTCAGAGTATCCGTTCATCCTGAGGGCCCGATGTACATGTCTCAATTCACTGGCCAGGTGGTGTTGGTCAGAAATGCCATGAGCTCTCCACAGAGCCATGAGCAGGCGTGACCAAAAGATCTCCAAAATTCTAAACAAACACAAGATCCAAGTCCGATTCAGTACAGTACATTAAATCCATGATCTAATTCCATCTGTGAAGGATGTCATCCCTGACTTGCAATATCCTGGAGTCTATAAACTGAGTTGCAGCTGTGGTGACTTACATTGGGGAAACGAAACGTCATGTCTCTGATCGTGTCCGCGAGCACAAGTCAGATTTGAAACACGGCAAAATTGAGTCGTCCGCCGGTGCCGATCATTGCTACAACGCGGTGGGCTCTCATGAAGTTGTTTTCTCCGAGACTAAGGTGCTCTGCAAGCCTTCTGGCTACCATCAAAGGTTTGTACACGAAGCCATTCAGATATACAAACACAGACATAATTTCAACCGTGATGATGGGTACAAACTTAGTAATCATTGGAAAGATGTTATCAACCATGCAAAAAAGACTTATTTACACGTTTTGGACCATCTTATCTGACAGGCACTATTTTACTTTACTTTACCGAGTGTTAACATCCCCAGTGTTTAACAGTACTCTCTTCATTGTTCAGCCAGCACTGGTATAAACATGGGCATTTTCGTTCTTTTCTATCATGTGTATCAACAGGTGCTTGTACATACACATGTCCACGTACACTTGCACCCCACACTCTCTTTTGGCCCCCTCTCCGTCCAATACGTTGGCGTGTGCAGCAGTAGTTGCTTGCGCACAACCACGTCCACGCCGCCGACTCTCGTGTACCACTTCGTGCATTCTTTTGGCCCCGCCCCCCTCCCCCTCCCGATACGTTCTACGTAGCACTTCGTGCCTTCTTTTAGCCCTGCCCCCCTCCCTCCCGATACGTTCCATTCATTGGCTACCACATTCTGATGAGCTCCCCCCCCCTCTCCTCCCCCCTCAACTTGCATTTAAGGGATTACATCTTGAATCCTTGCCTCACTTGATGCAGCAAATCTGGCTGTGACGGTCCCACCTGATGACGGAGACTTGTGTTGCCTCCGAAACGTCGTGATTTTTATTGTTTTATTTTTATTAATTTCATTTTTTACCTACGTGACTTTACCGAAAGAACTAAGAGTATACCTCGTGTGCTCGCTATCCATCCACGCATTACTCACGAATACACACGTACGTCTTCTTGGTTCTTACGGTAAAGTCACGTAGAAGGGAAATAATAAAATATTAAAAATGAAACATAAAATACAATTCTCACGAAGTTTCGGCCACAACGCAAGCAGCCGTCGCACAGCACGTGCACAAGGATCTGTGTAAACATCCATCATTTTCTGTGTGCACATTTCTTAAACATTATTTACATTATTCTAAACACAGGTGGGGCAACAACGCTGATTACAAATGGGTGGCGTGGGCTTCCGGGATTATCTTGCCAGAGCCAACTTCCATCCAAAAACTGCACGTTTCCGAATACACATCGCGTTTGTGTTTATTTATTATGTGTTATGTCCATAATAGAGGTTTTTTTTGGGTTAGATCGCGTAAATATATAAATGTGTCGTTAAAACCCGCCACTGCCCGACACAGCCAACTAGTAAGGGTTGTCACATAAACAGAACGTGCCAATTCGTCACTAGTACAGCACACCGGGGTGTTGGAGAGCAAAGCCACAACATTTACAATGTTTTATGTGTTTATATTGTTTTTTGTTCATTACTGTCTTGTTTAGTACATTATCGTGTTCATTATTAAGCATTTGCACTGGTTTCAGTTTATCCTGTCACGTGGTTTTGTTCTGCTTTCTATTTGCTTCATTTGTGTATTTTGTTATTTTGGTGACCCAGGTCGCCCTTGGAAATGTGGCTTATCCTGGTCTCTTCGTTAAACAAATTCACCCTCAAACGCAATACAAGACAAGGCACACTAGAGTAACATGCGAAATTTTAGAGAATATTGAATTGAACTGTTACCTTGAATTGTGGATATTCATCACAAACCGAAGGATACATGACACCAAACTTGTCCAACCTCGTGAGTAGGCCACGGCTTACCTGCCATGTGCGTACATGCAAAGTATAGCTGCTATGTACTTCAAGTGCTTGTTTGTCTTGCAGTTGGCAAAGGGGCTGCAGTTGGTTTTTGACACAAGTTTTTCTCCAAACACTGGGTAAGTGACGTTTATGTGTGTTTATATTGAAGTCTTCACAGTCTTTAATGCTTGAGAGGTTTAATGAAATATTTAATTGATCCAACTTTGGAAAGCCTAACAAACTGTTCGGTGAAGAAGCTGAGTTGCGACTGCAGAAGCGGTAATCGGTTGTGGCCTTCGTATGGTCGTGTGCTACACAGCGAGCTTGAGAAGGATGCAGCGTGGCGGTAAGGGATGATGAAGGATGGTCAGAAATAATAAGTGGCAGCCAAGTAATGCAGTGCATCCGTCGGGACATTCACCGAAGAGATGCAGCGATGAAATAAGTTCAAGTTTAGTTAATGGGTGTATTGTGGCAGTGCAAGACCGTGAGAAGTGAAGGCAGTGGCTTAAGGAAGCTTCCACTCAGCAGTGGGCAGCAGGATGGTGGCAGTCAGGAGCAACACCCGCACCGCACAGCGAGAAGGTCCTGAGTGTGTTCTACCCCCTGTTCTGCGTGGATCTTCTCGCTTATCCGGTTTCCTACCATAGCTGAAAACTTACAACATAACTGGTGTTGGACATAAATCCCAATGCTAAAAAAATACCTGCAAATTACTCAATTGGGACAACACATAGCAGAAACATCGCCTACTACCACGACAACTTGGCAGGACCCTCAATGAAAAATTGTCTTGAGACTCAGTGTGACTTTCCTGGAGCAACAAGTGCAATAATAACAAACTGTTGGTTGAGTGTATTTATAATTATGGATGATGGTGAGACCTACATTTCTGCAGTGATTTTGCTGTCATTAATTTGTATTTTATCCGTGAATGTAGCAAGAAGACTGGGCTGGTGAAGGTTCTATATGCACGACCATTTGTTTCGGCCACAACGGATGTGGATGTGTCCTTGGAAGGGCCCATTGTGGCCAGCTCCGTGGTGCTCGCAGCCCGAGGCTGGCTCGCCGGGTACCACATGGGGCTCGACGTTGGCAAAAGGAAGATCACTTCTAACCGCATTTCGCTGGGATACATGACCGAGGACTTCCAGCTTCTTACCAACGTGTACGCCCAGTGTGCGTCTGCCACGTGGCCAAGTTGTGTGTTGAGACATGTTGTGTTCTATGACGGAATCAGGATGACGTTCAATGGGATGGGAAACGCTGGTTTCTCACAATGTGACGTGGTTTCAAGAGTAACAATACAGGACGTTTCAGCGCAGGGTGATGCAATACAATGTCTATTGTACACCCGTAACACACTCGGAATGTGTTCCTGATTTCAGAATGATCTTGAGAATCTATTAATTTGGCCTACAGAGTAAATTTTGGATGATTAGACAATGTTTTGGTTTAATCTGAAAACCAAAGTTACGCCACTGATGTTGCGTCAGTTCTGCGGGCGTCACGTGACATTGGGTGACATCGCTTTTGAGCATAAGCACATTACATCAGTCACGTGATTTCCCACTCAAATGACCTATTATCCACTGCTCATCTATTGTTTACAATTTTGACCCAGTAGTGGAAATTACTCATTCTTATGGCAGGGCTAAGTCTATCTTTAAGACAACCACTGTTTTCTTACCCCACAAAGAGGTACTCATTGTATTGCCTTGGCAGTATGATGGGCCAACTCAACCCCCAACCAGGATTTGGACTGGCAACGTTCCAGTTGTTAGGCACTTGCTCTGCTCCTGAACCATCCAGTCAGATTATAGTACACGATGGTAATTATCCAAAAATACAAATGGGTTACAAAGTTTCCTTAGAAATTTTAAAATCCGAATTTTTTATGTTCATGAAAATCATCCCTGCTCCATGCTATTGTTGCTGTTAACATTTGTAGCCAACACGTGCTTGGCTTCCACTACGCGTGTTTGCAGAGTTGACGGAGTGGAGTTTTCGGGTTCCTATTTCCAGCGTGTGAGCGAGCGGCTCGACACGGCTGTGCGTCTGGCCTGGAGTGCCGGTGCCCCCCACCCACGCTTCACTTTGGGGGGCACCTACAAGATCGACCAGAATGCCTCCGTGTCGGTACTCACTGCCCCACATGCACCGCACGTTTGTAAAGGGTGCTTGCACTAGGCAGGGTTGAAATGGACTTGGCACACACTTGGGGATGCAGCATGATAGTTTTATTTGCTGAACATTCAGGTGATTTTAAAGACATGAAAACACAAGATAACAGCTCTTCGGTCCAAAAATTATAACGTTTTAACTGTCGCCAGAATAAAAACCCGAACAGGCACTTTCGCTCGGACACGGAGCTGCTTCAGCATGGAACGATCTACCAGACTCGCCGACATGTGCCGCCAGTCTCATCAAATTTAAATATTTTATTATAACTCACTCGCACAACATCTGCATCTGTTACAACGATGTCAGCAGTCGTGCTTTTGTTGCAGGGGAAGATGAACAGTGCAAGCCTGCTGGGACTGAGCTACACACAAGCCCTGCGGCCTGGTAACTTCTAATTGTGCACGGTTCCACAGCCTACACGTGCCGAGGTGCCTTGGTGAAGCGTGACGTTCACTTGTGTATGTGTGTGCGTGTAGGAGTGAAACTGAGTTTCTGTGGACTACTCGATGTAAAGAATATCAACTCTGGCGGTCACAAACTTGGGCTGGGCCTGGAGCTGGAGGCTTAGTCTCGTCATGGCCGGAGGGCGGTGCGCGCGTGATGCACACGTGCAAGTACACGCGTGCGACGCGGGTTCCGACACAGGGCTCATATTTGCACGTTAAGGAATTTTGCACATGTATATATACTCCTTGCAATTAGCACGGTTGGCTACATATGATGTGAAAGCATTTCAACATGCATACACATGGATATGTGGATACATAAGGAGACCCTAATCTCTGTCGATACACTACGGTTAAAACAATGTTATAATGTGAATAATTGCACAGTTTATATACATTCTTTGTTTCTGGAACTTATATAAATCTATGTATAAATGCTACAAATGTAAACTGATGCGAAATCAAATATAACATTCCTGTGCACGATAATAAATGTCCAAACGTGTTAAATCTGGGGCGATTGTACATTAAAAACTAAACGGTTTTAGTGAATTGTGCAAGGTTATGTGATTGCAGTATATGGAATTGTGGGAATGTAAACTGTTCCGCAGTGGCTAATCTTTCGCAGTGTTGTGATGAGCAGTGTAAACTAAACCTCCAACAGTGGTCTCCACTGTCGGGTGAATGGCCCCCCACACCACCAACACCCGCTCGGTGGTGCTGCTGCTACAGTGGACCTCGCACCCGCAAACGTGGTCCTCACTCCGTTTCTCATTGGACATATTCGCAGGCTTGCTGCCTCAGTATAAATCCAAGTGTGTATCTCTCCGTGCTTGGCACACTTTCCAAGTTGTGTTTTGTTGGCAGTATCTATGTTTGTGATCCACACTTAATAAGAAATTCGGTGAAGAACCCCTGTTAATTCATGTCCTGCTGTATACTTTGTGGCGTGCTCTAAAAGCACTGGCTGCTGCTGTCCTTGCATTAAAGCATTTATCCGACAAGCATTGTCTTTTTTTTATTTTATTATGTTGTATTTTTATTATTTTATTATTTCCCTTCTACGTGACTTTACCGAAAGAACCAGGAAGAAGCATTGTCTTGCAAAATTCTCATAGCGTTTAACGAAAAAGTTATTTCCTCCATTATGCTTAGGCTTAGCATGTATGTATGTTTCACTTCTTTCACACCGTACATAGCCAACCGTCTTAATCAGAGCTGCAGGGGACAGACAAGAAACTAAACACGAAGTAGTTCTCAAGAAATTAGTTTTAACTCTGGATCTTGAATTGCATAGCTCCAGTGGCTTCCTAATATCGGAAGGAAGATCATTCGAATGCACGTGATGCAGTGACCATCTTTGTTCGATGGCTAGCCCAAAGTACTGCGAGGATCAGAATCCGTGTGGTGGTTTACGTTCCTTGATGAGATAATCAAAGTACAGTATTGTGGATCATTTGTGGCAAGCACTTTTTGTGTCCGAGTGCGACCTTATGTATTCGTTGGACAACTGGAAGCTAATGCAGCTTCGCGAGCACTGGACAGACATGGTCGGATCTTGCAGTACCCGTCACAACACGTGCCAAAGAATGTTGTACATGCAGTTTGGTCATGTTTTGGCAGACATCCCGTCGAGTAGTGAGTTGCAATAATCAAGGTTTGTTGATACTATTCTACATTCCACCGTGTTGGATATTTCACGACTCGATAGTGGTCGAATGTGTCGTAGACGCCTGATATGAAAATTGCAAGACCTGACTTTTGCACGTCGTGATCAAATTACATTTTGGTCGAATATGGTGCCGAGGCTCGATAGATGAGTAGAAAACGGAATCCTGGAGTCTGTGACTGCCACACCTGATTCTCCCACAATTTTTCTTTGCCTGAGCCTAAGTGCCAACTAGCAGAACTTCCGAACAAAAGCTGTTTAGGCATGACCCAGCCAACTCAGCCTTGCCTGCCGGAGGAGCTCACCGATGGGACTTTGTCTAGATCTTTCAAGGATATGTGAGCTCCTCACACAATCCAGCCTGGTTAAACCCAGGATGGATTGTAGGCAGGCCAGCCTAAATGTTTCTAACCGGCGAAGATGTTCCATTAGGGGGGGGGGTCCATGTTTTGCAAGCGTAGAGAAGGGAGGGAATGACTGTGGCCGAGAAGACCTGAAGTTTCGGGTGAAGCGACAGACCAGGTAGCTTCCACACAGCGTTACGCAACCGATGCAAAGATAATGGAAATCGACTGATTCGGAGTGAGCCCTTTGCTGTCAAACCGGAGCCGGTCACGAGCACATTGCCCAGGTATAGGAAACTCCACTCTCCACAACTGCCCTATCACCAATTGGGAGTTGTGGGGGTGGAGTGTCCGATGGTACAAAATACCCAGGCAGGTGCTTAGTTTTGGTGGGGCTGATGGTAACTCCCCACCTCTTAGTGGAAAGCTCCAGATTCAGCAGCAGCGCCTCCAACTCCTCCTCTGAGTGAGCAGCAATTACCAGATCATCGGCATACATAACATGGTTGAGCAATAGGGAGCCATCCCTTGACCGCACCCGGGGCATCGATCAGCCTCCCATTGTATCTGTACCAGATGGAAATTCCTCCAGTACAGCGATTGAAGGTTTCACGAACTACGTGGTCGAAATAGATGTTCATTAATGTGGGAGCCAGAGGACATCCCTGTCGCACCCCAAAGTGAACAGGGAATGGCTCCGACTCCCGGCCACGTAGTTTTACCCAGGCCCGCTCACCATCATGAAGGTCCTTAATGATCGTGATCAGCAGGTCAGGGACTCCCAAAGCACGAAGAATAAATCAGAGCCCAGGCCTACTGATGGTATCATAAGGCCTTGACCAGGTCAATAAAGCAGAGATGTAGGTTTTATATAGTCACACGCACTTATTCACACTCAACAAACAAACTCCACGAAGGAAGGCAGTGAAATTAGGAATCGAACCCAGACCATTCTTGTTGTGATGCCAACGTGTTACCAAATACACCACCTTTCCACCCAATGTAAACGAAAGGTAAAATAGGGCTTGGTTATGTGCTAAGGATTAGGAAAAGGGAAAGTGCCAGGTGAGATTATTGCTTTTTAAGTATGGTGAAGGTTGGTACTCAAACTAAAATCTGAATAGTGTGGTTAAGGTTAGCCTTTGATTAGTGTAATTAGGATCAGTGACAGGCCTTATTTTGAAGTCTGTTTTGATGGGTGGTACATGGGGTAATAGCAAGAAGATCCTGGGTTAAATGCTCAACTTGGGTACCTTTCATTGTGCAGTTTATATGTTCTCCCCCTGTTCAGCATGCGTTTCCTTCTATACCTAAACAACACTCCTCACACAATGCATTTGGTGTTGATCAAACATTCCAATGCTGAAAAAATACCTCCAAATGACTCAATTGGGATTATGCATAGCGGCAGTAACATTTCCCCCCGACTGTTAAAATTTGGCAGGACTCTCCTGAAAAAGGGTCTTGAGACTCGGTGTGGTTTTCCCCGGTAAACACGTATAATTAATAATAATTGTAAGGAGTAGAGCTAATGCTAATGTCTGGATATGTTAACCCTCAGTCAAAACTTAGGTCATCTGTGGCTTAGCTGGAATCATTAAATTCCCTTTTCACTATTCATCACTATGATGGGTAGTAGAAGAGGTGGCTTGGAGGCTCAAAGTTCAAATCTAGGCAGCCAACAGTTATTATACTGGGTTCTCTAATGTCGTGAGTTAATACTCTCATCTCGGTCAACAATGATCACTTAACGTATGAATGTTGAAATTCTTTCGCATGCTAATGAATATTTTAATGCGCAAAGAGAGTTGGAAAGTGACGCTGTTTCATTTGTGGATCAGAGGTGGCCGAAAGAGATAAAAGATGTGATATCCGCTTTTGTGGGTCAGTCATAACCCTAAACCTTCCGGGGCCAGTCATTAACCTTACATTCATGCTCGGAAGTGCTCGTGCCACTAATTGTCCATCTGGCAATGTTTTTGTTTAGTGGGGGCTGTTTCCCAAACTGGTAAAAAAAAATATGGTTTAAAAGGTCGCAGGTAAAACCGCTCCTGAAGAATGTTGGCTTGAGCTATTGTGATCCTGTAAACTATCGTCCGATCTCAATCCTGAGCGGTTACTTACCCACATCGCTCCGATAGGGAGATTCAACCGGTTGCAGTTGGCATACCGGAAGTTCCACAGCACTGAGGCGGCTCTACTAAAGATCCCCAATGACCTCTACAAGATCATGGATGACAGGTGTGCTGAATAGTTGGCTGCCCACTATCTCTCAGCCGCCTTCAACATCAACGACCATGAGATACTCATCGGGTGGCTAAGATTAAGGTTCGGTGTATCAGGTATGGTACTTGGGTGGATTGAGTCATACTTATTTAATGACAATAGAGCCTGCATGCGGTGTGAGGGGACTAGTAGCCACGGGAGGTGTAATGACAGGGAGGTCAGCCTCCAGTACAAATGCACTCGTGGCCACGGTAGGTAATGATGGGTATCAGTTGTGAGTGCGGAGGGACTGGTGGCTACGGGAATGTTCGAGAAGGGAGCGTGGTGAGACGACGGAAAGAGGACGGTAGAGTCTGCCGGTAGAGCGTCTTGAGTCAGCGAGAATGATCGAGAAGGGGAGCGTGGCCTCGGTTGGTATATAGATGGGATATGCGCGGGAGACTTTGGGCTGTTTCAGTGGGATCTACGCCTGATGTCAAGTGAACGTGTCTTCAATAAAGTGCTATCTCAGGAGTAGTGTGTCAAGTCATCATTACACGTACATGGTCGATCATAGTTCGTCAAGCTGGGTGACGAACAGTCGTTACCTTTGCTGTGCCTCGGTGGCGTACTACAGGGGTCCATCCTCAACATGCGTCTCTCCAATCGCTGATGTCATCTCATCGCATGACATAAAGTTCCATCAATATGCTGATGGTGCACAATTGTACACTGCAGTGAAGTCAAAGCCTTGGTAACCTTGAAGATTGCACGTGAGCGGTGCACGTGTGGTTTTCACAAAACAAAATGCCGCTTAATCCAGTAAAATAAAAAGTTCTGCTGGTTGGTGCTCAGGCGAAAACAGTTGTGGGAGGATCCATGTTTTAATATTAGGTCTTAAAGACACATTTGACCACTATTGAGACATCACATAGCCAAATAGTAGTATAGTATCGCAAAGGCTCGATTATTCCGACTCACTACTTTCCGACACATCTGGAAAAAACATTAGCAAGCTACAGCGTGTACAAAACTATTTGGTAGGCGTCATGACGGGTACTGCAAAATCCGACCATGTCTGCCCAGTGCTCATCGAGCAGCATTTTCAGGTTGCGCGCATTACATACAAAGTGCTTGCCACAAATGAACCACAATATCATCAGGGAGCATAAACCATCAAGCAAACTCTGGTCATCCTCCCAGCAGCTTTTGGCTAACCATCGAACAAAGACGGTCGCTGCATCGCACGCTTTCAGATGTACTTCTGTAGCCGTCTGGAATGTTCTTCCTTCCGATATTAGAAAGTCTCTGGAGCTACGCATTTCAAAATCTGAATTGAAAATTCATTTTCTTTAGAACTGCTTTCAGTGCTTAGTTTGTTGTCCTTCACCCGCACCTCCAATGAGCATGGTTGGCTATTTACGGTGCGAAAGAAGATCAACATACACACACCAACATGGACACTCGCTAAATACCCTAACCAACATGGACACTCGCTAAATAACCTAACCAACATGGACACTCGCTAAATACCCTAACCAACATGGACACTCGCTAAATACCCTACCCATCATGGACCCTCGCTAAATACCCTAACCAACATGGACACTCACTAAATACCCTAACCAACATGGACACTCGCTAAATACCCTAACCAACATGGACACTCGCTAAATAACCTAACCAACATGGACACTCGCTAAAGAACCTAACCAACATGGACACTCGCTAAATACCCTAACCAACATGGACACTCGCTAAATAACCTAACCAACATGGACACTCGCTAAAGAACCTAACCAACATGGACACTCGCTAAATACCCTAACCAACATGGACACTCGCTAAATAACCTAACCAACATGGACACTCGCTAAAGAACCTAACCAACATGGACACTCGCTAAATACCCTAACCAACATGGACACTCGCTAAATAACCTAACCAACATGGACACTCGCTAAAGAACCTAACCAACATGGACACTCGCTAAATAACCTAACCAACATGGACACTCGCTAAAGAACCTAACCACCATGGACACTCGCTAAATAACCTAACCATCATGGACACTCGCTAAATAACCTAACCATCATGGACACTCGCTAAATAACCTACCCATCATGGACACTCGCTAAATAACCTACCAATCATGGACACTCGCTAAATAACCTAACCATCATGGACACTCGCTAAAAAACCTAACCAACATGGACACTCGCTAAATAACCTAACCATCATGGACACTCGCTAAATAACCGAACCAACATGGACACTCGCTAAATAACTTAACCAACATCGGCACTCGCTAAATAACCTAACCAACATGGACACTCGCTAAACAACTTAACCAGCATGGTGCTGTACCGCCACCGTGTGGTTACGTGGTACAACTGCAGCGCCTGGCGCGGTGACAGCAGCATTGGCACTGTGCGGCGTCTTCACGGCTTCATCGCAGCCAACCCGCTTGGGACTAACGCCAGGACGCCGCAGCAGCAGCGACTCACAACTGCGGGAACGCGCGGGGTGACGCCTGACAGCGGCAACTGCTGGCGAACTGTGTTGGCCTGTACTGCACATGTCCACCAAGATGGCAGACGTAACCACGAATTGAATACCAGCCAAGTTTGGTGGCGATTGCTTTCACGGTGTGGATTTGTATTTGGAACATACTTTCATTTTCATACATGGAAGTGTCGGAGATTGAATAAAAAAATACACGTTACATGGAGTTACTATTTTTTTATGTGAAGAACACAGGTGCTGAGAGAAATTAGAAAGGGGAAGAGATAATTAAGGAAGTGGCACTGTCGAGGCGCAGCGAGCAATAGAGGGCAGGTGGTGAACGAGAGTCGTGACAGGCGGCTAGAGGATGATTGATGGGAAGGCGCGTGCGGAGCGAGGCGTCACGTGGGGGGGAGGTGAGGGCGGGGCGTCACGTGGGCGGGGCGTCACGGGGGCGGGGCGTCACGTGGGGGGAGGTTGAGGGCGGGGCGGGGCGTCACGTGGGCGGGGCGTCACGTGGGCGGGGCGGGGCGTCACGTGGGGGGAGGTTAGGGCGGGGCGGGGGCGTCACGTGGGCGGGGTGTCACGTGGGCGGGCGGGGCGTCACGTGGGGGAGGTTTAGGGCGGGGCGGGGCGTCACGTGGGCGGGGTGTCACGTGGGCGGGGCGGGGCGTCACGTGGGGGGAGGTTTAGGGCGGGGCGGGGCGTCACGTGGGCGGGGTGTCACGTGGGCGGGGCGTCACGTGGGGGGAGGTTGAGGGCGGGGCGGGGCTTCTCCACGCAGGGCGCCATCTTGGCTGGGCACCGCGTGGAGGGACGCGTGCTTCTTGTGGCGTCGTTGAATTCGTCTTCAACTACCGATCACAGCTGCTCCATGTGGCTTAGCAGCTCCTCAAGGTGGATCACCAGCTCGACCATGAGGCTTAGCAGCTCCTCAAGGTGGATCACCAGCTCGACCATGAGGCTTACCAGCTCGTCAAGGTGGATCACCAGCTCGACCATGTGGCTTACCAGCTCGTCAAGGTGGATCACCAGCTCGACCATGAGGCTTACCAGCTCGTCAAGGTGGATCACCAGCTCGACCATGTGGCTTAGCAGCTCGTCAAGGTGGATCACCAGCTCGACCATGTGGCTTAGCAGCTCGTCAAGGTGGATTCCACCTCCTCAAGGTGAGTTGCCAGCTCATTCAGTGGAATTTTTTTGTCCAACAGTTACGAGGCCTGTCTTGTGTTTAGAGTTAGCAATAGCCTAGACTCGTAGACCGTCGCATTTTTAAGTGTAACATTTAAGCTATTTAAGTGCAAAATCCTCACATTGTTTTTCATTGTAATGAGGCGAGGAGGAGGCTGTAACACGTTCCCAAGAGGGATGAAGTTTAACATCGTGCGTCAACACGTGTTTAGATTGCGGCCTGCGTGGTGATTATCGGCAGCCTGTATGTAATTCAGGCGAGTCCGCGCTCTGAATATTGAGTTCTTGCGAGGTTTTTTCAAATATACTTCCCTACGATCGATTTCGTTTATTTTGTGTAATTTGACAGTGATTGTCACCCCCCCCCCCCCCCGCAATCATTTCCCGAAATATATTTCAGAACAAACGTTAAGGTGCAAAGTTGACAATTTGTCAATACAAAAGAGGGTTGGGTTTGTTTAGGGTTAGCGGTTAAGGGTTAGGGTCAGGGGCGTTAGGGTTTAGGGATAGGGTTAGTATGATATATGTAGATTAAAAGTCAGACATTTCACGATGAAATGTTCAAGTAAATATTCAAGTTGGCATACTAACTTATGCCGTTTTTAGCCAAAATAAGCCAAATTTCCACAGCTTTATTTTTCAACAAATTCGGTTGGGTCAGCCTTAGTATGCCATATGTTTAATTAAAAGTCAGAAATTTCACTATGCAATTTTCACGTCCATAAAAAATAAGCATGCTAACCTATGTCGTCTTAGCAAAAATGAGCAAAATGTTTACATCTTTATTTTTCAAAAAAAGTTCATTCCTCTTTTGTATTTAGCCGTAGTATGCTATATAAAGTGAGAAATTTAACGATTGCATTTTCACATCTCTAAAAGATATCAGCATACTAACCTATGCAGTTTATTTGCTAAAATGAGCCAAATTTTCACATCTTAATTTTCCAAGAAAAAGTTAATTCCTCCTTTTTGTTTAGCATTAGTATGCTATATATTACATTAAAAGTGAGACATTTCACGATTACATTTTCACGTCTCAAAAAGAAAATCAGCATACTAACAGTTTTTTTGCCAAAATGAGCCAAATTTCCATAGCTTTATTTTTAACAAAAAGTGCATTCCTCCATTGTGTTGGCTGTAGTATGCTACGTATTACGTACAAAATTGAAAATTTCACAATAAAATTTTCACCTCAGGTATGCCAAGAAAATCATCATACCTTCTTTGGCCAAAAATCAAATTGGCATACTAGCCTATGCCGTTTATGGACAAAATTGTGTAAGGGTGAGGGTTAGGATTAGGGGTTAGGGTTAGTGGTTAGGGGTTAGGGCTAGGAGTTAGTGGTTGGGGGTTAGGGTTAAGGTAGTTAGGGTCCAGGTCTATGTTAAGGGTTAGGGTCATGGTTGGATTAGGGTTAGAGTTCAGGGTTAGGGTTAGTTGAGGGTTAGGCATTAGGGTTAGGGTCAAGTTCAGGGGGCTAGGGTTAAGGGTTAGTATGACAACTGCAGTGCCTCGGCACGATAACAGCAGCAGTGGCACTGTGTGGTGTCTTCACGGCTTCATCGCAGCCAACCGCACTGCGGACAGACGCCAGGACGCCGCATCACCAGCGACTCGCAGCTACGAATTGATTGCGTGTGATACTGCACTTGTCCACCAGAGGGGACACGTAACACGTCAAGCGCGGTAAAAATAATATTTAAAAAAACTTTTTTTTAAACACGCTTTTATGAAATGTACGAGTAATGACAGAACTCCACGACTCCAGGAAGTGGCCCTGAAGCTTTCCAAAACGTAAGGGACCGTGGCCAATTACAGCCAATGTCAGTTGACCGTGGACAATTAGACCCAAGCCAAAACATAACATGTAAAAAATATTGTTTAAAAATAAATAAAAAATTATGATAGAATATAGTATTTGTCATTAGTTTGACATAAGTATACCAAGTTTGCAGTCGATACCACATTGGGAAGTGGGTTAAAATTGAGTTACAAGATACGACAACGACGACAACAACAACAGACAGAGTGATTTAAAAGAAAGCATGTAAAAACGAAACTATCTGGCCGATTTGCACTACAATGCTTTATTTCTTTACGGATTTTCAAATAAAAAACTACTGCATTGACATCCCAAGCTGTCCCATACATTTAGACCATTGAATATTTGGTGAACATCGGTGCTGAAATAGTGAAACGCACTGCATTCTCAAACAGTGCGCTTCAAATCGGCAAAAATCACACCCATCATCGACTTCAATGCAAAATGCCGCCCCGGTTCCACAAGTCACACAATCGAGTGGTGTGTGCCCTTCGACTCTACTCGACAGTCGCGCCATATACGATTCAACTCATCTCACTGAGACGCGTTTAAAGGCATATTTGAGGCATCTCACTTGCAACCCTAAGAAGTCCTAAATCCAAAGCAGGAGTTTCAATTCCAAATCTCGGAGTTCCGATTCTTCATGCGGGAATGTGAACACCAAGGAAGTGGTTGTGGGGCTCCCGGAAATGGAATAGGGACTCCCAAAATAATCCATATACAGTACCCTGTTAGCCTAGTTAGGGTTATGGTAAACGGTTAGGGGTCAATGAGAAGTGAATTCCTCCATTGAATTGTGTCTTACAATGCTGTATATACAATAAAAACTGGGCAATTTAACATGTATATTTTTTGGGTGAAAAAATCGACATAGCAGTCAAATACACTAAACGCATGTGGAGGGAAAGAGCCACACGACCATGGGGAGAACATGCAAACTACGAACACACAGCAGGTGTGAGGGACGGGGTTCAACTTACGACTTCCTGTATACCAGGCAAGGTAGTTACATTCTTGCCACTCTGAATTCCTCCATTGACGTTAGTCTCACTATGTGATGGATGAAACAAAAACTGTAAAATTAAAGGTACTACGTGTTTTTTAGCAAAAAATAGCCACATTTATAAATAACGCGATCTAAACCCAAAAACGTTGATTATGAATAACATTGGTCGCGAAAGCCTACGTGTTAAACCACATTTTCGACTTGCAATTTTTTAATTAGAAGCTCATTCCTCCAATGCCTTTAGTCATACTATGCTATATATGAAATGAAATTTGGTGATTATACAAATACAGTGATACCTCGGTTCACGAACTTAATTCGTGAACTGACTCTGGTCGCGAACCAAATTGGTCGTGAACCGAGGCACATTTTCCCATAGGGTTCAATGTAAATCCGGTTAATCCGTTCTGACCTTTTTTTTGGTTTTTGAAGCACATAAATATGAAACAAATTACAATACACATTAGTACTGTACAGTATTGTAATGTATAAAGAGAGAACACTAACCTTGCTTGAGATGACTTCTGGCATGGAGGAAGGCAGGTGGGAGGCGGGTGGGAGGCGGTTATTGTTTGGAGGGAGAGTCCCCCTCCATAAGGACATCAGGGGGATCTCCTTCAGGGGTTTCCTCTCTCCTTTGTCTCCTAGCTGCAGGCTCAGTTTTGCTGAAAAATCTGTCCAATGTCAATGTCTCTTCCTGCGCTGCATAACCCTCCAGGAAATGAGAGACCACATTATCATTCATGAGATTTAACACTCTGTTCGTGACAGTTATGTTGGGGTGGTGCTTTTCAAAAAAGTCATGGCACTCATTCCATTTTTGCATAATGGATTTCATGGCATAACTGCTAACCTCCTCCCTTTCTTCCTCTGTTGACTTTGCCATCTTGTACTCTGAGGCCAGATCAGTCACACGAATACCACTGTCATGCTTTTCTACAATTTCCTTCAGCTCAATGGTTATTTTCTTCACAACCTTGCTGTCACCTTTACTACTGCTCTGCACTTTCTTTTTGCCACCATGCTTGCGCTGCACATTCTTGTCACCTGCATTTCCACTTGGCACATCGTCACTTGCATTTCCACTTGGCACATTGTCACTTGCATATCCACTTGGCACATTGTCACCTGCATTTCCACTTGGCACATTGTCACTTGCATTTCCACTTGGCACATTGTCACTTGCATATCCACTTGGCACATTGTCACTTGCATTTCCACTTGGCACATTGTCACTTGCATTTCCACTTGGCACATTGTCACTTGCATTTCCACTTGGCACATTGTCACTTGCATTTCCACTTGGCACATTGTCACTTGCATTTCCACTTGGCACATTGTCACTTGCATTTCCACTTGGCACATTGTCACTTGCATTTCCACTTGGCACATTGTCACTTGCATTTCCACTTGGCACATTGTCACTTGCATTTCCACTTGGCACATTGTCACTTGCATTTCCACTTGGCACATTGTCACTTGCATTTCCACTTTGCACATTGTCACTTGCATTTCCACTTGGCACATTGTCACTTGCATTTCCACTTGGCACATTGTCACTTGCATTTCCACTTGGCACATTGTCACTTGCATTTCCACTTGGCACATTGTCACTTGCATTTCCACTTGGCACATTGTCACTTGCATTTCCACTTAGCACATTGTCCCTTGCATTTCCACTTGGCACATTGTCCCTTGCATTTCCACTTGGCACATTGTCACTTGCATTTCCACTTGGCACATTGTCACTTGCATTTCCACTTGGCACATTGTCACTTGCATTTCCACTTGGCACATTGTCACTTGCATTTCCACTTTGCACATTGTCACTTGCATTTCCACTTGGCACATTGTCACTTGCATTTCCACTTTGCACATTGTCACCTGCATTGCTGTTCTTGTCACCTTCATTGCTGCTCCGCACTTTCTTCTTTCCACCATGCTTCTTGGGAGCCATATTGGGAGTCCAGTACAGTAAGCACTCAAACGGGTGAACTGTACAATACAGTACAGTAAGTACAGTATTGTACAGTACAGTACTGTGCTAAAAAGCACACCAAAAAGCAAAAAGTCACTGAAAGTGTCTTCACAGTACTCACAGTACTTCTTTCTGTGTCTCTTCTTCTCACCACGATCTTCCTACAGGAAGTCACGACCATGTGACAGCCTGGAAATAGCATTAAAATGGCCGCGGCTCCTGTTCGTGAACCGAAGCGGAGTTCGTGAACCGGAGCATATTTTTATGAACTTTTCTGTTCGTGAACCAAGTTGTTCGTGAACATAAGCGTTCACTGTATATTTTTTCTCGAGAAAAAAGGGGAGACATAATAATTCTCACGACGTTTGGGCCACAACGCAAGCAGCCGTCCTCAGGTGAAGACCAGGTCTGTCTCCCCTCAGGTGAAGACTAGGTCTGTCTCCCCGACAGACCTAGTCTTCACCTGAGGACGGCTGCTTGCGTTGTGGCCGAAACATCGTGAGAATTATTTTATTATGTTTTATTTTTATTATTTTATTACTTCCCTTCTACGTGACTTTACCGGAAGAACCAAGAAGATGAATCCCTGCAGTCACGAAAGCTTTAAATCGAAAAATTGTTCTAGGCTGCTCACTATGTTGCGTGTCTGTTCCCTCTCTTGATCCCCGAACGAGCCCCGAATCCCCCTCGCGCTCCCCCTTCATCCCTTTGCCCCGGCCCCGCCCCTTGCTGTATCAAGGACGGCACCCCCGCTTCAGGTCACGTGCCCTCGACCATGTGGATTACCAGCTCGTTCATGTGGATTACCAGCTCGTGTTGTGGATTACCAGCTCGTTCATGTGGATTACCAGCTCGTTCATGTGGATTACCAGCTCGTTCATGTGGATTGCCAGCTCGTTCATGTGGATTACCAGCTCGTTCATGTGCATTACCAGCTCGTGTTGTGGATTACCAGCTCGTCCATGTGGATTACCAGCTTGTTCATGTGTTTTACCAGCTCATTCATGTGGATTACCAGCTCGTTCATATGGATTACCAGCTCGACCATGTGGATTACCAGCTCGTTCCTGTGCATTACCAGCTCGTTCATGTGGATTACCAGCTCGACCATGTGGATTACCAGCTCGTTCATGTGGATTACCAGCTCGTTCATGTGAATTACCAGCTCGACCATGTGGATTACCAGCTCGTTCATGTGCATTACCAGCTCGTTCATGTGAATTACCAGCTCGACCATGTGGATTACCAGCTCGTTCATGTGGATTACCAGCTCGTTCATATGGATTACCAGCTCGACCATGTGGATTACCAGCTCGTCAAGGTGGATTCCCAGCCCCTCAAGGTGAGTTACCAGCTCATTCGGTAGAAATGTTTTTGCAAACACAAAGTTACGAGGCCTATCTTGTGTTTAGAGTTAGTGTAATAGCTAGACTCGTAGAACTTCGCTTTTGTAAGCAAAACATTTAAGCAATTTTAAGCGCAAAATCCTCAGATTGTTTTTCATTGTAATGAGGCGAGGAGGAGGCTGTAACACATCCCCAAGAGAGATGAAGTTTAAAGTCGCGCGTCAACACGTGTTTAGATTGCGGCCTGTGTGGTGATTATCGGCAGCCTGCATGTAATTTAGGCGAGTCCATGCTCGTTCAATATAGATTTTTTGCGAGGTTAAGGTGCAAAGTTGACAATTTGTCAATACATTTTCCCATAGGAAAAGTCAAATCTGAAGGAAAACATGACTAAAAAGCCTTTATTTTGCTTGTCAATAACATTGCAACCAAAAGACATTGCGTCAGTTTTTACATTTCCTGACTGCACTATTTGTAGGCTACAAATTGAATAAAAATATTTCCACCGTGAAATGAGCCCCCCAAAAGCATTTGCAATTTCTACATCCAATAATTGTACTAAAAACATAGGCAAACATAGGATAGCATTGGGGGGATTTATTTACTTTCCAAAATCCCTTTACTCAAATAAATAAAGTAGAGCAACTGAAATGATAACAATCATTGTGGCATGCAAGCCAAACATTCAATTAAATCAAGGCTATGGGTTGAGGTGGTTATTTGTGCATTACAGATTAGGGTCAGGGCTATACAAGTCACGTGTTGCCCTCTTGTGGACTAATGCACAACTACAGTAAATAGATCAATGTTTGGGTTATATCGCGTAAATATAAATTTTAAACCCGCCACCACCTGACACAGCCAATTATAAAGGTTTCTCAATTAAACAAAACATGGCAATTTGTTACGAGTACAACACACCGGTGTGTTGCTGTCAATGTTGTGGGTACTCTCCAACACACCCACACGCATGGTGGCCACCACGCGGTGGCACTGCCTCCGTGTGGTGGCACTGCAGTTGTATCACGTGGTGGCCACACGGTGGCACTGCAGTTGTATCACGTGGTGGCCACACGGTGGCGCTGCAGTTGTGCTGCGTGGTGGCCACACGGGGGCGCTGCGGTTGTACCACGTGGTGGCCACATGTGGATTGCCAGCTCGTTCATGTGGATTACCAGCTCCTCCAGGTGGATTACCAGCTCGTTCATGTGGATTACCAGCTCTTCAAGGTGGATTACCAGATCATTCGGTGTAAATGTTTTTGCATAAAAAGTTACGATGCCTATCTTTGGTTTAAAGTTAGTAATAGCAAGACTTGTAGACCGTCCCTCTTTTTTAAGTGAAACTTAAGAATTTTTTTTTCATTTTAATGAGGCGAGGATTGGTTTACGGTTAGGGGATAGGGTTATGGTTTATGTTTTGGGTTTAGAGTTAGGGTTTACGGTTTGGGTTAGGTTAGGGTTGGCGGTTAGGGGTGAGGGTTTAGGTTAGGATTGGGGGTTAGGGTTGTGGGTTAGGATTTAGCGGTAGGGGTTAGAGGTTATGGGTTAGGGTTTAGGTGTTGGGGTTAGGTGTTAGGGGTTGAGTTTAGGGTTGGGGTTAGGGGTTTAGGGTTGGTTGGGTTAGGGGTTAAGGGTTAGGGTTTAGGGTTAAGGGGTTAGGGGTTAGGGTTTAGGGGTTAGGGTTAGGGTTTAGGGTTAAGGGTTAGGGTTAGGGGTTAGGGTTAAGGGTTAGGGTTTAGGGTTTTGGGTTAGGGTTAGGGTTAGAGTGAGGGTTAGGGTTAGAGGGTTAGAGGGTTAGGGTTAGAGGGTTAGGGTTAGGGGTTAGGGTTAGGGTTAGGGTTAGGGTTAGGGTAGGGTTAGGGGTTAGGGTTAGGGGGTTAGGGTTAGGGGGTTAGGGTTAGGGGGTTAGGGTTAGGGGGTTAGGGTTAGGGGTTAGGGTAGGGTTAGGGTTAGGGTTAGGGTTAGGGTAGGGTTAGGGTTAGGGGTTAGGGTTAGGGTTAGGGTTAGGGTTAGGGTTAGGGGTTAGGGTTAGGGTTAGGGTTAGTGGTTAGGGTTAGGGTTAGGGTTAGGGTAGGGTTAGGGTTAGGGTTAGGGTTAGGGTTAGGGTTAGGGTTAGGGTTAGGGTTAGGGTTAGGGGTTAGGGTTAGGGGTTAGGGTTAGGGTTAGGGTTAGGGTTAGGGTTAGGGTTAGGGTTAGGGTTAGGGTTAGGGTTAGGGTTAGGGTTAGGGTTAGGGTTAGGGTTAGGGTTAGGGTTAGGGTTAGGGTTAGGGTTAGGGTTAGGGTTAGGGTTAGGGTTAGGGTTAGGGTTAGGGTTAGGGTTAGGGTTAGGGTTAGGGTTAGGGTTAGGGTTAGGGTTAGGGTTAGGGTTAGGGTTAGGGTTAGGGTTAGGGTTAGGGTTAGGGTTAGGGTTAGGGTTAGGGTTAGGGTTAGGGTTAGGGTTAGGGTTAGGGTTAGGGTTAGGGTTAGGGTTAGGGTTAGGGTTAGGGTTAGGGTTAGGGTTAGGGTTAGGGTTAGGGTTAGGGTTAGGGTTAGGGTTAGGGTTAGGGTTAGGGTTAGGGTTAGGGTTAGGGTTAGGGTTAGGGTTAGGGTTAGGGTTAGGGTTAGGGTTAGGGTTAGGGTTAGGGTTAGGGTTAGGGTTAGGGTTAGGGTTAGGGTTAGGGTTAGGGTTAGGGTTAGGGTTAGGGTTAGGGTTAGGGTTAGGGTTAGGGTTAGGGTTAGGGTTAGGGTTAGGGTTAGGGTTAGGGTTAGGGTTAGGGTTAGGGTTAGGGTTAGGGTTAGGGTTAGGGTTAGGGTTAGGGTTAGGGTTAGGGTTAGGGTTAGGGTTAGGGTTAGGGTTAGGGTTAGGGTTAGGGTTAGGGTTAGGGTTAGGGTTAGGGTTAGGGTTAGGGTTAGGGTTAGGGTTAGGGTTAGGGTTAGGGTTAGGGTTAGGGTTAGGGTTAGGGTTAGGGTTAGGGTTAGGGTTAGGGTTAGGGTTAGGGTTAGGGTTAGGGTTAGGGTTAGGGTTAGGGTTAGGGTTAGGGTTAGGGTTAGGGTTAGGGTTAGGGTTAGGGT